>NW_008349469.1:470738-487160 GCF_000622305.1 Nannospalax galili
TTATATCATCTGCAAAAAAAGGATAATTTGATCTCTTCTTTTCCAATTATTACTCCTTTAATTTCCTTCTCTCGTCTTATTGCTCTTTCAAGAGTTTCAAGCACTATATTAAAGAAAAGTGGATATAGTGGATAGTCTTGTTTGGTTCCTGATTTCAACGGGAATGCTTCTAGTTTTTCTCCAATTAGATTGATGTTGGCTGTAGGTTTGTTATATATGGCTTTAATTATGTTGAGTTATGTTCCCTCCAATCGAGTTCTCTCTAGGACTTTGAACATGAATGCATGTTAAAATTTTTCAAAAGCCTCCTCTGCATCTATTGAGATAACCATGTGGTTTTTGTCTTTGAGCCCATTTATATGATTTATGATGTTTATTGACTTACCTATATTGAACAATCCTTGCATCTCTGGGATAAACCCGACTTGATCATGGTGGATGATCTTTTTGATGTGTTTCTCTATGAGGTTTGCAAGTCTCTTGTTGAGAATTTTTGAATCTATATTCATTAAGGATATGGGTCTATAGTTTTCTTTTTTGGTTGTATCTTTGCCTGTCTTTGGTATTAGAGCTATGAGGCCTATGGATCATCCAGGATCAGGGAAGCAGAGGGAGGTGAGGGCAGGGCCATTCCCAGAGTGCTCCTGGGGACCTGAGAAGGAACCTATTTGGTCTGGATGCAAAGGATCAGGAAGCAGTGATGGTTCTCCTGGTGCCTGGGGCGCCAAGATAAGGAATGGGACAGGACCCAGGCTAGGAGGAGAGACCAGCAGTGGGCAAAATAGGAGGATGAATGAGGCTTGGGGAGTCAAGGCATGGAGGGCGCAATCAACGTACCCTGGTGAAAGAAGCCTGCAGGTTGGAGAGAGGTCCTTGGGTCTGGCTTCTTATACAGGAGTTTTTCCTTCGGTTTATGGAAAAGTTCCTTATTTATTTATTCTATGTATGGTGTCAATGCTAACTGAATAGATATGAAAGCTGTTAGATCTAACAAAAATTCCAGGCTAAGCATTAAGTCTTCACTGGCCCAAATAAGACATGCCTTTCCATTATGTGGATTAAAATGTGCTATGCTGTAATCCAGCTGCCAACCATATTGTGAAATTGGGTAGTGCTGCTCTGAGCCTTGGTAGAGAAGCTTCCTTTGTAACAGTTAGTGGAGAGACTTCTAACAGGTGGAAGCACTGAGAATAAGAGGCTGTTTCATGCTCAGCCCTAGACTAAACATCAAATCACTTCCCTCAAGGATCTGGGAACATCCCTGAAGAAAAGACACAAAGAATTTAAGAGCCAGGGAAGGAGGAGTGCTGTAAAAAGCTGTTTCCTACATGTGACCTGGCTATTACCCTCATGAAATCAGAGCTTTTGTGGTTACATTTACAAGATCAAGTTCTTCAATATTCCTTCATGGGTGGGAAAGAGGGTTGGGAGGCCTCACCTGATAGATGAAGGGCACAGATGATAAAGGTGTCTTACCTACATATATGAACTTGTCAGTGAAAGAATAAAGGAACAGGTTAATTTTTTAATAATTTATTAATTCAAAATTGTTTATTTAAAAATTTTATTTATCATTTTTATTTTATGTGTATGTATTCCCTGTATATAGGTAAGTGTACCTGTGCTGTACAGTACCTGCAGGGGATAGAAAAGACTGTTGGATACCCTGAAACTGGAGTTACAGACAACTATTAGCTGCCATGTGGATGCTGGGATTCGAACCCAGGTTTTCTGCAAGAACAGTCAGTGTTCTTATCTGCTGCACTATCTCTCCAGCCCCCAAAATTGTTTCTTTTAATGGCTAGAGTGTAGGAAATAGCCTTGGGAGTCAGAGACAGGCAGATCTCTGTGAGTTTGAGGCCAGCCCAGTCTACATAGCAAGTTCCAGGTCAGATGGGGCTACAGGGAGACCTTGTGGCAAAAAGACCAAAAAAGGGAAGAAGGAGCTCCAGTGCCATGTTTGGTCATCAAAGTAGAACATGTCTTCAAAGAAAAAAGCACTAGACATAGATATAACAGTATTACTAAGTGATACCACAATTACAACTACACCAGAATAATCATAGCCTAACTCTTTGCATCCATTTTGGACAAGAGGGATCAGATATTCACTAAGAACCTATTCCTTCAGATTCCATTAGAACAAGGGTTCATTCGTGCTTTTTTCTTTTGTGGAAACAGTAAATCCAGCACTAAAGGGGAGGAAAAAGGGTACTATCTTATTGACACACACAACCACAAACAGATGCTATCCATTAAAACCCACCCACTGTTTGCAACACAAATGTTATAATTATCTCATTATTTTCAATGAGACAATGTTCGCAGCACTTTTGATATACACCATGTACACACACACACACACACACTCACACACACACACACACACACACACTGTTCTGCATCAACAAGGAAGGATCACGAAGAATTTAAAGCTCTATGCTCATGTTACAATTGGAGCTCGAGGCTCAGTGAGCTTGACTACATTCTAAACACATTAAGATTGACTTTTCAATTCCAAGGTCAAATAAAAGCTATCTGTATAAAACCTTATGTCTTATTACTTCTACTTGCCTGTCAACTCTTCATCAATATGAGGATATAAACTTACTTTTCCCTGAGTATGAGTCTTTATTTTTATAAATGCCTATATCATATAAAAGTTTCCATAAAATTGTCTACTTATTTTTTTTTATGTGCATGAGTTTTCTACTTGCAAGCATGCAAGATCACTCATGTCATGCAGTGCCTATGGAGATCAGAAGAGGGGACCAAACACCCTGGAAATGGAATAATGGACAGTTCTTAGCCACTTTCTGATTGCTGGGGATCAAACTCAGGTCCTCTGAAAGACTAGTCAGTGCTCTTAAATGCTGAGCCATTCCTCCAGGCCCTCATATAATAATTTTCAATGTTTTATCCAGTTAATCTATATGTAGCAATTTTATTTTATGATTTTTTAAAGAAATACTTAGAGCACTGAAGAAATTTTCTCTCCCTCCAAAACATTTCATAATTATATACAGTTCATGTTTGAACTATATTGGAAATATAAATGCTATATGTGTTTACATTAATTTATCCAGTTCTCATAGTCCCAATAAGAAATAGTTGTAGTATTTCCTGTTATTACAAATGAGGAGACAGTGTACAATACTGTGTTTCTCAGTCTTACGTGGCTTGTAAGAATGCTTCGGAATAAGCTGCATGGGTACAAATACTCTAATATTAAGCTTATTATATTACGGTGAAGACTTTGATAAATTTGTTCTATACTAAATTTTTATCTTTCCTTAACAAAGGTGTAAGCGATACTAGGATTTTTATTAAGTCAAAGGCAGGAATTAGAAAGAAAACAAAAGAAATAATTTTTAAATATTTTTATTGAGCTTTTGTAATTTCATACAACAGTTCTTAGTCAAATTTAGATCCCCCATCCATGTCTCAGCATCACCCCATGAAACTTCATGTATTCTGCCACACATGTTAAGTCCCATTCTTTCAGGCATATGTACCCAAATGTCCTTCAGTGTAAATGTGTCCACTGGAGTCTAGTCAGCCCGTCTAATGATCGTATGTAAGTCATACTCTCCCTCACCCAGAAATAATTAATATTTAATAGTTCTCAGTCTAGTGCCAGCCTGTCGCCCATTTCTCTCCTCCTCTTTGGGCCCTTGTTTAATTGAGTTTACATAGGTCCTGTGCTCGATGCCCCCATTGCCACAAGTTCACATGAGCAAGCTTCCAGTGGCCTGGAAGCCTCTGCTTCCCCATATTCATGAACCAGGGCTCTTACAATCTCTCTGCCCCCTCTTCTTGTAATGGTCCTTGAGCCATGAGTGAATGAGCATCCCTAGGGGAATCCTATCCTACAGTCTACCTTCTTTTATTCTTTGAAACTTGGCCAATTGTGGCCATCTGTGTGCATTATAATCTGTTGGATAAAAAAGCTTTACTGATGAGAGTTGAGGGACACAGTTTTCTCTCTACCTCTTATTCTTCTATGTTCCATGATCCTTAGTTCTAGAGGTTCAACTGTAGATGTGTCACCTAGTAGTGGGCATCTCTCAGATGTATGTTCTCTGTGTCTGACAAGATGTGAAATTCCTCAGTAGCCTCTATATTTTGCAAAAAGAAGCTTCTTTGATGAGTGCTGTACAGCATGCTTGCCTGAAAATATAAGGATCCATATTTTAGTAAAAAATTTCATTTGTCTTGAGATATGAAAGATACAGGGTTTTCTCTAGGATATATGCCTGCTCTTGTCATGTGCATTTGAATGAGTTTACACTGCTACCCATGAGCTTCCTCCCGTTGAGAGGGTTTTAAGTCCAAGTGGATAGCTGTTGATTGTCCCCCAGATAACAGTGCCGCTACTGCACCAGTAGAGGTAGTTTGCCATGCTGTTCATTATGGTTATTTGACTTTAGGGCTGGGTTGGACCAATGATTGGCTTTTCTCCCATGGCAGTTTACATATCAACATCTAGCCTTCTGATGACCAAACTTCCATTAGAAGGCTTCCAGTTCAAAAGAACTCTTCTACGAAAGTAGTTAAAGAAGTGAATTCCAATGGATTTTGTCATTCATTCCATTCATGATCCTTGTAAATTTTGTTAGTTTTGAATTTTGGCAGTCAAGATAAAGATAATATTTGAGTGAATGAAGAAAAGAAGAAAGGAATGAATGAAGAAACAAAAGAAGGAAGGAAAATATCAAGGAAAGAAGGCAATATTTTAGTAAAAGGAATGAAAAGGAATAAGAGAACTTTGGTGATATAACTCAGATGGGGAATACTGCTGTGTTTTGTTGAATGCTCAAAAATGTAGACTGAATATCACCCATTGTGCACTGTTAAAGAGGGATAATTTATGTCATAGCTATGAATAAGATTAAAAGGTATAAAACTTCTCTTTTCATATTGAATGAAGAAAGTTTCAATGAACTTTGCTCTTTCCGTATTTAAGAAATCCAGGAACAGCAAGATGGCTCAACAGTTAGATATACTTGCTCCCAAGCATCACTGAGTTTAATCTGTATAACTAAGGTAGGAAGAAAAGAGTCAATTACAAAAGTTGACCTCTGACTGACACATGATTGTTACACACACACACACACACACACACACACACACACACACTCATTCAGGCACTCATGCATGCACATGCACAATAAATTTAAAAAAATTAAACCTGGAGTTATAACTCAGATACAGTCCACTTCCTTAGAATATTTATGACCTTGGGCTCAGTTCACAGTACAGAAAAATATATTAATGGAAAGTTGACTTTATTAAGTCAATCCACTTCTGTTTGTGTATGATAGTCTCAGAAAGAGTTGATCCTAATTCTGCCCCCTCCTCCAGTATCATGTCTTCATGTGATATTCTGTATTTTCTTTTTCCAAGTTCATTTTCAATCTGCAAGGCTGTACATGTGTATTTATATTTGAATAGATATTTCTATTACCAAAAATCTTATCCACCTTTTCTAAACAGCTGTAGAAAGTATTTGGCAATAACATACCTTATGCTTTATTTAATGTCAGTATTATTAGAACCAAACCTTTTCTCAGCAAGACGATGCTATGTAAAAAAAAAAACACATAACGTAATTGTGACAAGGACTGGTATCTATCTATTTGGGTTGAAATTAGAGAGTGAACATGAACAATTATTTTTTATTTCTGTGCTCCAGATTCTTCAGCTATAAAACTCACTTATTACATGTACTTACAATAATTGAGACCCAGTTTTATGAAAAATTCTTATGCTCAGACATTAACCACATGCTTAAGAGCATGCAGAATATTTCAAACACCATACATATCAAAATACCAGGTGTTCCTAACTGCTGTGAAATAAAGTGAAACTCAAGAGCAGGATGTGAACAGATAAACTGTCAAATGGACTGGTGAGGAATGGCGTTACTAACAAAAAATCAGGAAACAGTCTTGCAGTTTTGTGCACCAAAGTAGATTTAGCAAAGAAAGAAAATGGAAAATCTCCAGGAAATATCAGGACTAACATCTGCAGGGACGAATGACTTGTCCATGTCCTGAAAACTAAGTGAGCATGTCCAGTGCAAACGATGAGTTCACAAATGCAGGGAGTGAGGACCATGCCAAATGTTATTGCTCAGGAATTATCAAGGTTGTATGTTTACTGTACCTGTGATAAAAAGTTTTGTACTTTTTGTGACTAAAATATATGATGGACTAACATTGACACTATGTTACACAGTAGAGTAATTACTTTTATGTTTAAGTGATAGTTCTTCATTAGGGATGTCAAAAATTTTAACGTTGACTTGGCACTATCCAGTGTAACTTTGTGAGTTCATCAGTGGGTACACACTGAAGGCAATGATTTCTCCTCTTCCCGAATCCATCAGTAGTAAAACATCAACAATGATGTTTAGGACCCCTGAGCTCTCCTGCATCCATGTCTGGTGGTTAAAGGACCCATGCACAGGGAGATCTAGCACAGACATTCACCATTACTCTGAGTTCATGATTCCAATGGTTGAGTCTTACTCAGAAAATCACATTTCACACTCCTTCTCCCTAGCTCAAGAATCTGTTTCCAAATGACTTTACAAAACAAAACTAATCAGAGAAAAGACAATGAGTAAGTATAGGGATCAAAATTACATGATATATCCCTGGCATGGTTTTCAAAAGTTGTTAATTACACACGAACAAGGATATAAGCACGTAGATTTTTGACTTGAAAATTTTATAATATATCATGGTTAAAGGAATACAGGATGAAATATGGGCCTTGAATGTACTGAGAACACAGTCACCTCACAGTTTGCAGTGGGAAGGAGATTATCGCATATTAGATTTTCAAAACGATGCAGAAAGCTGCAAAAGAATATAAAGGAAATTACAGGATTTTGTTTCTATATGTCACATACAGACATACATTGACAATCATTGACTGAGAATATGGCACAGTTGTCTACAACTGTTAAAGTGTGTCTCTTCCAAATTGTCACCAATATTAGCATGCAGCATTTTCCTATAACCTAACCTTATTTTAATAATTTAAGTCAAAATTTGTGGAATGTTGATTTTATTCCTTATCAGGTGATTGCATGTTTCCAGTTTAAATTAAAATAGTTTGCAAAATACCCATAAATATTCATTGAAATTAGCTAAAAATATGGGAGGAATTTAAGTCTTACACCGACAATGAGTAACAAGTATAATTATTTTCTTCAACACATTTTATAAATCCTTCTAAAATACTTTTTCCTGGAATAATTAAAGTTCTGAAGCTGAAGAAACTGAGGTTTATATTTCCAGTGATTTTTTATGGATGATGGAGTTAACAAGCTACTTCATTCTTCACATGGAATGCATTCTGAAATTTTGTAATTTTTTTGAAAATTATCTTACTGTTAATAATCAAAAACTTCAGTATGTATGTAATACCATATGATCTAGGTTTATGAATTACAAATATGTTCTCTTACTTTGAACACTAGTTGTACTTACCAATAGATAATTTGAGTGTGGATCTAACAAATGTTTAATTATTTCTAAATGTGAAACAGAATTTTAAAACCATATTCCTGGAAATGTCTAAGAAAGTTTCTATAAGGGAAATACCACAAAATATGGAAATCAATGCTTTCACTTATTTTTAAACAGAAAAGCCAAGGTAATAATACCAATGAAGGAAAAGGTGACTGCTCAGCACCACTGTTTGCCCCAGTGCTTGGAGCTCTCTGTCTTCTGCATCACTCTACTGAGAGCTCTTTTCACTTCTTTATTTCTGAGACTATAAATTAGTGGGTTCAGCATGGGGATCACAATGGTGTAGAACACAGAAGCCACTTGATCCTTTCCCAAGGAGAAGGACTTGTTTGGTTTTAAATGAGTAAAGATCACGGTGCCATAAAAGACAGTGACTCCCAGGAGATGAGAGGCACAAGTGGAGAAGGCTTTTCGCTTTCCCGAAGTGGACTTGATTTTCAAAATGGTAGAGAGAATGGATGCATAGGACACAGATATTGTTGTAAGGGATAGCAGTAAGGTGGAACCAGCAAACATGAATATAATGAATTCAATGTCGTGTGTATCACTGCAGGACAAGGCTATCACTGGGGATGTGTCACAGAAAAATTCATGGATTACAGTGGAGTTACAAAAATTCAGTGTGCTCATGCATAATATATTGACCGAGGAATCCATAGCTCCAAAAATGTAGGATCCAGTAAGGAGAAAACTGCAGAATTGTGTGGACATAATAACTGAATAGTGTAGAGGGTTGCAGATAGCTATGTAGCGGTCATAGGCCATTGAAGAGAGAAGGAAACATTCAGTAGCTGCCAAGAGAACAAAAAAGTACATCTGTGTGAAGCAGCCACTGAAGGAGATGTTCTTCTTGGATGTCAGCAGATTCTCTAAGGTTTTAGGTGTGATGACAGTTGAGTAACTGAGGTCAAGGAATGACAGGTGGGTGAGAAAGAAATACATCGGGGTATGAAGCTGGACATCTAGATGAATGATGAGAATCATCCCTGTGTTCCCGAGCACAGTAACCAGGTATATCAGGAGAAAAAGAACAGAGAGGGCCAGCTGGACCTCCGTGGAATCTGTCAGTCCTATAAGGATGAAGTCAGATTCATTTCTGCAATTCCACATATTCACAGTGAGCTGCTGTTAAGAAATTTTAAAAAAATTGGTCAATGTGAATAATTCCCCAAACAATTTTATCTATATGCCATGCTTTCGTATTTTTGGAATTAATTTCTATTGCTTCAAAGTTATTATTTTATAATATTTAACTATATAAAATAATCTCCTAAAATAAAAAGAAGTTTGGCAATTAATTTCGATACAGTAAAAGAAAACTTCATATGTTCAGCGAAACTGGAATTAACCAATTCTTTCAGATGAAAAAAAGGGTGCAGAAAAATCAACTATGAAAATTCAGTTCAAACGTGTGTTGACTGTATGATTTGCCAAGGTAGTTTAACACCCAAGAGTATGCTCTTGAATTTGTGTGTCTCTTTGTGATTAGTTCCAAAAACTTAAACCAAACACTGACCATGTAATGAAGAAAACTAGAAAAATCACTTAATATATCATTTTCCCTTCATTGTCTTGCAGTATCAATTAATTCTAGTCACCAATAAATTTTACAGGATTCTAGTAGGCTACCTTAAGACATATAACTCTCGGTGAAAATAGGCTGCATGACTGTTCTGGCAATTAAAAGCCAAATTTCTTCTAAAACTACATTTTGTTCATAAAATCTTATTCCATCAACTCAACATTTCTGTTGTCAGAAATCTTAACATTTCTTCTAAAAGATCCAAATTATTGGTTTATATAATATTTTAGTGTATATGTTGTGTTATAAATTTTTCTTATTTTTTTTCAAACCTTTAAAATTCAGACTAGAGAGATGGCCCAGCAGTTAAGAGCACTGGATACTCTTTCAGAGGACCTGGGTTAAATTCCCAGCATGACATGATGGCTAAAAACTGTAGCTCCAATTTCAGGGGAATCAAATGCCTTCATCTGACTTCTCTAGACACTGCATGATACAGGTGCACTTACACACATGTACGCAATACACTCATACACTAAAATAAAAATAATAAATAAAAATATTTTACAATCTTCTAATTTTAAGAATACTCACCATGAGCCAAAGTGATGGGAACCAGCAGTCACAAATTGTCTTTAAATCTCATATGCCTTAAAATTTGACAACTTCCAATTAATCTCACAAATGAAATATGAAGTTGATAAAAGGTTCTGAATCTGTCTGTACAGTAGTATTTATTTTCCTTGAGAGTCTTCCCAAAACATGCATTCATTTCTTTTAGGTTATGCAAACCAGCCTAAAGTTTGATTCAGATCTTGTCCAAGTACAAAGTTTCACAGGTAGCTATGGCCCAAATGACTCCCAGGAGCTACTGTGAATATAAGCAGGACAGTGCAGGCCTTCCTTCTCTGCCTAATAAGTCCAAGGTACCTATTGAAAGGGCGATTAGCATCATCCCATATGTGGTCAACCTCAGGGGCCAATTTCAAAGGAAGACTTTGGCATGCTTTCAGGGACCAAAGATCAAGGACTAATTGGGCAAAGGTTTTTCTTTTCCCAAGAGCCCCAATGTAAACAGGATGACCGCCAAAAGTGTTTCTTTTTGATCACACATAAACAGACAAACACATATGCACACATGCATGCATACACACACACACAAAGACACATTAATTTGACACAATAAATAAGTTTATGAAAATACTATCTCACAGTAGAGTGGTCAGATACAGTCATTTTTAACAAATATGGAAGAGAAGAAATTTAGAGATATGTCTGTTTATCAATGACATTGTAAGGTACACTTAAAATAGGAAGGTATTATTCCAGAGGAGCAAATACTGTTCTTTGAAAGTTATGAAATACATACCCAGCATGATGGCACATCATTTTAATCCAGCACTCAGGAGGCAGAAGCAGGGGGATCTCTGTAAGATATAGGCTAGCTTGGTCTACACTGCTAGTTCCAGGCCAGCTGAGGCTACAGAAACACCCTGTCTCAGAGGGTATCTCAAAGAAACAAAAAAGAAATATAACAAATTACGAGGAAGCTACTAAAAGTGATTCTAAACTTTGGTTAACATTTTAACAGAATTACAACCTATCTAAACCATTTTCGTTTGGGCCCAAAATAACTTACACACATATATTTACAAGTTTTCATAATTAGAATACTGTATAACTAATATCTTATTCTCATTTTTTAATGAAATTTTTTATGGCAAGATCTTGCTGTTAACCTCATAAAAACCCCATAGTGTCAAGCATTTTGTTTTTACTGGTCCCATAACTCATTAAGTGATCTGAAAGTTCCAAAGCTTATAAACAAGCATTTTGAGAAATCCCAGCGTTGGCTAATCCTCCCTTATGGTCTGGTGATGTCATTTACTTCATCAGCTTGTGGCAATTGTGCAGTTTGTTTATGTTTTTTAAAAGTTTTATCCTGAAGGTACAACTGAAAGACAAAATCAACCCTGAAACTAGTAAACATTTTTAATTATCTGATTGGGAAAAACGTATTTCATTTTTATATAATCAGGTCAAATGCTTTCTTTTTCTATTTCATAGAATTTTGAGAATTTCATAACACTGTATTTTAATATTTTGATGTATTGATCATATTCAGAATCCTTCATCTCTCTATAATCCCCAATTATCCTCTACCAAGTTCATGTTCTCTCTCTCTCTACACAAGCACACACACACAACACACACACACGCACACACACACACACACATGTCCTATCTATTTTGTGTGTCCAAATATCCTTTAGTTTGGTTCTATGTCCTAGAGCCAGGTTAACTTGTCTATCAACAAACTTTTAATTAAAGCCGACTCTCCCTCTCTAAGCAGCTATCAGTTGCGAATAGTTCTTAAGTTGGCTATGGGTTTTCTTACACACTGCGCCACTTCTATGCTAGAAATTTGTCTGCTTTAAAATTGTGTATGTTTCATTCATGTTACACAGTTATTGTGAATACATTTGAGTAACTGCCTAGGTGTCTGGAAAACACTGCTTCCTATGGTCATCCACCACCAGTGGCTCTTGCAAGCTTTCCAACCTTTCTTCCACAATACTTCCTGAGGCCGAGGTTTCATATAGATGTGCTACTCAAGACTGAGCATTCTGCAGTCTCTTATTCTCTGCCCATTACCAGTGTGTATCTCCCTGTTAATTACTATCTCCTACATGGGGAAGCTTCTCTTTTGAGAGCTAAGAGATTTATTAATCTATGGGTATAACAGTAAGTCATCAGGAGTCTTTTTTCCACTGAGTACAATAATAGAAGCAGGTTCTTTCCTACTGCATATGACCTGTCTAGCCACAGGTACCTAGACCTGATATCAGTGTCCATTAAAGGCCACATTTTGTGAAGTGCTCCATAAATCCAATTAGAGAGCAGTAAGTGACTCACATAACAATCACGCCATTATTGCAGCAATAGGCAGATCTTGCTAGGCCAGTTGTTGCAGGATTCACAGCTGAGATGATTATTGATTACTTTTCTCTCATTGTAGCATGCATGATACCTTACTTGGGGATGGAGTAGGGAGTGAGAGGAGAGATAAAAAATGCCTAGATGTTACAAAAAAAAAAAAAACAGAAGGAAATACATTAGTTCAAAATCCTACTGAAACAAAAAGATATGTACTAGTGCATATATATAGCTTAAGAATATATAACAAATAAACACAGGGCCAGATATTAGACACTTCCCTTGGAGTTGCTCAGGGTAGTCCAGGAGACTTACAAAATAACACAGGCTATTGCCACAGTCCTTTATTGCCTCCCAGAACTTGAGGACAAGACCTTACTGCTGAAAATAAGACATACTTCAGACACAAGAATTGGACAATCTAGCTGAATAGTAGTTTCCCTCTGAAAACTAACTCTCATGATAACAGAGGATACTATGCAAGCTGCCAAGGGAGAATACCCATCAATGATCTTAGTCATCTGTAAAACATAATAACCACAACAGTGATTGGTTCAGCAAATTATCTCTATTGTTGCAGTGGTGGCATTTTTAACTTGGTGGTAATCAACAACTGTCTAGTTAGAATTAAGTCCCACTCAATGGGAGGAAATTTGTGTGTGATACCGTAAACACAGCCAAATACACATGTCTGGAGAGGTCATAAATCTTAAAGAATAACTTGCATTTGCAACATTCCTAAACAAATGCATTTTTAGTGTATTCTAAGTATGCATTCTAATATGTACAGACAAGTGTGCCTTTCACTATACATCAAAGAAACTTCTTTTGCAACAAATGGAGACTGATACAGAGTTATACAACTGGTAAAACTCAGAGAATAATTATCTCTGAGGTGCTTAGCCTTAAGTGACGTTTTCAATAGAACCTCTAAACGAAAGGTGAATGCATCTTTCAGTTCTTACCAAAGAGGTTTCCTTATGCATCAGATGGTGATGAACCCAGAATCTGACAACTGGTCAATGTACAGAGAGTATGAGACTACAGAGCGCTCATTCCTGAATAGGCCATCTATTTCAAAATTCTGCCTCCCAAGGCCCTGGAATCATTGCAAAAGACAGGGCAGAAAATTTAAGAGCCAAAGGTATTTCATGGTGACAAGGAAACAGAGTTCACGAGACAGCAGATAAGTTACACATATGAACTCACAGCAATACTTATCACATGAACAAATCCTATGCAAATTCAAGCCAGACAAATATCTCAGCATAGACTTGGAGAAGTGAGTAAGAAATCCCAACCCACCTTAAGGAACTTTTGACAACTGATGGCTGTTGGAAAAGGGGAGAAACTCTTACAGGGATAGAACTCTTGCTATATTGACTAGGCTCCAGTGGATGGACCAGTGCTGAGGGACATGTGAAACAGAAATCCAAGTCTATAGGCCATAATGTATATATGGCAAAGTACACTGAATTTGCTGGGGCATGGGAGAGTGGTGAGGGGAGGGGAGGATAGGTGACAGGATCTGAATATCATCAAATAATATTCCATGAAAATCACAGAAAGTAAATAAATTTTTTTAATTATTCATCATGCACACCATGGCAGAGAGACATGACAGTAGACATGACTAGAGTAGAAAGCTTAGGACTAACAAATTCCAGCATGCTCAGGAAACAGTGAGACAAACTGGCGGTGGGGCAGGTCTGTGAATTCTCAAAGCTTGCCCACAGTGATATGTTTCCTTTAACAAGGCTGAACCCCCAAAACCAAAGTGAACAGTGGCACTGTGGTGGTTTGAATATTAAATACCCCTCAAATACTCAATGTATTTGAATAGGCATCCTGAGTTGGTGGTGCTGCTATGAGAAGTCATGAAATCCCTAGGTGGTGTGGGAGGGCTGGAGGAAATATGTCACTGGGCTCAGTATTGAGAGGTCATAGCCTTGTCCCACTTCCAGTTTCTCTCTTACTCTCTGCTTCCTGTTCTTGCTTGAAGATATGAGGAATGAGCTTTCTGCCAAGGCTGCCTCTGCCACCATGGCTCTTTCACTTTGATGAATTCTTATCTCTATGAAACTATATGCCAAATAAAGTAATCATGGTCTAAGTTGCCCTGGTCATTGTATTTTATCACAGGAATTAAAAAAGTAACTAATGCAGCAATGAACTTGAGGCAGTTTTCAAACACTTGGAGCCTATGAGGGATATGTCTCAATTAAGCCACCACATTCCATTTCCTGGCCCCCATGGATTTAGGACTATATCATAAAGTAAAATGCATTTTTTAAAAGTCTCCATAGTCTTCAATAATCTCCACACTGTGCAAAATTTCAGTCTCTTTTGAGACCGTATTTATAATACTCTGTAAATTCCAAAAGCAAATGACAAAATTCCAACATACCATGGTATAGAATATTCATTTTCATTCAAAAAGGCTGAACTGGGGCAGAGTGGAGAAATGTCCTACCAAATAAAAATCTAAGACCTCAGAGAAAACAGAAGATGCAGAAGCTCCCTTTCTGATGTTTGTGACTTTAGACCGAGAGGTTTAGATGGTTCCACTCCTCCAGGCTTGCTGTTTGAAAACACATCTTCCCCTTGGGCTGGCATCATTTACTGTATACTGGACCCTTCTGCAGATGTTTCACAGCTCTGGAATCTCCAACATCTTGAGAGTCCCTACCCAACTTAGGTTTCATCTGCACCATGGCAACCCAGGGCCTTTTGGGCAATCAAGACATTTTTCCCTCCAAGGGACTTGCCTCTAGTATGCTGCCTGTGCTAAGAAACTCTCTAAAACAGTGGAAGAAGAATCAACAACAGCTTCACATTTGTATCTTTCATGTTTCTAAAGCCAGTGCCACTACAATGTTACCAAGTTAGGAGGCCAGCGTGGACTGGTGCTTGCCCCCCTGCACCCATTTTACCAGAAGCTTTAAAAAATGTATTGAATTTTTGTGCATTTCATACAATAAATCTTGACCACATTTAGATCACTTCCTGTACTTGTACACCCTATAGGCCACCCCCCAACCCCTGGCTAGTTTCATTAATTCTGTCGTATAGGTTAAGGACTATGAATTAAAGTTTGTGTTCCAAAATATCTATTGGTGTGAGTCCATTGAATAGATTCTGGTCAACCTAATCTCCATTAAAGAATATCAACTCTTCCTCACATACCAGTGGTCGGTTGCCAGTAGTTCCTTGGCTAATGTTTGGTCTTACCCATTTCTCTGCTTTTTTCTAGGTTTTTGTCTGGTGTGAGTTTGCATGGAACTTCTGCATGCTGTCACCATTTCTGTAAGTTCATATGAGCAGGTTAACAACCACTTGGAAAACTGTTTCCTTGTGGTCATCCACCACCCAGCCCCTACAGTCTTTGTACCCCTCTACTGAAATGGTCCCTGAGCCATGGGTGACAGAAGTTCAATATCAGAGTCCTATTCAGAAACACATTCTGCAGTCTCTTCTTCTGCACATTTTGACCAGATGTGGCTTTCTGCATCAATCACCATGTGTTACATGAAGAAACTTCACTGGTGACAGTTGAGAGATGAATTAATATTAATAGTGGCCCCTGTTCCACTATGTGCTCTGAACCAAAATGTGGATGTAGCATTGTAGATGTTATACTTAGTGTCGGGCACCTCACAGACACTTATTCTCTTTCTTTGTCTATTTATGGTATTCTGTAATAATCTCCATCTGTTATAAAAAGATTTTTTGATGAGTAGTGAGAGGAATATTTGTCTGTAAATATAAGGATACAGATTTAGGATACAGAGAGAATTACATTTATCTAGGAATGTGACAGATGCAGGTTTTCCTCTAAACCCTATAACCTCTCCAACTATGTGTATTTGGCTATGTTTATAGTACCACACAGGAGTTCCCTCTCATTGAGTGGGTTTTAATTCCAATTAGATAGATGTTGACTACTCCTAAAATAAAGTGTCACTATTGCAACAATAAACTTCATTGTGCTGGTCATTTTTGTGGTTATTAGCATTTACAGGTAGGTTGGACCATTGAGTGGTTTACTGTGGCAGCTTGCATTCTATCCTCTGATACTATGAGAGCTAGTCCTCAGGTAGGAGAATTATGGGTCAGTTCCAGCTCAATTGTTCCAAGTCTTGTGTCTGAAGTATGTCTGCCTTCAGCAATAGGGTCTTACCTTCAAGTTCTGGGAGGCAATCAAGGACTGAGGCAACAGCTTTTGTTACTTTGGGAATTTATTTAACTATGACCAGCAACTTGAAGGGATGTGTCTCCTGTCTGACTCTGTGTTTCTTGTTATATAGCCTTCAGCTTTACAAACATACACACACATCTGTGTGTGTGTGTCTATGTATGTATATATATATATATATATATGTGTGTGTGTGTGTGTGTGTGTATGTGTATATATGTGTG
>NW_008349469.1:487279-494690 GCF_000622305.1 Nannospalax galili
TTATACCTGCCTGCTACTATTAGAAGCATGTTTTTAAAAAATATTTTATTATTTATTATTTATATTTTGCATTGTGACCAAGATGTTCCTCTGACTCTGTAATGACAAGCCATGGACCTGCCTCCTTCCCACACTGTGCAAAGAAGCTACTCCCCTTCCCTCTTCCAGCCAATTGGTTGACCATAGCCACTTGCAGGGGAGGGGCTAAGGGTATAAAAGCTAGAAAAACCTTGAGGCTGGTCTCTTGCCTTTTTATAAGGGTGTCTGGAACCACAGGATTTATGTCTGGGTGTGGACTTTTGAAAAGAGCCATGAATGGAGGGGTACCAGCTTGTCTGTAAGTAAACCCACACCCCAAGCTTAGTTAGCACATCCAATAAACTTAAGATTCTTCAAACTGGGTTTGGAGATTTTTTTTTTTTTTTTGCTTTTTTTTTTTTTAATTTTTAAAAATGATTTATTTAATGAATTTTATCCGCAGGCTATCACAAGGACTGTGGGAGGAGGGGATTGGATTCCACCTCTACCTCCCAGCAGTGAATTTGACTTACAATTGGCATAGCCCTGCAGGATACGATGAAACTGAGAATGAGTTTTGGAAGAGCATTGATGATGTCCCTGATATGGGGAAAGAGACCAACACCCAAAGTAAAGTGGGTGAAGGGAGAGTGTGGGGTGAGGAAATGTTAACCTGGTGGGCCATTCCCATATTCTTGGTGGGGGTGGCTGCAGTGGCATGGTTAATGCAGTGGACAGTGAGATACATAACTAAGGTGAGGCTTCTAAACAGTCAAGGTCGATGGGAGAGATCCCAGGGTGGCAGCCTTCTTGTAGATGGTATGGGGTGTCATGCTTGCTTGACTAGTGGTCATGGCCATGTGAGTATGGAGAGGCCCTAAAAGCAGCAGAAGATCTGAAACAGATTCTGTTATCTCTAGGAATAGCAGTCCAGGGACAGAAATGTCAAAAAGCAGCTGCAGAGGCTGTTTGGCCACTGCTATTGATAAGAAATCCGTCCCAGGAGAAGGCCTTAGACAGATGGGAAACTGAATGTTTTAGAGAGGAACTAGAATGGGAGAGGAATATGAGGCTTGCCTCTTTGGTACTAGCCTCTGACCCTGACAATAAATTCGATAAGAGAGAAAAGGAGATGGAGGTGTTGGCATGCTGTTTTTTACATCTAGGAGGTCAAAAGAGAAAAAAAAAAAAGCCCAGATGAGAACAATAATAAAAGGCCCATCCTGAGATCCTAAAATCTGGAACCCCTGGGAAGAGTTGGGCAGTAAGGAAGAAGGAAGTGACCTAGAGATAGTGGGAGATGCTCCCTAGGTCTGACCTTTAATTCAAAGAAAGGGAAAATCCATGATCCAACCTGCTGATGGAGGTCTTAACAATAGCCTGGTGCAGGAGACCATGGTAATCAGAGAATACTCAACACCAGAACTATTAGAACTGAGAAGGACATTTAAACTGGGAAAGCTATGAAGGAGCCTTTGGCCCCCTGGCTTGTGAGGCTATGGGACATGAGGGCAGATGGAATCATTTTAAGTTCTGCAGAAGCAGAGAAGTTGAGCAACATAACCGCTCATCCCTCTTTGAGACAAAGACTTCAAAATTTAAGACAACATGAGGGAAACCAGTCCATGATGGATTGGCTAATACAAGGCATTTAGGATACATGGGTATCTCCAGATGAGATTCCCATGAATATTAGAGACTGGAAAATCACTGAGGAAGGACAGGCTCTGTAGAGGGAACTGGGTATCAGGGAAGCTGACAGGACTGTGTTTACAGGAGACTTAAGAAAGAAATGGATTCAGGAAGGCCCATGAGATTGGTATGGAGCTTTAGTGGGGGTGCTAAGCCCCATGGTTGGGTGTGACCTGTATGAGGCTGTTGAGTCTCTGGAGGTTTTAAATGATTTATACCAATGTGTAAACAGGGTTTGAAAGGTGCTAAAGCAAATAGACACAAAGAAAAAGGGCTGGAACTCAGTAAATGGTCCCCTCCATGTCTCCTGAGCACAGATGTGAGGGGATCTGCTCAGAGCAGGGGTTGCTAGGGACAAGATAGACAGGCAGCCAAATGCTGTGCTGGAGAACCTATGGAGGGCTTTAAGACCTGATCAGCAATTCACCACAGAAGTAAGAGAAACTGGTGAACAGGAGGTGTGGGTATCTCCAGCTGTGATCCTGTTCCAGAGGAAGGTAACCTCAATGGTTGGGACTCTCCCCAACTACTGCCTTGAAGGGGTGTCCAAGGTTGTATACAGGTGAGGGCCATACTGGGGGACCAGAGGCCATGTGTCAAATTGAGGATTTATTGGTCCCCACTAATATACAAAACACATGGGCCCTAGTAAATCCTGGGGCAGAGTGTACATTAATTCAAGGCAATCCCCAAAAACATCGGGGCCAGTGGATAGCAGTGGATGGGTATGGGGACAAAAACATACTGGGAGTGGGCAACTATCCCACCTAGGAGTCCAAGGTGTGCATCTCTCCCCTTAAGAGAATATTTTCAGGGTGGATGCCCTGCTGGGTCACGCCCTACAAATTACTGTGGGAGAGTTTTGGCTGAGGATGTGAACAGTAAAGGCTATTTCTCAGGGGTGGGCAAAATGGGAGCCAGTCAAATTGCTCTAGCTGCCTGGGGTGTTGAGACGAAATTACTGAAACCATCCAGGACCTAGAGCAAGTAGCAGTTATCCCCAAGCCCAGAGCCATTTCAATAGCCCCATTTGGCCTATCAGGAAGCCAGAGGGCTCCTGGAGAATGACTGTTCATTACCGGGAGTTAAATAAGGTGGTGCCTCCCATTCATGCAGTGGTGCCCAACAATGCAGTGCTAACTGATCAGCTGGTGCAGGAAATGGGATCCTTCCATACTGCAGTGGACCTTGCTAATATAGTCTTTAGTATTCCCCTAGTTGCCGAATCCCAAGATCAATTTGCATTCACATGGAATGGACGACAATGGACTTTCACAGTACTTCCCTAAGGTTACTTCCACAACCCCACGGTTTGTCATGGGATGGTGGCCTGGGACTTGGCCCTGTTACCCTGCCCTCCTTCTGTAAGGAGGTTCCACTGCATAGGTGACACAATGCTAACTTCTGAGTGCATTAGATTTGGAAGCTCATTTGGGGAACGTGCAAGTGCACCTGAAGTAATGAGGATGGGAAATGAACCCACAGAAGGTACAAGGGCCTGGTACAGTGGTAAAATAAGGTCTTAAGAGTTTTATGGTCAGGTGGAAATTGCATGATACCCAGTGTGGCGGTTGAGAAAATCTTATAACAACCTGTACCAATAAATGCCAAGCAGTTACAGGTATTTGGGGGACTTCTCAGGTATTGGCAAATTTTTATACCTCACCTTGCTCAGGTTACCTGCCCCCTGCATAATCTAATAAAAAGAGGTGCTACATGGGATTGGGATGTAAAGGCCCAAGAGGCTTTTGAGCAGGCCAAGTACTGGTTGGGAAAGCTAAGCAGCTGTGTGCCCCAATATCTCCTTGTCTCTTCCTCTTGGAAGTCACCAGGAGCCCTGAGGGTTATGGGTGGGGCTGGCGGCAACAACAACCTGAACAGATGATCCCCATTGGGTTCTGGTCCCAATCATGGAAAGGGGTGGCATTCCAGTACACAGTGCTAGAACAGCAACTGCTGGCTGTGTACAAAGCATTGAAACAGGTGGAATCCATTACAGGCCCCACCCCCATTACTGTAAAAACCACATATCCCACAAAAGGATGGGTGGAGGGCCTGTTAGCCAAGCCCCTGTCAGGGGTGCCCCCAAAACAAATGCTGCAAAGATGGTATGCATATTTGCAACAGTAAGGGGTGGTGTCAGCAAGCCCGATCACCAATGCCATACAAGCAATACTGGAATGGGTGTCATTTCAAGGCACAGAGCCTCACCCTACATCTCCTGTAGTTGACCCTCCAGCAAGACCTGACCGAGTGCTAGAAGGGGCTCTCCCGATTCTGGCTCATGTCTGGTATCCTGATGGCACTAGCAGGGGCGCTAGACAAGAATGGGTAGCAGTGGCAATACAAATGAACACTCATACTATATGGTTAGAGAGGGGAGAAGGAGAAAGCAGTCAATGGGCTGAATTGAGAGCTGTACAGATAGTAATAATGAGGGAGCCTTGGCCAGTTACAATTTGTATTGACAGTTGGGCTGTGTTCAGAGTTCAACCTTATGGATGTCCCAGTTGGAGAAAGAAAACTGGCAGGTGATGGGATGGCCACTATGGGTACAAATGTGAAAAGACATATATTAAAAAATGCAGGAGGGGCTAGTGCCCCTGGTAGTTTGCCATGTGGCTGCCCATCATCTAGTGAGTCACCCTGGAAATCAGGAAGCTGATGCCCTCACCAAGGTGAGGGCTATCTCCCCTCAGGTTCCCCTAGAAACAGCACACTGGATTCTTAGCAAGTCTTGCCACAGAGGAGCCAAAATGGGATGGAGAATAGCCAAAGCAGCCAGCATTTTGGTAAAATATGCTGACATCCAAGAGGCTGTCCAAGCCTGTGAGGCATGTTTCCAGTTATGGCCCCAGAGGATGGATTCCATAATGGGGCATGTACACAAGGCAGCTTCCCCTGTGAGAGACTGTGTCCTAGTTTGTTTCTTCATTAACTGTGACAAAACACTCTGTCACTACGAAATTGGGGAGGAAAGGGTTTATTTAGCTTACATATCCTGGGTAACAGTTCATCCAGAAGTCCAAGGTAGGAATTCAGGGCAGGAACCTGGAGGCAAGGCTGGAGCATAGGCCATGGGAAGTGCTGCTTACTGGTTTGTTCCCCTGACCCCTGCCCAGCCTGCTTTCTTATGCAACACAGGCCCACCTGCCCAGGGGTGGTACCACCCACAGTGGGCTGGGCCCTCCCACATCACTCAACAATCAAGAAGGCTCCACAGACATGACTGCAGGCCAGTTCAATGGAGGTAATTCCCAAATTGAGGCTCCCTCAACCCAGGTGTGTCAAGTTGACACTAAAGCTATCCAGCACAGATTGGCAAGTAGATTATATAGGGCCCCTGCCAGTCAGTGTGGGGAGTAAATATGCTCTAACCTGTGTGGACACTGCAACAGGCCTTATACAGGTCTTTCCTTGCAAGAGAGCAATGGGCAAGGCTACCATTAAGGGGCTTACTGAACTCAGTGTCATGAATGGGTGCCCAAGGAAAATTCTTAGTGACAGAGGCACTCATTTCACAGGTACAGATGTGCAAGCTTGGGCTGAGGATAATCAGGTTCAATGGTATTTCCACTTTCCATAGAATCCTACAGGAGCAGGGTTAATTGAAAGAAAACATGGGTTGCTAAAGGAACAGTTGAAAGCCTTAAACCCAGAAGAAGCCCTACAGGAGTAGAAAAAGGACTTTCCAAAAGCCATAAGGTTGTTAAATGAAAATCACAGTAGCAGGGATGGGTTGTCTCCCTATGAGCAGTTGGCCAGAGGGACCCCACAGCTCCCCAAAACTATAAAGGCAATTGCCAATAGTGTTTGTTACATACGTGAAGTGGTCAGTAAGACCCTATCACTGAAGATGCTGCATGATGTGAGCATGGGAGAGGGAGAAATCAAACTTGGACTAAGCTGGAATCTCCCTGACACTGGATGGGTGGCTTTCATAGTGCCAGAAGGCGCTATGCAGATGGCTAGGGGAGAACTGTCCCCCATTATTCTGTTCAGTGAAGGACCCCATCTGTTGCACTATCAACATGTGAAGCAAGATGTTCCTGATGGTGCAATAGTGGCTTATCTAGTGTATGTACAACCAGCTAATTATCGATTGGACCTAATGCCTGCTCCTAAGGATGGAACACATCTGGTAATATAGACCTGGCCAACCCCCTGTGGCAGGAGAGGTTATAGGCCCCAGTGGAGAAGCCATTGCAATTGTATTGTTATATGGATATGATGTGCCTACTAAAGTATCATCCAAACATTTGTGTTTACACACTTGAGATGTTATTGTAGTTACTGTTTACATGTTCTTGCTTCTTGCTGTTTGTATTTTTATAGTAGGTGGAATGCCAATAAATCAAGCTATCAGCCCATGACAGAGGATGCAGAGACTTGAAAAGTCTAGTGCCCTATTACAATGGGAGAGAGGTCACCCCACCCCCTCTGAGGCTCAGGGACATTCACAGAATAGGTGGCTGGAAAGTTTTGTAAGAGCCAGAGGAAGGGATGGAGAGTATGACCAGGATGTTCTTCTGACCCTGTGATGACAAGCCACGGACCCTCCTACTTCCCACACTGTGCAAAGAAGCTACTCCCCTTCCCTCTTCCAGCCAATCAGTTGACCATAGCCACTTGCAGGGGAGGGGCTAAGGGTATAAAAGCTGGGAAAACCACGAGGCTGGTCTCTCACCATTTTATAAGGCTATTCAGAAGCACAGGATTTATATCTGTGTATAGACTACTGAACACAGCAGTGAATATGGGGGGGCACCCACTTGTCTGTAAGTAAACCTCCATCCCAAGCTCAGTTAGCAAGTCCAATAAACTCATTAAGATTCCTCAAACCAGGGTTTGGAGAATTTCATCCTCAGGCTGTCGCAAGGATGGTGGGAGGAGGGGATTGGGTGCCATGTGCACCTCCCAGCAGTGAATTTGACTTACATATGTGTATGAATTTATTGCCTGCATGTGTGTAAGTCCACCTGTGTCATGCAATGCCTGTGCAGGTCAGAAGAGGGAGTTGGGTACCCTGCAACTGGAGTTAGGGTGGTTATCTACCATGTGTGTTCTGGGACTCAAACCTGGGCCCTCTGCAAAAGCAGCCAGTGTTCATAAACACTGAGCCAAATCTCCAGCCCTATCAGCACCTTTTTTTCTAATAACTGAAAAGCCCTTAGACATTCTCCTTTCACAAATTAAAAGATTAGCTGAGTGGGATCTTGTCTTAGGACACCCCCTTTTTCAGTAGAGCAAGAGGCCTCTCTTTAAGAGTGCTAATGTGGAAAAATGACAGTCTCTCTTCTAGAGCAGACATGGGCTGCAATATTATGCTTTTTAGTGTTCTTTTTCTATTCAAACTATGCATTATCTTTCTGTCCATGAGCTCTTTCTATCTGTATATAAATAATAAAATTTATCGACTACTATCCTCAGGCCTCTTGGGGTAAGTCGATAGCGCAGCTCTCTGCGCCGGGAATCCCTAAGCCACATTCACCCTTCAATCCCCCCACCTCACCTTTCTATACTCCTAGTTTGGGCCCTGCGCGATTCCTAGTCTTGGGGCCTCAGACACCTGGGGAACCAATACTGCTTCCTGACCCTTCTCACCCAGAGCAACTCAGACCCTTTCTTGGGCTCCAGGAGCACCGCTTCTGGTCCTGGCCATGCCCTCATCTCCCTCTACTTCCCTGGTCCTCCAACCCCC
>NW_008349469.1:500711-511534 GCF_000622305.1 Nannospalax galili
CAATTGTGTTGTAATGATATGCTTCTTCTAAGTATGTTGTTATTAAATAAATCATTTGCAAAAATTAAAAAAAAAGCAAAAAAAAAGATGAAAACAAAAAATATTTATCAGTAATGATGCATTTTTTTTATTTTGACTTATGGATTTTAACAGTGTAACTTGCATGAGCAAGGATGGGTGTTACTTACTTGAGCAAGGGCAACATCACAGTGACTCTACCACTGAGGAATATGACACCTTTTCCTATATCAATTATTAACCTCTCATAAAAAAAAAGCAAAAAAAAGATGAAAACAAAAAAAAAATTTATCAGTAATGATGCATTTTTTTTATTTTGACTTATGGATTTTAACAGTGTAACTTGCATGAGCAAGGATGGGTGTTACTTACTTGAGCAAGGGCAACATCACAGTGACTCTACCACTGAGGAATATGACACCTTTTCCTATATCAATTATTAACCTCTCATAGCTGGGAAAAATGAGGTCAGGCTTCAGGATCTCCTTTCCAGTCCAGGAGAGAATATTAATAAGGTCAATTGATTCAAGCTTTGTGCAGGTAACCAGAGCTGCTATGAGTTCAAGGTCTTCATTTACAGAAGGCTTCAGTTAAACATAATTGTCCCCATACTTTGACTCTTCCATTTCTTCTACAACCTCTGGCAGGGTATTTCCCTGAGTCTTCAAGTAGCTGATATAGATGTTCCACACAGTGTTGAACAGTAACATTCATTTATTCTCAGAACTATGACCAGTTATGATGCTCTGCATTAACCACAGCCACTGTAAGAACAAGCTTCTCTGATCAAGGTTGACAGTAGCACTATTGCATGGATATAAGCATAAATATTCAGAAGGTGGTTAGACAAATGTTGAATTGACAGAACAGCAATAGTAGATTCTCTCTAGGTCCTATTACTCTTCCAGCCACTTGTAGATTATAAAATTTACTGAAACAGCCATTATTTCTGTTCAGTGGACCAATACATAAATCAAATCAGAGAGAGTATTTATAACTTAAGTCATGCCACTGTTGCACCTCTGAGTACATCTCACCTGGAAGTTCACTGTTGTAGTATACATTGTCTTCATCTGTATAAGATGGTTGATAACTTCTTTCCAGCACCTTTTATTTTAAAAAACAAATGAGTGTTAGGTCTGTTGGTGAAGGCCTGTAATTCAACTGACTATAAAGTTGAATCTGAAGATCATACACCCAAGGCCAGCCTAGATAATTAAATAAACATTGTCTCAAAATAGAAGTGAAAGGAACTAGAAGAAAGAGAGATAGAGTTCAAAGACAGATTTCTTGGCTAACATGTATGTGGTCTTATGTTAAATCTCAAATAGAGGAAAATAAACAGGTTGTCCTAGTCTGTTTCTTCATTGCTGTGACAAAACACTCTAACCAATACCAACTTGGGGAGGAAAAGGTTTATTGGCTTACATCTCCCAGGTTACAGTTCATCAGGGATCCCAAGGCAGGAACTCAGGGCAGGAACCTGGAGGCAGGAGCTGGAGCACAGACCATGGAGGAACTCTGCTTACTGGCTTGCTCCCCTGGCCACTGCTCAGCCTGCTTTCTTATGCAACACAGGCCCACCTTCCCAGAATTGGCACCACCACAGTGTGCTGGGCCCTCCCATGTCACTCAACAATGAAGAAGGTGCCCACCATGCACATGGCCAACAACCAGCCCAAAGAAGGAAATTCCCCAATTGAGGCTCCCTCAACCCAGGTGTGCCAAGTTGACACTAAAGCTATCCAGCACACAGGTAAAGCAAAATTGAATATTTTTAATGTTATTACTTTAACAAAAGTACAATTTATGGAAAACAATGCACACTTGCACACAAGTTAGCTGTGTCTATATTACCTTAGGAATCCTATTATATGGTAACATTTTAGGTATAATATAATGTATTGGACTTGATTTTTTTGTTGATGTTGTTCTGAGACTAGATATCATTATGAAGTCTTGGCTCAATTAATCTAGCTATGTAAACCAGGCTGGTCTAAAATTCATAAGGGTATACCCACCATTGCCTCCTGAGTGCTGAGATTAAAGGTGTGCATCACCAGGTCCAGAAAACTTGAATTTTTAAATAGAATGTCACTATTGATAACAGAAAACAAGCACTGCTATATACAAGGACTGAAATAATGAAGGTCCCTCTGGTCCTCACAAACATGAACAGACATTGGAAGGCAGTCTACAACATTTGCTAATATATTTGATAGAAAAGTTAAAAGGTCCTAGTCTTTAAATACACATAACAAGAAGTAATGTAGATATTCTTATATGCATTTAGAACTTTGACTATTTCATGAAAACAATCTATCAGAACAAAGCTTAGAGGCATTATTCCAGTTTAGCAATGTCCCTTTTCAATCATACTGAGGTCTGAGGATTGACTCCCTTTAATCATGCAGACGACAGCAGTGGAAGCAATAGATGGGTAACATCATTCTGTGAATATTAGTCATCTACACTTTGGTCATTCAGGAGAAACATGGATAAAACATTCATGATCTATGGGCTTTATCAAGAGCCATTTAAATTTTTATTGAGCCAGTCTCTATCTAGTTATGCTTGGTGTAATACAAAAATATCCTTACATAATTTCCCTCTTCTGCATCATGTCATCTTATGATATGGTGTTTTTTCCTTTACTAAGTTATTTTTCTGTATATAAGGCAATATTGGTGTATTTATATTACAGCCACCTAATATTCCTCTGACCAAATCACACCACATTCTTTCAGCAGCACTGTGGGAGACGGACTTGAGCCTAGGGTGAAAGTTTTATTGACAGCCATACAGAAGGCCTGAGGCAACAGCCCAACTGCTGGAGCCACAAGGAACGCCTTGTGACATTTTGCTCCCATTGGCAGATCATGAGACTGATGCCTAGAGCTCGCCACTCCCTAATCACCACCCTTGGATACCTCACCTTTAAACTACTTTAAACTACTTGCTGTGCTGTGATTGGACCACTACCCGTATATAAGCTTGTGCCTTCCTGCAATAAACCAGATCTGCGTCACTGAACCTGGTCTCCTGTGTCTGAATGCGGCTCCGCTGACCCAGTCCCCTCACCAGCCATGAGGTCCGGACCAGATGACTGATCAGGGGAACTAAGAGAGCAGGAGAGTGGCCATAGCCGGAGGAGAGCAGGCACTTGATGACCACACAGCACAATAGAACATTCAACAATAACATACTTCTCAAAGTCTCCATTTCTTAATTTTATGCTTTTCATTTGTGTTTTGTTCAGTTCAATTAGGAACCCAATTTGTGGAGTGTCTGATAATGCAAAAGAAAAAAATCCATGTATTGAAACAATGAGAAATACTAGAGTCAATATGTTTGGAGTTAAAAAGAAGGCCTATTATATAATTATTAGACTAATCATGAAAAAAAATTATTTGTCTTTTGTGTTAACCAGGCTCATCATAAATAAAACATGTTTACTAGAGATTTTATTGAGACACTGCACTGTGCTGTAAGAATAAGGCTTGTGATCATATATTTGTTTAATCATGGTTAAAAGCACACAAAACAAAAGCAACTTTATGATGTAAAATATCAGATAACTGCTGTCAGTGTAAATAAATGAGAGGGATGGAGACAGATTACAGCTTCATATAGACTAATGAAGGATAATCCTGTTATTTGTTAAACAGTTAAGAAAAATTTTTTTTCATGAAACAAGTTTCAGAAAGGAAATCAAATGAAAATATTCAGTCAATATCTACATTAAAATTTACAGGGAAGTGTTGATAGTTATGCAATCCAAACCAAGTGAGAATGACTAATGGAATTGATGACATGATGATGCTACGAGTGAGGACAACATTATATTGTAGTGGTAGGAAATTGTAAAGTTTTGGAATTTACTCTACCTATGAGAAAACACTTGTAAGATTTGTGGAGAAAATATTTGATGTGTTATTGCAAGTATCATTGATAAATATGCTTATAAAATATTACATTTTCCTATGGCTTTCTCAAACATCCTTGTGTGCATACATACATACTTATCTATATACATATTATACATGCACACATATATACTTGCATGTAGATAATAGAAAATAGATAGATAGATAGACAGATATGTAGATAGATATTCTAAATGGAGTTATACCACATGGGATGATAATGTTCCTTCAAGAACCATGGGCTATTTAACAAAAGTCCCAGTTCCAAATATCAAAACCTCTCTTAGATTTCTTAGTAAGGGGAGTCAAAGAGACTTACAAAACCATATAACCAATTGCTATTGTGCTTGGTTGCCACCAAGAACTTGAGGATGTGACCTTGTTCCTGAAGATGTGATACATATGGGACACAGGAACTGGGGAACTGAGCTGGAACTGACCTCAGAGCTTTCTCCCCTTGGACTAGCTCCTATAGTATCAGAAAGTGCTATGCAAGCTGTAAAGGGAGGGAAGTTGTTCCTAGTCCTACACAGCTGTAAAGCTGACAAACCACAATGATTGGCACAAGATATCCCCAATTGTGCAATAGTTGCACTTTTCTCTTGAAGGTAACTTGGAGATATCTAGTTGTAATAAAGGTCTTCTCCATGGGAGGGAATCCCTGTCTGCTACCATAAACCTAGCCAAATACTCATGTCTGGATAGGTTATAGATCCTAAAGGAAACCAACTACTGTACTCTAAGTAGTAATCCTTGTACCCACAGATAAATGTAGCCTTCACCAAACAAGCTTCTGCTTGCAACAGATGGCAACTTTTGCAAAGATTCACATCTGGTGAAATGCCAAGAATGACTGGCCATGGAGTTTTCAGTCTTAAGTTATACATATACAATACAGTCTCTATATTCAACAAAAAGAGACCATTCCAGAAGATGTGGAGCAAGATTGTAAGAGCCAGAAGATCAGTACACCTATTGCTAGATAGTCACTTCAAGACATGACATGGAAATCTCAATAGTATGGCTGTCTTTGGAAGACATTTGTAATGAAAACCCCAACTGACTCGCCAATGTTGGGAGTGGAGATTTCAAAAGGTCCCAAACCTAGAGGATAAATGGCAGTCAATCAATGGCTGCTGAGACAGGAAGAAACAGTTTTCTCCAGGGACAAGCTCCTTGATAGATTATGCATATCCATGTAGTCAATCCTAAACACATGCACATATGAGCAACACTAAATAGATTCACTAGTTGTGTGTGTGTGTGTGTGTGTGTGTGTGTGTGTGTGTGTGTCTGTGTAAAAAAAAAAATTGGAGCGGGAATAGAAAAAACTGAAGAGAAGACAGGGAAATGTGGAAATGAAGTAAACACTGGAGTCACATATGAAACTAAAAATAAAGTATAACAGTATCAGTCATTAAAGTGTAGTGTTTAGACTATGCTGTAATACTCTATTATCTGTTTTTCTTTATCTGATTTCAAAATGTTTCAGTAATAGAATAGGAAAAAAATAAAATCTGGATGTTACAGCAATTATTTTAAAGTTCAAATAATAGTTTCTTGGATCAAGGTGTGTTAGAGTGGGATCCAAATTCTACATATTCAGCTAATGTTCATTCATAGAACATAGAAAAACAGTTGGAAACACCAAAAACTTAAGTAGGAAATGTAAGACTTAGTTTGAGCATGTGTGAATGATGACACAGGCCTGTAGTTTCAGTTCTTCGACTATGGAGTCAGGGAGATCAGAAGTCATCTTGCCAACATAGCTAAAGACCACCATAACTAAAGGAGAGTCTCCCTCCAAAACAATGTAAACAAAGCAAAACAGATAATGAAAGACTGACATTGCCAAAGATAAGTTTGATTTTTCTTATTAGTTTTTTTTTCTAGTTCTCAGTTGCTAATTGTACTGTAAATAAAAAATATATTTGTAATGTATTTAAGATTTTGAGATGCTGTCTGGAGTATGCATAAATGGAGAAAAAAGACATACTTATGACTGTTATATGTACATCAAATTTTGTTTTTATCTTGTTTATTTCCTTGTTTGTATGTTTGTTTTAATTAATTTATTTATTTATTCATTTTGGAGCAGAGTCTTGCTATGTACCCTGGCTGGCATGATGCTCAAGGTGTAGCTGAAAATATTCTCAAATATAAATGCACACAAACGCACACACACACACACACACACACACACACATATATATAATATATAGATACAGATATAAAATTCAAACAGAGTTACACCACACAGGTGATGATGCTCCCCAAAAATACCACTGAAAAAAGCCACAGTGCCAGATATAGGAAAATACCATTCCAGTTGTTGGCCTCAGAATCCAAGATGTTCACAAAATAATACAGGCCATTGCAATTGCTTTTGTTTCCACCCCATAATTTGAAGGTATCCTCATATTGTTGATGACATCACACACTTCACATATGGGACTGGAGGAATCAAGTTGGAACTGATCTGGAAGGCTCCTCCCTGAAGATTAGCTCTCACAGATTGAGAAAAGGCTATGCAAATTGCCATGGGAGAAAAGCAATCATTAGTGGCCCCAGCTGTATGGCCTATGAACCACAATCATGGCCCACCCAGGAAGATATCTCCAGTGGTACATCAGTGATCCCCCTCTTTTTGTCTTTTTGAGACAGGGTCTCCCTGTAGCCCAGCTGGCCTGGAACTCAATATGCAGATCAGAATAGAATGGCGAGACGGGGGGATGAAAGGGTGAATGTGGCTTAGGGAGTCCCGGCGCGGAGAGCTGTGCTATAGACTTACCCCAAGAGGTCTGAGCATAGTCTCTTTTTGAGACAGGGTCTCCCTGTAGCCCATCTGGCCTGGAACTCATTATGGGCTTGAGGTCACAGAGATCCACCTGCCTTTGCCTCCAGAGTGCTGGGATTAAAACCATGTGCCATCATGCCTAGATCAATTGTGGCACTTTAGCTTTTGCTTTTTTGTTGTTGTTTTGTTTTGTTTTTTTTGAGACAGGGTCTTACTATGTAGCCATGGTTGGTCAGGAATTCACTATATTAACCATTCTGGCCTAGACTTCACAGAGTTAATCTTCCTCTTCCTCTCAAGTGCTACGATTAAAGGTAAGCACCACCACACCTGGCTCAATCGTGTCACTTTATCTTGGGAGTAACAAACAGCTGTCTAATTGGACGTTTAACCTAATAGGAGGGAATTCTTGCTGTCATAAGTCTAGTCAAATGCTCCTGTCTGGAGAGTTCATAGATACTAAAGGAGAAACTACTACTACTATTTTCCTAAATCAATATAATTCCTAACAGGATTCCAAATACATATCTCAGTGGAACACACAGTCCTTATGCCTCACCACACCACATTGTTCTTGAAACAGAGAAAGACTATTACAGAGTTCCAGATCTGGGCAAAATGCAGACAATAAGTGACTGTGGGTTTCTAAATGCAATTGGTACATTTATAGTGAACCCTTATACCAAAGGCTCCAGGAACACCTCAGTGGAACACACAGTCCTTATGCCTCACCACACCACATTGTTTTTGAAACAGAGAAAGACTATTACAGAGTTCCAGATCTGGGAAAAATGCAGACAATAAGGGACTGTGGGTTTCTAGATGCAATTGGTACATTTATAGTGAACCCTTATACCAAAGGCTCCAGGAACATCGCATAAAAGCAAAAGGAAAATTATAGAATTCAGACACCTGAGATACCTGCTGCTAAACTGATTTCTAGACATGTTAAGGATGTAGTACCCAGAAATACCACCGATAGAATTATCAAGTCAAGAGTGGCATTATTACAGTTGACATGCCAACCTGAATGTGGGAAATTTCACAAGGACCCAAATGAAGAGCTACACTCAATCAATGGCTCCTGAGAAGGAAAATAAGACTTTTCAGGGATGAATTGACTTATAAATTATCCACTATCATGTTGGCAGCTCTAGATACATGTTCACACAAGCAACATTAAAGGGAGTAGGTTTTATTTATGCATATATATGTTTATTTGTACATATAAATATATGTAACAAAAAATTTAAAAGAATCGGGTTACAAATTTCAGAGTGATTGAAGAGGATTCCTGTGAGGAGTTAGAGGGGGTGAAGGAAAGGTGGATGATGTAAACATAGTGGGTGTGGTGACACAAACCTTTAATCCCAGAACTCAGGAAGTAGAGGGAGGTAGATATTTGTGAAATTAAGGCTAGCCTTGGCTACATGTCAAGTTCAGGCCAATTGACCCTAAAGGGAGAAATTGTTTCAATAAAAAAGCAACAAAAGAAATCAAAAAATTAAAAAATAGTAAAACATACTACTTTCTATGGCATTGATATGGGGTACAGCCTATCTATGAAAGAGACTAACAAGCTGTGGGAATACAATACATATTTAGAATATTTAGATAAACTGGTTGGCAATTTTGAATTTGTGAACCGTTGTTAAATTACTAACTTCCAAAAGAAACAGTTTTCACTTGTTTTTAAACACTAAGAAAGCTTTTCGAAAAAAGATAATTTTACAGCATTAATCTTCTACCTATTTCAGAAAGCATTATGCAGATTGAAGTAATTTTGGTAGTAACTATGACAAGTACTTATCAAGAAATCTTAGAAAACAGTATAGGCTTCTGCCACTGCTTTTTGTTGCCTACCAGAACAAGATGGTAAGACACTATTGCTGAAGACATCACAGATTTTGTTCATAGAACACAGAAAATTCAACCTCCTGGAACTGAATTCTAATCTTACTCCTTATTGGTTAGAATAAATAGAGTTTGAAATGGCTATGCAGGCTGTGGGGGGTAGAAATCTCATCAAGAGATTTCCCAACTGTAAACCCTCCCTGCTAAATTGCCAAAGTGATGGACACCATGTGCTCTCTGATATAATAGTGGCATGGCTCTTTCGATGATAAGCAATTCCTTTCATATTATACTTGATCTAATAGAGAGGACCCATGCCTGGTATTGTACATCTGGACAAAAAACAATGGCTTGGGAGATCATAGGTCCTAGGAAGGAAACTACTACTATTGTTTTGCTAAATGGACTTGCAATAAAGTTGTCTTCTCAATATATATGTTTGTGTCCACAGACTTTATATTCCTTTTTGTAATGGGTGACTGCTAATGAAAACATATACCCAGTCAATATACTGAGAATAAGTGACTGCTGAATGCCAAGGTCAGGAAACATTGCAGAAGAGGGCTGAGAAAGAATGTAAGAGCCAGAGGATATGGCGGAGTGCTATGAAACAATGCAATCAAGATAAGGCCATTGCAATTAAGTACTCACAAGAGCTTAGGCATCCTTGGGTCTTTCAACTTTCCATCATTCATGTGGGTGGTGCTCATGAGGCCCCACAACTTTTTGAGAACAGCATCAGTTAATGATTGCCAGGGAGGGAGTTTGTTTTTCCTTGGTGTAGCAACTGCTAAGTTACCCATTATTCATCAAATTACTCTTTGCTTATGCTCATGTAAGCAGCCATAATTAACTTCACAAGTCAAGAGAGAAAAGGTGGCATATATCCTTGAAACAGATTAGCTGGGATGAAGATGAGCATCAGCACTCCTCTCAGGAAGGCGATAAAATAGGGTAATGGGTTTTAAATATAGTAGTATTTTATATTATGTACATATACATATATGAAATTTTCAAAAAAAAGAGGGGACCGGAGAGATGGTCCAGCACTTTAAGATCTCTGACACGTCTTGCAGAGAATCTGGGCTCAGTCTCCAGTACCCAAGTGGTGGCTAAAAAACATTCTTTACTCCAATTCTAGGGGATCCAACATAATCATCTGATCTCTGTAGCATTGTATAACATGGGTGAACTTACACAGATGCAATGAAAACACTCATACATAAAATAGGTATAAGTAAATACATAATTTTTTAAAAGAAAGCAACTTATCAAAAGATAGTAACCATGGAAAATGAAACCTATTTCATAAAATACTTTAAATAGAAGATAATTCAAACTTTAATTGTAGTATATGTACATACATTTTAACTCATTCAGTTTTGTGTCTTACAGGGCTTATACTGATTTCAATATTTTATAACTGTATTAATTCAACTGTGAACCTAAAAATTTACAACCACTTTTGAAAGAGATGTATTCTTGCTCTGGAGTCTGTTACTGAATATGTTAAAGCTGTAATGAAATACTTCTAAAATAAAATAAATAAAATAAAGGAAGGAAAAAAATAAATAGGATGTTAGTACTATGATCAAATTTGAAGTATGCATCAAAACATCCACTCAGTTTCACATCTTTGCTTTTGGGTGTTTCTTGTACTGTGTAAAAACAAAAGATTGTCAATCTTTAGTTCATGAATTGAGTTTCATACAACTTTCAAATATAAAAGTAATGAGATACAACACACTGAAATAGTAGACCAGAGGTACTTGATATGTTTCAGAATGTTATAACTTTTAAATGTATTGTGCATCCACACATGAGAAGCATTATCACACACATATTTTTTGATACATTTGCAACATTTCAATTAAAACTATGCACGTCCTTAATCCCAGCACTCAGGATGCAGAGGCAAGTGGATCTCTGTGAGTTCAAGACCAGCCTGGTCTACATACTGAGTTCCAGGACACCTGGGGCTACAGGGAAACCTTGTCTCAAAAAGACAAAAAAAAATCTATGCAAATCAAGCACTGAATTTTCTCATAGGCTTAGAAAACATTCATTTCACAGCATGCAGTGGTAAGTATATGAGTTTTTATTACATGCAGAAAGCTACAAAGCAATGTAGATGAAGCGACATGATTTTTTCCATATGTCACAGGCAGACATACATTCACAATTATTGATTGAGAAGATGCACATGAGCATCAGAAACTGTCACAGTG
>NW_008349469.1:511703-514456 GCF_000622305.1 Nannospalax galili
GGGGCTGAGGGCACTTGCTGCCAAGCCTGAAGAACTGAATTCTATAACCAGGATTCGCATGATGGAAGGGAAAAACAGGTTCCACAAATTTATCTTCTCCTCTCCGCTTGTGTGTTGTGGCATCTGAGAGTGTGTGTATGTGCCCACAAACCTACATAGATGATAGATAGATAGATAGATAATGACAGATAGATATAGATAATAGATAGACAGATAGATTGGTAGATAGATAGATGTTAGGTAGATACATATATACATATACGCATAGATACATAGATAGCAAAGTATCATCAATATGGCAATGAAATATCTAGCAAACATTGACTAGGCAAATTGCTATAAGGCAACCAGATGCTGATCCCAATAGAGAGAGTCACTTGCATAACAAAGTTTCCCCTGGGGTGAAGCTTCCAATTAAAACAACAAATAGTAAAGGGCAAAGAAAATATTGTGAATTTAGATGTTTGTAACTTCCAGCAGTAACAGACCAGGGAAGTTTAGGTCACTGGAGCTTCCAAATGAGCTTTCTCTCCATGGAGAACCTTCCTATGCTGGATTTCCAGCTTCTCTTTCCCACTTAAGGCAATTTTATAACGTGGAATAAACAAGAGAAACCTCTGCTGGGAATGGCTTATCATATAGAGGTTCACAAGGGCACAATGTTTTTCTTCTGGACAGTTTTGATGTACCCATCCCTTCACGTAACAGAGTTAGACGGACCTGACCTTCCCTAGACAGGACCTAGGGGTACAATCTGAGAAAAACACTTTGGATTTGAAGTGGGAGGTGGTAACCTCACTTCCAGAACCAGCTTCTCAGTGAACTAAAACATCACATGAAAAATTATCCCTAATATGTACAATACTAAATCCAAACTTGTGGAATGTTGATCATATTCCCTCTCAGCTAAATGTGTGTTCCTGAGTTAACTGAAAATACTTTGCATAACAACAATATTTCTAGAGAAGCCATTATTCATTTGAAATCTTGGCAAGTAAATCTTTAATGATAATGGATAAGAGTTGTCATTATTGCCTTAAATGTATTTCATCCATCCCCAGATACCGTCTACCAGGAATCATTATTTAAATTCAACAGTTTAGAAAAATGAAGATTAAACTTTTAGTGATTCATCAACACTGATGGTTAACTAGCTAAGTCTAATATAGACTGGTTAACACAGAAATGATTGTGGAATTGCTCACATTTTAGAAACATTTTTTATGCCAATAAGTAACTAAAATTTCAGTATTCATGAAATAGTGTTAGATAAAGATTGAAAACTGTGAATAAACCTAATTATTACTTGCATTAGTTTCCCTCAAACAACAGACATATAGGTGAGGTGAAGTATTAATCTTTTCTGCATTCCAAATATGATAAAAATATTAAAGTCATATTCTTGATATGGTCCAAGACCATGTTTGTCTAAGGGAAACTCTGTGTACATGAAAACAAGGCAGAAATTATTTTGTTTAAGAAGTAACTACAAAAAGCTCAATAAAAATATGAAAAGGAGAATTTAAACACTTTAACACCATTATCAAACTAACTGCTCAGAACCCTTTCTTTACAACTCTAATGAAACCACTTTTCACTTCTTTATTTCTGAGACTATAAATAAGTGGATTTAGCATGGGGATCACAATAGTGTAAAAAACAGAGGCCACTTGATCCTTTCCTAAGGAGTAAGACTTACTTGGTTTTAAATAAGTGAAAATCATAGTGCCATAAAAGACAGTGACTCCCAGGAGATGAGAGGCACAGGTGGAGAAGGCTTTTTGCTTTCCTGAGGTGGAATTGATTTTCAAAATTGTAGAAAGAATGGATGCATAGGATGAGGATATGGTAATCAGAGACACCGTTAGGGTGAATCCAGCAAAAATGAATATGATGATTTGAACTTTATATGTGTCATTGCAAGATAGTGCTAAAATTGGTGATGTGTCACAGAAAAAGTGACGGATGACATTGGAGTTACAGAAATGTAAGGTTCTCATGCAAAGCAAATTAACAGTAGAATCCATAGCTCCAATCATATAGGACCCACTGAGGAGGGCATGGCAGAGTCTTGTGGACATAATAACTGGGTAGTGTAGAGGGTTGCAGATAGCCACATAGCGGTCATAGGCCATTGATGCCAGAAGGAAACATTCAGCAGCAGCCAAAAGAACAAATGCATACATCTGAATGAGACAGCCAGTGAAGGAAATGTTCCTGTTGGAAGTCATCAGGGTCTCTAAGGTTTTAGGTGTGATGACAGTTGAGTAACTGAGGTCAAGAAATGACAGGTGAGTGAGAAAGAAATACATTGGGGTATGAAGCTGGGCATCTAGACGGATGATGAGAACCATCCCTGTGTTCCCCAAGACAGTAACCAAGTATACCAAGAGAAACAGGACAGAGAGGACCACCTGGACCTCCTTGGAATCTGTCAGTCCCATCAGGATGAAGTCAGGCTTGTTTGTGTAATTCAAGGTGTTCATACTGAACTGCCCTGAACTGTAGGGAAATCAAAGGTGATGTTTAGCTTGAATGATTTTTAAAAGATTCTTATCCATATATATATAATATATATATATATAATATAATATAATATATAACCAAATCTTTGCAACAGCCACTTTTGCTTTTCTCTAGGCAGATGTTTGATTTTACAAGGTTGTAAAATATAATGCCTCATTTCTGCTGCACTCTTATAATGAAATGAAGTTCATCGTGTCCCACACTCCCAGCAAAGCTGATCAAGTATT
>NW_008349469.1:515208-515594 GCF_000622305.1 Nannospalax galili
CATTTTTTTTTAAACTCAGAGTTAAATTAGATCACCCTAGATATTTTACACATGTGATGGTCAAATAGAAAGTTCTCCAGAAAGGTATGTTTCAAAAGAATCTAAAGGAGATGGTGTGTTATATACAGAGAGCAGTGCACGATGAGCAGTACAGCCATGATGCAAGACTGGTGAGAATCATGCAGCAAGTGGCCATCCTCAGGGACCAATTTCTGAGAAATACTACTGATATAATTTCAAGGACTAGTTTAGCAAATGTTCTGTCTTTTCCTTAAGAGTTCACTAAGAAGCAGAATGTTCAATATGTCTCCTTTTTAATATACTAAATTTAAAAAATGAATTTCTACTGAAAAACTAATAATTGCACAAGTTTTAAGTAATTGTTT
>NW_008349469.1:515660-520680 GCF_000622305.1 Nannospalax galili
CTTTCAATATGAAATTCTCAGGAAAAAGACACAGACTAGCAGCTTGGTTTGGAAAACATGATTCATCTTTGGTTCCCTCCAAGTAACACACCTCACCGTTAAAAGACACATCTTGATGGTAGAAGGTTGAAAAAAGATAAAAGAATCAAATGTAAATGGGAAATACACAGGCATAGATATTCTATTATTGAGAAAATAAATTTCAAGCCAAACCTGTCAGAAGAGATGAGAAGTGTCAGCCAATTCATACTTATTATTTTTCATTTTTTATTGTTCTACTCCCCTTTTCACTGAATTTTTGTATGTTTCATGCAAAAAAAATCATCTTTATGTACCCTTCTCCATTATCAGTTTCCCATAGTACCCCCAATGTAGTTCAGACATTCTTTCATTTATTTTAAGGCATGTAAGGTAAAGTTAGTGTCCCCAGATGTTCCTCAGTGCAAGTTATTCTACTGGGATCTATTCATCCTATCTCGAGTCACTCCCTTTAAGATGACCAGCTATTCCTTACCCAGTTGTCATCAGATGCCAGTAATTCTTCAACTAAGATTGGGGCCTGCTGTTCATTTCCACAGTGCTGTGCTGGGCATTTTTCTGCTTAAGTTTGCATGAGTCTTGTGCATGCTGATCCCATTGCTCTAGGTCTATATGAGAAGAGACTCAGGAGCATATAGGACTATTTCCATATGATCATGTACCTCCTCCCTATCTATTACAATCTTTCCTCTTCCTCTTCCATAATGGTCTTTGAGCCCTGAGTCCAAGGATTTTAATGCTGAAGTCTTGAGCAAGGACTCACACTATGCAGATTTTTTATTCTCTGCACTTTGGACATTTGTGAGCTTTTGAATTCCTGGCCCTCTGTTGCATGAGGGAGCTTCACTGATGAGAACTGAAATTGAAATTGAAATTGAAATTATTATTGTTCTCCCCATTTCTTGTTCATTTGAAACAAGGAGAAAGAGAGTTCCCTATAGGGTTCTTAGTCTCATTCATAAAAGAATTTAAGAATGGACCCAAACCGAAACTTTTACAACTTTATTAGAATCTTAAAGAAAAATTGTCAGAGTAGGTGAGCTGGCAATCTTGACAGCTGCCCTGAGAAGGTGAATAATGGGAAGAAAGAAAGAAAGCCAGGAAAGTCAAGCAGGTTTAGAGCCTGTATAAAGGTCAGTCACGTGGCTGACTTGCAGCCACATGGCTGGGAGAAGGAAGCTTTACAGAAAAAGTGAAGAAATACAAGATGCTAGGGGCATCCCAAAGCCTTAAAGAAAGCATGTAAGAAAGGCATGACAAAGAAAAGGAGAATTTATGCTTTCATGAAGAGTTCAGGAAAGTGGACAGACTTAGGAGACCTACATGGCTGTGGCTGGTCTGGAAGTTCTAAGGGGACCTGAGCTAGTTCCAGGCAGAAATACTTGCACTTAATTAACACAGCAGATATTCCACTCATCTATTTTCCATAACTTAAGGTGACCCTGCCTTCCTGGGAGTGGTTCTATCACCAGGTAATTGACCAGAGAGACTGGAAAAGTAGGATCCTCCAACAGATAGACTAGATATTTTTTAGTCTGGACTAGCTCAATTTATGGGACTTACTGATACTCTAACACTGTTACATGAGCCTTAGGTGTAGAGGTTGCATGGTTGATGTGCCACATAAACTTGGGGAATTCATAGACAACCTCTTTGAGTAACTGGTTGTGAAAATGTAATTATTTCTGTCTCTTGAAAAAGAAGTTTCATTGATGGGTGGTGACTAGGATACTTGTCTGTAATTTTTGGATACATATTTTGCACATGGTTAGAAATTACATTAATCTAAGGATGTGACAGCCTTGGGGTATTCTCTAAGATCTATGACATCTCCAACTGTGTATATTTGGCTAGGAATACAGTACCACATGTGAGTTTCCTCCATAAAGTGGGTTTTAAGTCCTGTTAGGTAGCTGTTGTTTACACCCAAGATAAAACTGCCACTACTGCAGCAATTTCATTTGCTATGTTAGTCACTGATGCGGTTTTTAGGACTGGAACTGGGACTGATCCATAGATTGATGTTCTCCCTCACCAGCTCGCATAGTGCTCTCCAAAACTATGAGAGCTAGCCTACAGGGGAGGTGGTTTCCAAGTCAGTTTAAGCTCCATTGCTCCAAATTCTGTGTCCAAACTATGTTCTGTCTTCAGCAATAGGGTCTTACCATCAAGTTCTGAGAAGGAAATAAGGACTGTGGCAATAGTATCTCTAATTTTGGGATTCTTTTGGGCCACCCTGGCCAACAACTCAAAGGAAGGTTGCTCCTGCCTGGCACTGTTTCTTGTTATGTAGCCTTCAACTCTACTCATGGACTCATGTAGAGATACTGACTGAATATGTAATTTTTGAATTGTAGGTTTTGGAATAATATGATTTTATCTGTATTTTTACACTAGGTAAGCACTATTTATCTCTCATCTTTCTCCCCCTGTATTATCATCCCTCCTAACCCTCCCCATTTAAACTGTCCCCATTATCCCGATTTCTCCCTTGATAATTTCTGTTAATTGTCCTGCTCCTCTGTTGTGCAAAATCTTTTGTCTGATTTTCCCTTTTGCCTTACATACCTATTATACTGGAATGCAGTGCTTCCTGTTTCTCATCAGAGAGAAAACTATGTAAGTCACATAGTTTCCAGGAATCCGAAACTTAGAGAAACTGAAACTTATCATGCTAATAGGACATCTGGCCCACTAGATTGTAATAGGATACTAGTCTGCCATGCTAATAAGGGATCCCACATGCTGTGTTATGATTGGACTATTATCCCTATATAAGCCCGTACTTTCCTGCAATAAAGCAGATCTATGTCACTGAACCTGGTCTCCTACGTCTGAATGTGTTGACGCTGGCATAGACTTCTCACCAGCCCTGGGGTCTGGACTGGATGAGTGATGAGGTGAACTGAGAAAGCAGAAGAGTAACCATAGCCGGAGGAGAACAGCCACAGCCAGCAACCACAGCTGGCACCCAAACGTGGTGCTGGAACCCCCTCCCAACAGAGCTGTAACACTCTGAGCTGTAACACCTTGGGCTCCTGATGCCCCCTTTCTCGGTGCTCTTCCAATGGTGGCTCACTGCTTTCATTTTTTCTGCTGTTTCTTCTGGTTTGCAATCTTCAGTTGGGCATGCAGATCCTGTCTTCTCTGATCATCTCCTTGAAAGGTTCCTGAGTCCCTTTGGGTAAGTCTTGCAGGGTGAGTGACCTCCAGTATGGGGAGTAGTCATCCAGCTGCTGCAGGCCCCCATGCTGCTGCACTGGCTCCTCTCCTCAGGAGTAAGCATATTAGGGTGACAGAAAAGGATGTAACTAAGTTTTTAGGTGAAGCACTATCTCTTGCCCCCTGGTTTACAGATTCTCATTGCTGGGATCCCAAATAATGGGCTTGCATTTTATTCTTGGCCCAGTGTAAAGAAGTCAGGGAGGGATGCCAACAGTCTTGCTGTTCTACCCCATTGTGACAGCCATTCTGGCCTCTCTTTGGGGGGTTCCCCCCAAAGCCCCTGGACAGGACAATCTCCTATTAAAGGAGATAGATGAGCAAATACAACAGGACACTTGGGACGGCCTGTCCCAGGCATTTCCAGTTAAAACTAAACTACAGATTCTTGTTCTGATGAAACAATGACTGCTAATGATGATATAAAAAATGAGGAATTGGGGTTTGAGAGGTCTCTTGATGAAAAACAGGAAGTTAAGACTGCTTCTGCTCCACCATTATGGGGTGGTGGCTACCCTCTGCCATCTTATGCTGGCTTTAAGGAAGTTTCCCCCCAGTCCATCTACCCCCTCGCTCCCGGAGGAGGACTGGAAGCCCCTCCATACTAGGACCCTCTTCTATGACACAATGGGAGATTTTCCATAATTCTTCCCAGTTACTGTCAAGCAGGGACAACAGAACCCCAATGTCTGGAATCCATATTCTCATGATACCTTAAGGAAGCTGCATAAGGCAGCATTTGAGGATGGCATTTACTCCCCCTGGTTTCATCAGTTATTAGATACAATCAGTCATTTGGCCAATACCTCCTATGACTGGCAGAATATCACCCATGACTGCTTACAGGGAGGTGATTTACTTTTATGGAAAGCTGTTTACCAAGATGAATGTGAACAACAGGCAGAGCGCAATAGAAATGCCAATGTCTAGAACATTGGAATTGATGCTCTAGTAGGATGTAGCAATTTTGAGAGCCCCCCAAGCTCAGGCACATCGACCTCCCCACGACTTTGAACAAGTACTGCTTTGTGTGCTTTGTGCTTTTCAAAGTATGCCGACTCGTGGTGATACCAAACTAACCAAATTGATACAAAAACTAATCGAGTCTTTCTATGATTTTGTTGAGAGATGCCAACAAAATATAAATAGAAAGATCAGTCATCAGGGAGCTGCTGATGCCTTGCTCAAGGATCTTGTATATGAAGGCTGCTCTACAGAGTGTCATCTTGCCATAGGACCTGTTAGACACAAGGATGTCTCTGAATGGATTCTGGCCTGCCGAGATGTGGAGACCACTTGGGCCCACATCACAGCCCTTGCTGAGGCACTGGCTGCTCATCTGCCACAGGCCAAGATGGACAAAGGCAAATGTTGGGCCTGAGGGGGGACAGGGCCTTTGGTCACATACCTGTCCTAATGATTATGAAAGAGGCCAAAATGAACCAGGTTCCCCCTTCAAAATGCCTGAGATGTTGAAAAGGCTTTCATTGGGCAAGATAATGCAGGTCTAAGGTGGATGCAGATGGTAAACCCATACAAAAGGTGACTTTAAATGGGCAACAGGGCACCTCTCAGCTGTTGGGGACCCCTGCTGTCTGGGTTGCAGTCTCTCCATGTCTGGATAGCCTAAGGGGCTCGGCATTCTTATGCAGAGACTCCCCTTTCCAGCAGGGCGCCTTCCTGCTCTCTTCCTGACTCACCTTTTGAAGTGCCCGTCACAGATACATGTCCTCCGGCATGAAACTGCCAGGTTTTTCAA
>NW_008349469.1:520828-530422 GCF_000622305.1 Nannospalax galili
TGTCTCACTGTGCCTGGAACCAGCCTGTGATTCAGTCTTCCCGGAGGGGGCTATCCTTCCATCAACATTCCCTCGCGAAGATCCTGCTTTCGCTGTTCCTGCACCTCCCCTCATGATCCAGTGGCCAACAGGGAGAGTCTGGCAGCTTGGAACAGAACCCACCCGGCAGCTGAAAGCGACCCACAGAGCCACCAGTGCCTGGTAGCTGCGGAGAGCCAGGGACCTGCAGAGCAACGCGGTGCGTGAAACCCGCACACCCCAGCAACAGCTGGCATAGCAGCACACAACCCGCCGCACCACAGCAACACTCAGCCCCAACCCAAAGACAGGTATTAAGGGAATACACCCTCCACTCCAATGGACGATACCTATTGATTTGCATAAGCCTAGGATGCAATTTTCCCTAATGGCCATAAGTTTAAAGGCCTAATTGATACAGGGGCCAATATTACTGTAATCAGACAAGAGGAAGCATTGTCTCATTGGCACTGCAAACCTGGAACCCCTATACATTGAGTTGGGGGTTTACAGAACACCCAACAGGTCCAACGTCCAGTAATCTGGACTAATGTGAGGGGCAACTCAGGAGCTCTTAGGCCTCTCTTAACCATGGGGCTTCCCTATAATTTGTGGGGGAGAGATATCCTTCCTGACATGGAAGCTGTTTTTACTACAGATGACAAAGCCTTTTATGACGACTGCATTGTAGACCAGTGGTTAGGTAATGCCCCCCACCCTCACTCCCAATTCTAATGGCCAATGCTCCACTGCCCAAGCCTCCCCCCATCAAACTAATGTGGGACACTAAAGTTCCCATTTGGGTGGAGCAGTGGCCTCTTCTTTTACATAAATTAACTTACTTGATCTCTTTGTTCCAGGAACAATTATCCTTGGGTCATATCCAGCCCTCCCTTAGTCCTCATAATTCTCTCATTTTTTTAACAAACGAAATCAGGAAAATGGAGACTTTTACATGATTTAAGGGCTATTAATGAGCATATGAAGCCTTTAGGGACCTTTCAACCAGGACTGCCTCACCATACTGCTATTCCCAAAGAATGCACAATTCTTATAATAGATATCAAATACTGTTTCTTCTCTGTTCCTCTTCATGATGATGATAAACCCTATTTTGCCTTCTCTATACATGCCACTAACCATAACCTTCCAGTTCAATGCTACCAATGGAAGGTTTTGCCTCAGGGCATGAAAATCAGTCCTACTATCTGCCAATATTATTTGGCCCATGCCTGCAGACCTTTGCTGACTTAGGTTTATATTTTACATTATATGGATGACATTCTTATCACCCATAAGGATCTTAAAATCTTACAAGGATCTTTTCAAAAACTCAAAACAAACCTCCAGGCATTAGGTCTTGCTACTGCAGCAGATAACATACAGTTACATGCCCCTTATACCTTTTTGGGCCACTCTATTCAAGATGTCATCCGGCCTATAGCTCCTGTTCTTACCTTACCAGATGAGGTTACCCTTTCAGAAGTGCAGACACTCGGTGCCAACATCAATTGGATATGTGGCTTCTTACCCATGTCCGCAGAAGAGCTTACACCTCTCTTTGACCTCTTGTGGGGTACTGATATGGTCTCCATTCCCCACTAGGTCTCTCCAGAGGCACAATGTGTTGTCACAATGATCAATTCTCACCTGTCCCAACCATTTGTAAATAGGATATAGCCAAAGTTACCCATCCAAGCACTACCTGTTCCTACTAAAAACAGCCCTTTGGGAGCACTCTGGCAGACCCAGGGAACCCTGATATGGGTCCACTCTTCAAGGAGTCAACTTCACAAGGCCACCCCTGCCTTTGTTGCATGGGCTATACTAGCCCTAAACTTATACACACCTCTTGTTTTCTGTATAGCCATGAAACCAAATTGTTGGTTCTTCCCCTTCCACTTCACATGCTCCAGTCATTGGTCATTGACAACCCTGGCTTCCAAACTCTCCTACTAATCTATCAGGGGAAATATGGCAATCATTATCCTAAACATAAACTCCTTCAAGGAATAAGACAGCTTCTTCTGTCACTATTTCCCCAGGCATTCCCAAAGAGTAACCCTCTTCCTAAGGCTCCTCTAATCTTTACCAATTCTAGTAAACGCAAATTTGGTCATGTAAGTTACCAGGAGGGACAACTCTCTTCACGTAAGATTTTCCCTTTCCAGGGATCTGTGCAGCTCAGAGAGCTCTCAGTCATGTTACAGGTCTTTCAGGATCTCCCTAAAACTCCCTGTAATACTTTTTCTGATAGTGCTTATGTAGTTCAAACTCTACAACATCTGGCCTTTGCAGGTTTCCCTGGTCTGCCAGAGTCCCCTTGGTTTGTTGCTCTCATCATTACAGCTATTACTCGAGCAGCGCTCTGCCCCTTGGTATATTCAACACTTGTGGTTTCATACCAGTCTCCCAGGGCTTCTGGCAGAGGGCAATGCTGCCATTGACAAAGTGGTCCTAAGCGCCACCCTAGACTCCACCATAATTCAACAAGCTGGAGATTTACATGCCCGTTTTCATCTTTCTCCCCAAGCTATACATAGGCTTCTACCCACTCAACCAATTGAGATCTGCAAGGATTTGGCCCATGCCTGCTCCTCTTGTGCCCCTCTTCTACCTCTGGGACAATAATAACCTGCCAGAACTCTCCCTAGAGGCCTTGGCCCCAACAATTATGGCAAATGGACATCACTCATTTTTCTCCTTTTGGCAAGCTCAAGTAAATCCATTGACACTTACTCCAATGTCCATTTTGTGTTAGGCTGCTTTGGTGAGATGGCTTCTCATGTCAGACTGTCAAATATGCCATGGTCCTTATGTGAGTTCCTTGGCAAATAAAAACAGATAATGGCCCTTGTTATGTTTCTGCTACCTTCAGCCATTTTTGCTCTGGCTGGAATATTAGGCATACAACTGGTATCCTTTACAATCCTCAGGGCCAAGGGACTGTTGAATATTCCCACCAAACACACATTAAACAAATACAGAAAGTAGGGGAAGACAATGATAAAGGCCCCCACTATAAGGACCCCAAATTTGTTATACAACATGCTATATTTGTACTAAATACAGTCAAATTTCAAAAATTTGACTCCAATGGCCTCCCACCAGCCATAAAGCATTGGGGGGGTGTTCACTCAGCCCACTCTTGCCCCCATCGTGAGATGGAAGGACTCTCTCACAAGTGAATGGAAAGGTCCACACCTTATTGTTAACACAAGTGTGAGGCTATGCTTGTATCTTTCCAGATAATGTTCCAGCCCCACTTGGATCCCATCCCTGAACATCAGAATTGCCTGAGATGGAAGAGCCTGGGTTCAGTGACACAGATCTGCTTTATTGCAGGAAATTAAGATCTGATATAGGGGTAATAGTCCAATCATAACACAGCATATGGGATCCTTTATTAGTGGCGCAAACTAGTATCCTATTACACTATATCAGGCCAGATGCCCTATTAGCCTGACAAGTTTCAGTTTCTCTAAGTTTCAGATTCCTGGAAACCATGTGACTTACATATTTTTCTCTCTGATAAGAAACAGGAAGCACTGCATTCCAGCATGATAGGTATGTAAGGCAAAACGCAAAATCAGTCACAAGATTTTCCACAACATCTTCCCCTATTTTTTCATTTTTAATAGTGAGGCACAGTTTATAACTTATAGCATACTGATATCAGTCCTGGGGCTGTATGTGGCGGATTTCTCTGTTGTGCATCAAGACAAAGTAGAATGGCTTGGGAAGCCAGGGATTGATCCCTTATTGCAAATCCCATCCTCCAAGATGGCAAGTTCTCTCAAGAGCGGGCTGGGCCAACTCCATGCTAACCAGTGGCAGTCTAGTTTCTTTGCCTTGGCATTGTTGTTCCCACCTCAAGGGTCACCCAGCATTATGGATTGTGCCTGTTTTAGGTTGTCCCATCTTTGGGGATCTTACCTGTCATTGACTACCAGCACTTGAATGGTGAGTCCCTTGGTATGGTCCCACAGAGGGAGAAGCAGTGTATCAAGCTTTGGCCCATGCAAAGGCCTCTTAAGGGGCTAAGAATTTAATAAAAGCTGATGGAACAGGGTCATCCCATCTGGGGTAATGATGGGGATTAGGGAGTGGCATGTTCTAGGCATCGGTCTCACATTCTGCCAACAGGAATACATATCACAAGGCGTTTCCTGTGGTTCCAGCAGTTGGGCCGTTGTCTCACGTCCATTGCATGGTTGATCTGTAAGACTTTACCCCTATGCTCAAGCCTATTTTTCATATCTCTATTATTATAAATTGGTAAGGGCAAAGAACAGCTGGTCCTTGTTTGCAGAGACATACCTGGCAAGATCTGGAGGTGGGGAAACAGCTAACTGAAGAGGAGAAATATGAGTTTTAACAAAATTATCAAGACCCTTAACAATGCAGGGTCCAAAAATCAGGAGTTAACTGTAATGATGGCACACATAATAAGGAATAAAGACAGGAGCCTCCCTCTGGTTTGAAGGTCTTGATTGGCTATAGTCTCTGCTTGTGAAGTGAGATACCTAAGGTTGCCCCAGGTTATCGGGTGTGCCATTGGAGCCTGTCGCTTTCATGGTCTGTAATGCCTGGTCAATCTCTAGGTCGTTGAGAGATGCGCTTTTTCCTCCAGGGTCAAGAATGTCATCTCCGGGGTTGGTGGTTGTGGAGGGAGGTTTTCCATCTCAGGCAATTCTAATGTTGTGGGCTGGGATCCAAATGGGGGCTGGAACATTATCTGGAAAAACACAAGCATAGCCTCACCCTTGTGTTAATAATAGGTATGGACCTTTCCATTCACTTGTGAGAGGGTCCTTCCATGGGGGCAGAAGTGGGCTGAGTGAATGCCCCCAAACAGTTTATTGCTGGTGGGTGGCCATTGGAGTCAAATTTTAGAAAATTTAATACAAATAGAGCTTTTTGTATAACAAAATTGGGGTCCTTATAGCAGGGTTCTTTATCATTGTCTTCCCCTATTTTCTGTATTTGTTTAATGAGTGTTCGGTGGGAATGTTCAACAATCCATTGACCCTGAGGATTGTAAGGGAACCAGTTATATGCCTAATATTCCAGTCAGAGCAAAAGTGGCTGAAGGTAGCAGAAACATAATAAAGACCATTATCTCTTTATATTTGCCAAGGAACTCTCATAAGTACCATGGAATATTTGACAGTCCTTATGGAATGAGAAGCCATCTCACCAAAGCAGCCAAACGCAAAATGGACATTGGAATAAGTGTCAATAGATATACTTGAGCTTGCTAAAATGAGAAAAATGAATGACATCCATTTGCCATAATTATTGGGGCAAAGGCCTCTAGGGAGAGTTCCAGCAGGTTGTAATTGTCCCAGAGGTAGAAGAGGGGCACAAGAGGAGCAGGCATGGACCAAATCCTTGCAGATATCAATTGGTTGAGTGGGCAGAAGCCTATGTATAGCTTGGGGAGAAAGATGAAAATGGGCATGTAAGTCTCCAGCTTGTTGAATTATGGTGGAGTCTAGGGTGGCGCTTAGGACCAGTTTGTCAATGGTAGCATTGCCCTCTGCCAGAAGCCCTGGGAGATTGGTATGAGAGCACAAGTGTTGAATATACCAAGGGGCAGAGCGCTGCTCAAGTAATAGTTGTAATGAGGAGAGCAACAAACAAGGGGACTCTGGCAGGGCTGGAAAGCTGGAAATGCCAGATGTTTTAGAGTCTGTACTATATAAGCACTGTCAGAAAAAATATTACAGGGAGTTGTAGGGATATCCTGAAAGACCTGTAACATGGTTGAGAGCTCTCTGAGCTGTACAGATCCCTGGAAAGGGAAAACCCTTTGGGGGATCCCCCGATGAGAGGACAGAATGGCTATCACAATGGGGTAGAACAACCCAGACTGTTTGTATCCCTCCCTGACTTTTCTATTCCAGTCTAAGAATAAAATATATGCCCATTGTTGGGGATCCCAGTAACAAGAATCTGTAAACCAGGGGGAAAGAGATAGTACTTCATTTAAAACCTTAGTTACATCCTTTTCTGTCACCTTAATATGCCTACTCTTGAGGGGAGGAACCAGTGCACCAGTGTGGAGGCCTGCAGCAGCTTGATGACTACCCCCCATAGTGGAGGTCAGTCGCCCTGCAAGACATACCCAAAGGGACTCAGGAACCATTCAAGGAGACAATCAGAGAAGACAGGATCTGCATGCCTAACTGAAGATTGCAAGCCAGAAGAAAAAGCAGAACAAAATGAAAGCAGTGAGCCACCATTGGAAGAGCACTGAGAAAGAGGGCATCAGGAGCTCAAGGTGTTTACAGCTCAGAGTGTTACAGCTCTGTTGGGAGGGGGTCCCACCACCACATTTGGGCACCAGCTGTGGTCGCCAGCTTTGGCTGCTCTCCTCCAGTTATGGTTGCTCTTCTGCTCTCTCAGTTCCTCTGATCAGTTGTCCAGTCCGGACCCCAGGGCTGGTGAAAAATCTGCACCAGCATCATCACATTCAGGCATAGGAGACCAGGTTCAGTGACACAGATCTGCTTTATTGCAGGAAAGTACGGGCTTATATAGGGATAATAGTCCAATCATAACACAGCATGTGGGATCCCTTATTAGCATGGCAGACTAGTATCCTATTACAATCTAGAGGGCCAGATGTCCTATTAAAGTTTCAGTTTCTCTAAGTTTCAGATTCCTGGAAACCATGTGACTTACATAGTTTTCTCTCTGATGAGAAACAGGAAGCACTGCTTTCCAGCATGATAGGTATGTAAGGCAAAAGGAAAAATCAGACACAAGATTTTCTGCAACAAGTCAGTGCTCTTAACCACTGAGCCATCTCTCCAGCTCCTCATTTGTCTTTATAGTAGGAAAATATACCACTGAGATGGATCAACAGCCACATCTTCGAAACAAATAATTAGAAGGCCCAAGAGTTCAATATCGCACCATAATAAAAGAAAGATCATCCTGCATCTGTCTCCCCTTCCAAGGCTCAGGGACATTTGCAGAAGAGGCTGGTAGAATGATTGTAGGAGACAGCTGTACACTCTAGATCTACCAGGGCATTACTTTCTTCGTTGAATGGGTTTATTAAGTATATGGTAAGTCAAAGAAAGCATATAAATAGGAAGAGATAGATAAATAGATGATAGATGAAAGATAGATATAAATGTTAGATAGGTGATAGATGATGATAGATGATAGACTGATGATAGATAGATAAACAGATAATAGATGATCGATAGATAGATAGATGATAGGTAGATTGATAGATGGTAGATAGCACAGAATAATCAATATGGCACTCGAAACATCTAGCAAAAATTAACTAGGCAGATCACTAAAAGGCAACCAGATGCTGATCCCAATAGAGAGAGTCACTGGCACAGCAAACTTTCCCCTGGGATTGAGGCTTCCAATTAAAACAACAAATAGCAAAAGATAAAGGTAACATTGTGAATTTAGGTGCTTGCCACTTCCAGAAGTAACAGACCAGAGAAGTTGAGAAAGTCATTGGAGTTTCCAAATGAGCTTTCTCTCCATGGAGAAGCTTTCTGTCCTGAATTTTCAGCTTCTTTTTCACACTTAAGACAATTTTATAGCGTGGAATAAACAAGGGAAACCTGAATAGAGTAACATCAGTGACATTCTTCATGTTGAAATCCAATGGAATCATTCTTCATGTTGAAATCTCATGGAATCATCTAGAAGATATGCAGAAAATAACCATTCATATTATTATGAAGCTAATGAAAAATCTTGGAGTCAAGAAATACAAACTATCCCTGTTCATTTATTTACTGGTGATGTATAATGTACAAGCACTAGTCAGAAACAAATGGAAAACAACAGTGCTTAAGGACTGAATGAACTCATGCTGTTTCTAAAACCATCAGCTCACTGAGTTAATTCATCCTTATATTAAATTATTTATTTTAATATTATATTAAAATCCAAAGAGAAATCCAGGTGATATAGGCTTGGGCTAGGGAGGAGAGTATGAGAATTCAGGGTCATCCTTGGTCACACAGCATTTTTGAGGACAGTGAGGAGAAAATAAAATACTATGTTGGTGGATGAATCACTGGATGAGAATGTTGGATTTCTAGGTCTTTCAGCAACTGTGCAAAATAATTTGCCATAATTTTCTCTCTCCTGTAAAATGTTAACTTTATAGATTTTATAAAATAAGTTGTGGCATTACTAATGTGATGCCGCATTATGGCTATGCCTGAGTAAAAACATAATACCTTGGGCTGGAGAGATGGCTCAGTGCTTAAGAACACTGACTGTTCTTGCAGAAGACCCGGGTTTGAATCCCTGCACCCACATGGCAGCTAACAACTGTCTGAAGCTCCAGTTCCAGTGGATTCGACAGCATCTTCTCTCTTCTGCCTGGCATTGCACGACACAGGTGCACTTACCCACATGCAGGTAATACACGCATACTCATAAAATAAAAGTAATAAAATATTTTTTAAAACATAATACCTTATATAAAAAATTTTCTTCCGAATTGGAGAGATGGCTCAGTGGTTAAGAGCACCAGCTGCTCCTTACAGAGGACCTGGGTTTAAGCAAAGAAGAGATGGATTATAATGACATGATAACATATATATGACTAAAATATCTTAAATTCTTGGCACATTATTTGTTATCACTTATAATCAATGGACTAATTAGACTTACTAAAGACTTTTAATTGAGCATAATCATCACATCCTTAGAGAGTCTTTGGATTAGAACCAGTGTTAGAAAAAGGAAGAAGCCACATACCAACATGCTCTGGGAAAGGTAATCCTGAATTGGTAAAAGAATTGTCAGTATCAGGAAAAAGTGTTGTGGTAGCATTTTTAGAAAAACAAAGGTAAACTAATTTGAATACTTGTCTTCTTTCCTTCCTTCCTTCCTTCCTTCCTTCCTTCCTTCCTTCCTTCCTTCCTTCTTTCCTTCCTCCTCCCCCCTTTCCTCTCTCCTACCTTGTTGTATGTCAATATTCTACAATTATTCATGTTTTTAATTCTTTGAATTTATTCTTAGCACAGTATTTTTCCACTTCAATACGTCACGGAAGGTTTTCACCTGGTAACTGGTCTCTTTAGCTTCCTCTCTGGTATTCATATGGCTTCTTCCTTCAAATGAGAAAACTGGGCCTTCATATTTTTAATTCTGAATATTCAGTCCTTCAACTGAAAAGTATAGAGGCAATTCATCAAAGAATGTGTCCTTAAACAACAAATTAAAAATATGTATCAATTATTATCTTAAAAATATGCCTGATAAAATCCAAAAATATAAAGCAAAAGAATTCCCCAAAGGTTGGAGGAAATAGAGGCATGCATACATTGCTTAAATAAGACCTAAAACTCTACAGAAAAATAAAATAGACAAATATACATATAGAGAACTGCAGTGAAAAAATCCTTTTTTATGACTAATGCATGCATATTACAGACAAAATTTATAATGATACAATATCTTCATATATGCTCCAAATAACTAAAAAATGATAGTGTAAAGAAAGAAAGCAAAAGTTCTTACTCTGATAGTGGGAAGATATGGCTGTTTTGAGAAATATTGTTATTATCTAATGTAGAG
>NW_008349469.1:530474-534100 GCF_000622305.1 Nannospalax galili
CATTCATTAAACCAAAATCAGAATTTTGAGTGGAAAAAGATGAGATAATATTATAGCAATTCATTTTTTAAAGTGGCAGAATTATACTAGATTTTTTCAAATAAATGAATAGATGCCTAAATAAAAATGTGACTGGCAAATTAGAGATGGGCATACCTCTGGTTAAAGATATAACTTGGTAGGGTCTGGATCATATTTATCGACAAGAGGGAGTAACATTCAAATTTCAGTTTCATACAATATGAATTTCTGTGAGAAACAGAAATAGAAGATATAATAACAAGAGTGGGATAAATTAGATATACTCCTATGTAGCATTCTTTTTGAAAACAAAATCAGAAAAATGCAATATGGACGAAGATAAAATGCATCTATTGTATGATTGAAATTCATAAAGAGAAAATTGAGCTTAAAGACCATCTTACCATTAGATTCATAATATTTCAAGTTCTAGACATTAAATGTGGTTTTGAATCTGAAAGCAAATGTTTATTGCATAACTTCATCATTAAATGCTATGCATCATGTTGGGAGAGCCCTGTAAAGATTTTTCACCATTAAAATAAAAGTATATTTGAATAGACAAAAAATACAATCCTGTATATATCTAGGCTGAACAATTAAATGTGCAAATTCATAAATACACAGTGAAATTTATTTTACTATGTAAGTTTGAGTTACAATAATATCACTTTTGATTGAAACATTTTCCTCAGATCTTTTAAATTATTAAATATTGGGTCACAAAATTTGAATTAAAACTAAGTCATTGAATATGTATGTGACCAAAACTTTGAAATATGTATTTTCTTTTAATTTTTACTCTTGTTTTTTGTAGTGTTTAGACTGAACCCAAGTCCTTGAACATGCAAAGCAATTACCCAACCACTTGACTACTTCTAAAGTCTGTTTCTTTTCTTCTTTGTCTACATGTAATATATTATATAAAATATAAAGTATTATTTTATTAGAATATTGTTTATTCTATATTAAATATGTCAATGATTTAAATATTTTATTACTTTTTTATGGAAAGGGCACATGTTTCATGGTGCACATGTGGAGGTCAGAGGACAAATTGCAGATCATGTGGGTCACAGAGACAGAACTCACATTGGGTGGCAAGTACCTTTTCACACTGAGTCTTTGACTGTGGTTTATTCTTTTGAGAATATAATTTTTAATTAGTATGTTCTGTTATTACCAAAATATATACAATGTATTCCTATCATTATATTGATTTATTGCAGTCATTTTCATTTTGCTATGCATGAGTGATTTAGCAGAGGACTGGGTTATAAAGTACTTCTTTACCTCTCTTGAAACTCTCATTTTAGTTTTTATTTCTTAAAATAATTTGCATGGCATGCATTTAATAGATACAGCAATATGTTTCAGTGTGCTGTTTTAATATATACATTGTACATCAATCAAATTCAGCTATCTATAATCCAACCTCATTTTATTTTAGATCAGTAATCTCTGTTCTAACGTTAGTTCAATTCATGTTTTCATTTCATATCACTAGATGCCCAAAGAGTAGTGATACTGGTTTTTGGCTGAAACACAGTTTTCTATAATAAAAGTCCTCAGTATATTAAAGAGAAAATTATTGTGATCCATAAAAATTTAACAATAAACTTTTAAAATCAATATAAATCTTTATATAAATACAATTTAAGTTGAGTCAAAAAAAGTCTCCAAATACTAGTTTTTGTTTGTTTGTTAAAGCACATGCCATCATACTGGGCTGGATTTGATGTTGATAGCTATTTTTAGGTATGTTGGACAGGCCTGAACCCCTGTAATGACTGTCTGTCTCACTTGCATAACGGTTCTCACAGTTAAGGCCAGGAGGATAGGGCTGATCCCATGTCTCACTCACAGTGTCTATCATTTAACAATTTTATATTGCCTGACCTGAAATTGCTCTTGTCTTCTACATGGGATACCTTTATGACCATCGACCACAATGAAATAAAACCAAGCATACTTTTAAAAAGAAATATTAGAAATCAGTAGTAATGGGAGTAACTTCAATATGGTATAATTAACCAGAAAAAAAGATTGTTTCTCACACTATATAAAAATAAAACCTTCAAAGCTGAATAAGTTGAATGTATTTTTTATCTGTTTTGATAGATTCCTATAGTGCTTATAATCAAAGTGGGTGTCCTAGTTTGTTCTTCATTGCTGTGACAAAACACTCTGACCAATACCAACTTGGGGAGGAAAGGATTTATTCAGCTTACAACTCCCAGGTCCCAGTTCATCAGGAACCCCAAGGTAGGAATTCAGGGCAGGAACCTGGAAGCAGGAGCTGGAGCACAGGCCATCGAGGAAAGCTGCTTATTGGCTTGCTCCCCTGGCCCTTACTCAGCCTGCTTTCTTATGCAACACAGGCCCACTTGCCCAGGGGTTGCACCACCTACAGTGGGCTGGGCCCTCCCTCATCACTCATCAAGAAGATGCCCCTCAGACATGGCCACAGGCCAGTCCAATAGAGGAAATTCCCCAATTGAGACTCCCTCAACCCAGGTGTGTCAAGTTGACACTAAAGCTATCCAGCACAGTGGGTGTCTTCTTGGATTGTTTCAGTGAATTATGCAACCTGTTTGCAACATACTTATTTACTATTTGGACAGAAATCACACATTTTCAATTTTCATTGTTCTTTTCCCAGATATGCTCATGTTGAATATTTTTACATTCTTTCTAAAAATATTTTTTTGAGATTTTGTGTACTCCATGTAATAGATCTTACCTCAGTTTATACCTCCTCCCCCATCTGTACCCATGCATAACCCTTATCTTTCACTCTGAAAAAATATCAAGTCTAAGTGAATAAAAAACCTCTATATGAAAACTAAAAAGCTAAAACTGCTAAAGGAAACCATAGGCAGCACCCGACAAGACAACGTGTAGGAAAGAACTTTCTAACTCAGACAGCAGTTGCTTAGGCATTAAGGTCAACAATAAACAGGTGAGACATCATTAAATTAAAACATTTCTGTACAGAAAAAGAAATGATCAAGGAAATGAAGGGGAAACCCACTGAGTAGGAGAAAATCTTCATGTACTACACATCCAAAATAGATTAATATCCAGAATATACAAATAAATCAAAAACAAGGAAACAAGAAAATAAAAGACCAAATGAAAAGATGAGCTTTGGACCTGAACAGAGAGTTCTCAAACAAAGAAATAAAAAAATGTCCAAGAAATGCCTTAAAAAGTGATCACCATCATGTTAAATTATTAAGCAGAATTTTGTATAAACTAGACTTCAGAAAATATATTCAAGCCATTTTTGCAATAGGCAAGAATTAACCATTTTGTCCTCTCTGAGTTTAACAATGAAAGGGCTTCAATTACTGAATTTTAGATCTGCAAAATATTCTGAAAATGGGCTAATTTTTTTCCTTACCTGTGGCAGAGCAAATGTAGTTTTAATAACATTAAGCATATTGTTAATTAAGAATATTTATATTCAACTTGATTTGGAAGCCCATAGGAGATGTCCCTAGCGGTTGTTTCTAATTACCTTCTTTAGGAAAACAATGTAATGTTTATCAAATATGAAAGATATATGGCTTTGGAAAAAACCCACACATGAGGACAACTGT
>NW_008349469.1:534385-545054 GCF_000622305.1 Nannospalax galili
ATTTAAAACTTTTACAAAAACTTTACTGAGAATTTCATACATGCATATAAGGTGTTTTGATCACATTCATGCCCACTCCCTCCCTTCTAACATTCGCCCCTCTGAAGAGGTAACCCTAAAATCTTTTCTTTCTTTTCTTCTTTTTTTTTTTTTTTTTTTTTTTTTTTTTTTTTTTTTTAAAAAAAAAAAAAAAAAAAAAAAAAAACTCAGCTGTCCTGGAACTCACTATGTAGACCAGGCTGGCCTTGAACTCATGGAGTTCCGCCTATCTCTGCCTCCCAAGTGCTGGGACTACAGTCATTGTGCCACCACACCTGGCTCACCCTAAAATCTTTTAAAGATTAGATACAAGCTCCCAAATACTTTTGACATTTTTTGGCTTTTGGAACAAAATAGGAGGTAGGAATTGGCTAGGCAGTTAGGGTAAAAAAAACCCAAAGAAATATAGCCAGTTTCTTGGCTCACAGTCAAAATGTCCTTGGGCCTGTTAGCAACATACTCTATTCCAGAAATAAGATATCTTAAGACGTGGGATATAGTCTTTTGTCAATCGATCTAGGGTATAACTTAAGATCTATAATGCTCATTTTCCTCATGCTAACAGTTTAGGTTCTTTTTTAATATAACAGCAAGTCAGTTATTATGGAAGCTACAATAATGGACAGTCAAGATGTGCCTTGCCAAGTCTACCAGAGTCTTTTAGAGTCACTCAGGTACAGTATACTTTGTTCTGCTCATAGTATAAACTCATATTTTGAAATGAATAAAGAACCAATTTTGAGAAAATTAGAGCATATCATTTGAACAAAAAAATTTCCATGAATGTGGGGAAACAAAACAAAACAAATCTAACACTGTAATACTGCAAATATATTCTTATTTTTTTAAGTTTGCTTTATTTAATTTTTGTGTATTTCATACAGAAAATTTCAATCTTAAACATCCTTATACCCCTATCCCCACCAGCACCCTCCCATAACCCCCAACTGGAGCCAATATCATCTGTCATTGTTGTTAAGGCCCACTCTGTCAAGTCAGTGTTCCCTGATGTTCCTCAGTGAAGGTCCATCCACTGAGCTCTAATCAGCCTATCTATAGTCCCTTGTTTTAGGAAGATCATCGCTTTTTCACCTAGCAACAGTAAGTTGCCAACATTTCTTCAGATAAGATTAGGGTCTGCTGTTTATTCATGTCCCAGTTCTGTGCTGGGTTTTTTTCCTCCCTGAGTTTGCTTAGGACTTGTGTATACTGACGCCATTGCATAGAATCAGATGAGCAGGTTCCCAGGAGCTTATAGGACACTGTTTCCATATGGTAATGCACCTTCTCTCTGGTTCTTCCAATCTTTCTGCCCTCTCTTCTGCAATGGTCCCTGAGCCTTTTGTGGGTGAGGTTTAATAAATGGGTCTTGACCAAGGACCAGCATTCAGCAGATTCTTGATCTTTATTCTTTGGCCATTTGTGACCTTCTGTATTCCTGCCCTTTGCTGCATGAGGAAGCTTAATTAATGAGAACTGAGTGATTCATTACTGTCCTCTTCCTTACCCCGGTTCTATGATTAATGAGCCTTAGGTGTAGAGGTTGCATTGTACATGTGTCACTTGAGACTGGGTGATTCTTAGACAATGTCTGTGTGACCAGTTGTGCTGCTTGGTAACAGTCTCCACTGGTGCAAAATAAGCTTCCTTGATGAGTGATGACTGGGATATTTGTCTGTAAATATAAGGATACATATTTTTCACATAGTAAGAAATCACATTAGTCTAGGGATGTGACAGTCTTGGGTTTTTCTCTAAGACTTACAAACTCTCCAGTCAGGTGATTTGGTTTGGTTTAAAATACCACACTTGAGTTTCCTCCATTGAGTGGGCTTTTAGTTCAATTAGACAGTGGTTGATTGTCCCCAAGATAAAAGTGCCACTACTGCACCAATGAGTTTTGCGCTGACCATTTGTGTGATCATTTGGTCTTGAACCTGGTGTTGGACAATACATTGATGTTTTCCCTTGGCACCTTCATAGCATTCTTCAAATCCATAAAAACTAGCCTTACAGTCTTACCTTCAAGTTCTGGGAGACCATCAAGGACTGTGGCAATACCCTGAGTAATTTTGGGAATCTTTTGGACCACCTAGGCTAACAACTCATAGGACGGTTTCTCCTGTCTAGCACTGTTTCTTGTTATGTAGTTGTTGGATGGGTGTGTCCTCTGAAAGACCTAGCAACATCCGATATCTGAACTCTAAAAGACTCCATAGAAAGAGAGGGAGACAGTCACCATTCACATCCAAACTGTCAGCTCCAATTGCATTGTGGGGGGCAGGGGGAGGAATCTAAGGACAGACATGGAGGAACCTAGGGAAGTGGCTCTAAGTTTGCCATCTTGGCTGGACCTCTGGTGGCTGCCAATCTGAAAAACTCAGTCGTGATGTAAGGGGAAAATAAAGCCCACAGTTTCATTCTATTGTAACTAAACTGCTTCTGGACATCATAAACTCTACAAAAACCTGAATACATTATGTTGGTTTTGTCTGTAGATCATAAGGTACAGCATGGGGGGAGAAGTTTGCAGAAAACCTCAGAGAGGGCCTTGGAACTGAGATTGTACATAACACTGGCCTCCCGGATGTGAATTTCACTTTACAATTGGCATAGTTTGGCTAGATACACAGGGTATGGCAAACCATAGAACTTTGGATAAGCAATGATGATGTCTCTGATATGGAGAAAAGCTGAAGCAAAGTTGGGGGAGGGGAGAGTTCAACCAATCCCCATAAGCTTACTGGGATTTGCAGCAGTCACATAGATTATGTGATGGATAGTGTGATATGTAACTAAAATGAGGCCTCCTACGAGAACAAGTTCAATGGGTGAAATCCCCAAGTGGCTATCATCTTGGAAATGGTGTAAAATCGTGCAGCTGCTTGGATGGTAGAGGTCACTGATGAATGTATGAAAATTCTTAAAGGACTGTGAAAAAAGAATGGTGATCAAAGGAAAAAAATAGCTGCTGAAGCTTCCTGAACACTTCTTTACATAATAAAACACTTGTCTGAGGTAGAGACTGAGAAGACTAAAAGGAGTTACTGGCAAATGAATTTGCTAAAGTACTAGCCTCAGAGCTTGCATTAAAACCAAATGAGAGAGAAATGCAACAGGAAACTTTAACTGCCTTAAGGCTAGGGGACCAAAAAGGAAAGAGAGCCCAGGATAGATCTGTAATGCAAGGGTCATCATGGAGCCAGAAGTCAAGGGACCCATCAAAAAAGGCAGATAGTAATTAGAAAGGGAATGACCTAAAACTAAAAATAGTTAAAGAAGCCCCTCAGATTCAAACTTTCATACAAAGAGAGGACAGAGTCATATTTCCACATACTGATAAAAGCCCTAACAATGATCTCATGCAAGTAAGTGTAGGTAGCAAAAAACAACAACAACAACAACAACAACAAAACTCCACACTGGAGTTGTTGGAACTAGAAAAGGCTTTCAAAGAAGTAGTGAAGGACCCCTTCACCATGTGGCTTGTGAAGACATGGGACATGGGAGCAAATGATATTATTTTAAGTCCTTAAGAAGCATTACAGCTGAGTTACATAACCACCCATCCATCCTTGAGACATATGCTGTTTGACCTACGCAAATACAGGGGGATGCAGTCCCTAATGGAATGGCTTGTGCAAGGCATTAAAGATACTTGGTCATCACCAGTGGAGGCTCCCATGGCTAGCAGGGGCTGGAGGATCATAGAAGAGGGACAGGCATTACTGGTAGAACTAGGTATAAGGAAAGTAATATATGATGCCTTGATTTCTGAGCCAGATAGGACTGTGTTCACCAGAGTTTTAAAGAAAAGCTGAATTTAACAGGGACCTCAATAATATTATGAATCTTTGAAGGTTTTGCTAAGTCCCTCAATGGGGCAGGATCTTTGTAAAGAAAGGGAGGCTTTGGCAAATTTAAGTGAGCAAACCAGCCTGTAAAACATGTCTGAAAATAATAGAACAACCTACAAGAGATATACAAAGGACAAGGCAGAAAAAGAGGTCTGTTTGTGTCACTCAAAGACCAGTGTGGCAAGATTTATGTCTAGTCCAAGTTCTTAAAGAAAAAATTGACAAAAATCCAAATTCTGTACTAAGGAGTTTCTGTATAGCTTTAAAACCTAAGGAATATTTCACAAAAGGTAAACAAAGGATAAAAACTGTCCTAGGTTAAGGATCCCCAAAGATTAAACAAGTTTCAATTCTCTCTTAAAAAGGCAATACTAGGGGTGGAGACAGTTTTTCCCACCAGGACCTCCCCCAGAAGCCAGGTATGGTCAACGGAAAGGCAACAGATATGGCTACAGCTAAGAGGAAGATCCAGGACATACCTGACACAGGGAACCAACACATGAAGCAGGAACAAGAGGGACCCTATCCCTTCTCAGTACAGTGCAGTGTCAGGCAACTCGAACCAGCACCCATGAATTTATCAAGGATAAAAAAATACAGGGAGGCTTCATGTGAAATCCCCAGAATATGGAATGACTCTAAAAGGATAGATAAAGAGAGCAAAGAACTACCCAAGTTAATGCCTCTTATCCATGCTATGGTACCCAACAGAGATCTGTTGAGAAAACAGTTAATACAAATGAATAAAATCTTTCCATGCTGTGTTAGACCTTGTCTATGTTGATTTAATATATAATGCTAACCTCTAAGTGTTTTACAGGTGTGAAACACATTTGAGAGATACCAAGTACATCTAAAGAAAAAAAGCCAGCTATAGCTGTAAGATTCTTGGGAGCTTTATGGTTGGGTAAGACACAAGTGATAACCACCAGAATCGTTGGGAAAAGTCTACCACAGCCTAATTCTATGTGAAAATAAAACAAAGGTTCCCCCAAACTGTAAAACTGTTAAGTAAAATTTGCAATAGCAGGGGTGGTTTGCCTCCCACCATGAGATGTTGGCCAGATAGATCCCAGAGGTCCTCAAATTAACTAAGGCTATTGCTACTAATGTCAGCTGTACACCAGGGAAATTTGGTAAGGCCATGTTTCTGAAGACACTGCATGATGGGTTGGGAAAAGTTTACAACAGCCTAATCCTACGTGAAAATAAAACAAAGGTTCCCCCAAACCGTAAAACTGTTAAGTAAATTTGCAGTAGCAGGGGTGGTTTGCCCCCCACCATGAGATGTTGGCCAGAGAGATCCCAGAGGTCCTCAAATTAACTAAGGCTATTGCTACTATTGTCAGTTGTACACCAGGGAAATTTGGTAAGGCCATGTTTCTGAAGACACTGCATGATGGAGTGTCAGAGAGTGAGAGATGGAGCCGAGAGTAAGCTGAAAACTCTCTGCCACTGGATGGATGGATTTCAATGTGCCAGAAGGTGCTATGCAGTCGGCTAGGGGAAAAGGATCCCCTATAATTCTCCTCAATGATAGACCCTGCGTGCTGCATGTGTGTGACATGCCAGCAATGTCTGCTGGTGAAATAATGACTTAACTAACATATGTTGAGAGTAAGTTGAAAACTCTCTGCCACTGGATGGATGGATTTCAATGTGCCAGAAGTGCTATGCAGTCGGCTGGGGGAGAAGGATCCCCTAAAATTCTCCTCAATTATAGACCCTGCGTGCTGCATGTGAGTGACATGCCAGCAATGTCTGCTGGTGAAATAATGACTTAACTAACATATGTACAACCGACAACTTTCTAATTGGGTAAGACCCTCCCTCAGGGTGGAACACACATCTGGTGACATAGACCAGGTCCACCCCCCTTGTCAGAGAAGGTTATAGGCCCCAGCAGGGAAGCTGCTACAAGTATTTTGTTCAATAAATAAGATACACTGGCTAAAATATCTTCTAAGCATTTGTATTTACACCTATGTTTGTTTAGATGTTCCTGCTTCTTTTCATTTGTCTTTATAGTAGGAGAGATACCACTGAGATGGGTCAAAAGCTACATCTTGAGAAAAATGATGAGAAGGCTTGAGTTCAATACCTGGCCACAAAAAAAGAGAGATCACCCTGTATCTGACATCACCTCCAAAGCTCAGCAACTCTTACAGAAGAATGGCAGAAAAGATTGTAAGAGTCAGAGGAAAGGGTGGAGTGTTGGACAGGCCTTTCCTCCAAAAGAACTAGCAACAGGTAGACATCCAAACCCCAAGAGGCAATGTAGAAAGAGAGGAATACAGTTACCCCTTCCACCCAATTGTTCAGCTTCAATTGCGTGAGGTGAAGGGTCTAAGGACAGACACAGAGGAAGCCGGAGAAGGGGCGTGACATTCACAATCTTGGCCAGCACTCTAGTGGCTTCCAGTCTGAAAAGCTCAGCCAAATGTATGGAAAAAAAGACACTGGTGGATACATTTGTAAGTAACCCTCCTCCAGACATCATAAACTGTAAGAAAACCTGAATACATTGTGTTTGTTTTGTTGGTCATCGTAAGGAGAGCATCAGGGGAGAAGTTTGCAGTGCCTCACAGAGGGCCTGGGAGCTGAGAGTGCATGTAGCACCAGCTTCCCAGAAGTGAATTTTACTTTACAGTAGCCTTTAGCTATACACATGGACCCATGTATGGATAATGTATGTGTAATTTGTCATTAAGTTGTTGAACTAATATGATTGCTCTGTTTTTGTTTTTTTAAACTAGCTAGGCATCATTTATCTTTCCTCTCTTTCTCCCTACCTAAGCCTTCCACCATGGAGTCTTGCCTTCAAATTCTGGGAGATCATCAAGGGCTGTGACAATAGGCTGTGTAATTTCGGAAGTCTCTTGGGCTACCCTGGTGAACAACTCAATGGAAGATTTCTCCTGTCTGGCACTCTTTCTTGTTATGCTGCCATTAGCTATACACATGGACTCATAGAAATAATGTTTGTGTAATTTGTCATTAGGTTTTGGACTAATATAATTCCCCCTGTTTTTGTAAAACTAGGTAGGCATTATTTATTTCTCCTCTCTCTCTAACCTTCCTGCCATGGTTTCCCCCATTTAAAGTGTCCCCATTTTCCCCAATTCTCCCTTGATAATACCAATCTCCTATGGCCCCACCTTTCTTGAGCTCCTTCTTTCTCTTTGTCTTTGTCCCCAAAGTTCCTTGTATAATCTATCCTAGCCCCTCTCATTTAAATAACCTCATTTTTATCCATTTGTCTGTTAGTAAAACCTTTCTCCTATTGTTCTCTTTGATGACCTTTCTTTTTACCTCCCTGGCTCCTTTTCTGATTCCTGAGGTTATGTCTAGATACATACTCACTTAAAAGTATTAGATGGTAGAATCCTAGGGTCCACATGTGAGGCAGAATACACATCATTTGTTTTTCTGAGTCTGTTTTACTTCACTTCGTAAAACAGTTTCTAGCTCCATCCTTTTGCCTATAAATTTCATGGTTTCATCTCCCTTTGCTTCAGATTAGAACTTCATTGTGTAAATGTACCAAATTTTCATTATCCACTCATCAGTTGAGGGACACTTAGGTTGCTTCTATCTCCTATCTATTGTGAAAAGAGCAGCAACAAACATAGATGTACAAGTATCTCTGCAATAGAATGAGTCCCTTGGACATATGCCAAGGAGTGGTATAACCTGGTCAAGTGGTAAGATCATATTCTTTTATTTTGAATTATAGTACTAATTTATAGTCCACTCATTAAACATCTAAAACATCTTTATAGCAGCTCCCCCATCATACTTCCCCCATCCCCCATCCCTTTGCACTGGGTTTCATGAATTCTGTCATATACTTTAAAGCCTATTGAATCAAGTTTGTGTCCTGAGACATTCCTCAGGTCATATTCATCCACTAGAGCCTTATAAGTCTATCTAGCATCTCTTCCTTAAAGAAGATTAACTATCCCTCACCCAGCTGTGATCATTTGCAATAGTTCTTTTGCTAATGTTGGGACCTGCTGCTCATTTCCCCAGTTCTACACTGGGTTTGTCTAAATGAGTTTTCATGGACCTTGTATGTTTACAAAATTGCCATAAGTTCATATTTCAAGTCCCCAGATGACTGAAAGCCTATTTTTCTTTATGATCAGACACCACCCCTGGCTCTTACAATCCTTTGCCCCCTCTTCTGAAATGGTCCCCAAGTCATGGGTGGGTGAGGTTTAATATAGGATTCTTATCCAGGGAAACACTCACTACAATCTCTTATTCCCTGCACTTGGCGAGTTGTGACTTTCTGTATGCATAGTACTCTTGCATGAGGAAGCTTCTCTAGTGAGAAGGAGATCTGGCATAGCCAATATGATTCAGTCTCCCAATAAAAATGACAAGATGTGAATTAGTAAACGAGGAAGGAACAAATAATTTTTTCAGTCCAGGCCTAGTCGTGCATACCTGTGATACCAACACCTCACTTTTTTTGAGACGGGGTCTATCACTTGTCTCTAATTCACTGATTAGGCTAGTCTGACTCTCCAGCAAACTCCAAGTTACCATCTGATTACATTTTCCAAGAGCTAGGATTATATGTGCATGTCACCATGTTTGGTATTTTTATGTGTGTATCACTTTTTTTGAGACAGGGTCTATTACTTGCCTTTAACTCACTGATTAGGCTAGTCTGACTCTCCAGCAAGCTCCAAGTTACCATCAGATTACATTTTCCAAGAGCTAGGATTATATGTGCATGTCACCATGTTTGGTATTTTTATGTGTGTCCTGGGGATCAAACACAGGTCTTCATGTGTTGCTTGTGCAGCAAGTATTTTATCCATTGAGCTATGTCCCCAACGTGGCTCAACATGGCTTTTAATAATTATAAATAAATATACTACAAATATGCGCATGATTTTTGTAGATTTACGTTTACTATTGCTTTATGTAACTGGCAAGGCTATTATCACTAGATTAAAAGTAAAAGTATGATTATAATCATAAGAAACTTCCAGTTGCTCCAAGTTTTTGCATTTCCATAAGAAGTACATGAAAGTTCCTACTATTTCACGCCACCGTCTTCATAAGGAATTGTCTTTGTTTCTCCTAATTGTCAGGCACTGGTGTTTTTGCTAGTTAATTAACATTTCACCACTCTATGCCAGTTGAGACATTTTTTTCATATTCTTATGTTTCCTTGTTTATTTGTTACTTTGCTTGTTTGTGACAGAATCTATGTAGCACATCTTGGCCCTGAATCTTAAATCAACTTCTCTCATCCTAACAGATGCAGTGTTAGAGATACATGTCACTATGTCTAGCTTCATATGTATTTTGGTCTTTTGTATAAGTGTTCTTTAGATGTCTTATAGTTTAAGGTTTTTCATTTGTCTTTTAATTGGGAATTTTATTTTATTTTTTTCTGATTTGCAAATGTTCTATTTTTTGGAAAACAGTCATTTAGCTATTATTCCTTTTGTATTTAGTTTTCTTTTACTGCTTGTTCCTTAGATCATACATTTTTTTCACATCATTTTTGTTACAATATTATGGAGGTCATTGAGGATGGGACTCTCTACTCTACTGAGGCCCATTAAGGGAACATTTTTTTCCTGTCTAAAGAAGGGATTGTAACCCTGACTGCATGGAGATACCATTCTGATCTACTCCAAAGATGAGAATATTACCTGGTATTGTCTTCTTCCTTAGGAGTTAATCCAGCTCTACCTTTCTATAATTTGGCTAAAACGCCACCTCACAAGATGTCTTGTTCATCTAAAACCATGCTAAAGAGATGGGAAGAATAATTTATCTTTCTCAAAATGTAGTGTACTTATGCTTCCATAAACCCTTCTGCTGCACAGTTGCATAGGCAGCCAACACGGCATAAATTATTTGTTTATTCTTTTTGTCTCTTTTTCCAAAACCTGTGTATGCTTTCCCTGATACTCTGCACCTTCTCCTTCTTTCCATGAAACTATTTGTCATCTACTATCATGAGGATACTTATAAACAGCATGGAATTTCCTCTTCTCATCTTTTCCTAGGAAGATGAAAATTTTAGTTAACACGTCTTATTTTCACCTAAAGCCGTAGAAATGTCCTCGAACATCCTTCTATGTAGCTTCTAAAGTTTTTATTTAAAAAACTAAGAACACAAAAGAGGGGACCCTAATTTCTTTGCAGTCTTTCGAAGACTTCTCTTGCATATAGACATGTACAAATGTAGAGATCAGTATTTGAAAGTTCTAAGATTGTTGTGCATGCCTTTAATCCCAGCACATGTGAGTTTCAGGACAGCTGCGGCTTCAGGGAGACCCTGTATCAAAAAAAACAAACTAAAAAATAAAGTTACCATAAAACTTAAAAGATTGACCTGTGTTTACCAGAGCTCTAATATCATGACTAATTGCAAAGAATATTTGTATGTTTCGTTAACTCTCCTCTTAATGCTCCACATTCAGAAGAATGTTGTTTAATTATGTACATTCATATATTTAAATTTACATGTTTAGTTAGGAATCTTTATTGAAATGTTGTATATTCACAAGTTATGTGTATATTATCTCATTATTTATACATATGTTTACAGGTTAATGAAAGAATTAAACGTGTTTTCAAGTAGTGGAAACTGGATTTTAGAATCCTTATTAAAACCATGACACATAAAATCAGAGCAGGGATTATGTATTGAGTCACTATATTTGTTTTCTTTACTAAACATATGTTTTTTGTATTGAGGGCTAGTAGGTATTAGATTCCAATTTGCATTCATATAATCA
>NW_008349469.1:545196-545419 GCF_000622305.1 Nannospalax galili
TCTGTTTTCTAAGAACACAGCAGAGCACAGAGGCAGGATGCCCCATGTACTTTTCTCAACAGGGATTAAGTTAGGAAGTTCTTTGAGCTTCCTTGATAAAACAAAGCACAACAAGGGCAGTGAAAATTAAGAATTACATGTACAATTTAGAAGATTTAAGAATAAGCCTTTGGTTACATGCCATTAGGGGATTTACTTTTTTGTTTCTTACTGAGACATTTAA
>NW_008349469.1:546936-548048 GCF_000622305.1 Nannospalax galili
GCTCTCTGGGATCTGGAGTTGCAGGCAGTCATTAGCCAGATGTAGGTGTCAAGAACTGAATCTGGGACTTCTGAAAGACCAATAAGGCTCGTAAGCACTGAGCCTTTCCAGCCCATTCAGTGCGTTTCTAAGGCCTGTAACTATACTAGCTTTGATACTCTTTAAATGCCATTTAATATCAACTAAATGTCAAATAAAAAATATTTATAACTAAAAGAAGAAATAATTAAACTTTTGTTTTGTATAACACTATGATAAATTGTGATTTTTCTATTTCTTGCTAATTTTGGGGCCTTAATTAGTAAAATTTATAAGTAATGTTTAATATTTCATATGTTTTCATTCCTCACCTATGTTTAAAATCTTAATAAAAACTATTTCTCCAGATGTGATGTCAAATGCCTTTAATTCCACCACTTAGGAGGCAGAGGAGACAGAGGTGTACAGATTTTTACCACTTTGAGGACAGCCTCATCTACATTGTAAGTTGTAGGACAACCAGGGCTACATAGTGAGACCATGTTTCAAATACATGTGCTTCATACTATTTTATTGCTGAACAACCTTCAGTGATATCTTACTCATGATTAAATGCTAAATTGGAGAGTATAACACAGGAGTTTAGAGTTCAAATATATTTATTTTCCCTTCCACAATGAACTTGTTAGAGTAGCAATAAAGGTACATTAAGGTAAAACTTCTGATCAAGAGATTAGAATGCATGTCCACGGCTCAAACCCAGCATTCCTGCTGGGCAGGTCAAAACCTGGACAAGAAGCATCCCTCGTGTGAGTTCTTAAATATTTACCTAGAAATTGGAATTTTGTTTGTTTTTATAAATTAAAACTCTAGAGCTCTCCAAGAAGTTAATTGGTGTTTCATTTGTACGTTTATAACCCTGCACTTATAAATCTATTGGTTCTATGTATTAGAAAAAGCTTCCACAAAGAGAGAATTTCTCTGGAAGCAATGTCATGCAGCTTATTATTTTAAGAATGGTTTTCAATTACTTCACTAACTACCTTCTTTTCAGTGAGAGGTTTCAGTGTGCAGAATGTTTATATCGATTGAAAATCATATGTATGTCATTGCATCAAGCTCAGCCTGTGGAA
>NW_008349469.1:549773-550119 GCF_000622305.1 Nannospalax galili
GAATATAAATGGGAAGTTCAGACAAATATATTGCTTTTATAAATTTTTTTTCTTTTTTATTTATTGTTTTTATTTTATGTGTATATGTGTATTGCCCGCATGTAGGTAAGTGCACCTGTGTTGTGCAATGCCGACAGAGGACAGAAGAGGCTGTCAGATCAGATCTCTTGTAAATGGAGTTACAGATGGTAGTTAGCTGCTATGTGGGTGCTGGATACGAGCCCCGGTCTTCTTCAAGAACAACTAGTGTTCTTAACCACTGAGCCTTCTTTCCAGCCCCTATATTGCCTTTTTTAAACTGGATTAATGTAGTCAACAACTGAAAGGAATTTTTGGATTTCTTTAA
>NW_008349470.1:0-551 GCF_000622305.1 Nannospalax galili
AGTACCAGTTACCACCCTTCTCTACCCAGGAACAAAAAAGAATTTCACTGAATCTCATCTAAGTGGATTCAAACAACTGACTAATTATTTGATTTACATTTTCAGCAACAAGCCTCCCCAGTACAGCATGCATCACCCCTTCTCTTCATATAGTACAACGAAAGGCCCAAAACTGTGTTAATTTCTCATTGTCCACCTCTTGTGTACTAATAATAATTGCATCCCAGGAGCTGTCAGCAGAGAAAGATCTTCTTCCCCCTGCTGGTAGAGATCGAACTTGCACTGGATGCTGGAGGCGTTGCTATAGCAACAGCTACTACAAGCTGCACCTGATCCTGCCTTGGCTGTGACAAGCTGAACCAAACAGTGACATTTGTGACTGATAGCCTGGAATCTCTCCCACAAAAAATGAACTCTCTCACCAGAAGTTATGCTTCACAACAAAAAAAAACTTTGGACTTAATAACTACTGGACATGGGAAGGGTATATGATATTGGGGAAGATGCTGTTTCTTTGTAAATGAATCAAATGTTATTGAAACCAATGTTAA
>NW_008349471.1:0-2810 GCF_000622305.1 Nannospalax galili
ATATTAAAGGCATGAGCCACCATGTCCAGCTTTATTTCTTTTCTAAAAAAATATATATATATTTCATAGCTGGGCCTGTTGGCACAGTTTAAATCCCAGCACTCAGGAGCAGAGGTGGGTACATCTCTATGATTTTGAGGTCATCCTTGTCTACATAGCCAGTTGTAGGCAAGCTGGGACTGCGGGGAGACCCTGCCTCAAAAAGATCCCCCCCAAATTCATTTATTATTTTTTATTTTGTGTTTATGAGTGTATTGCCTGTATGTAAGTGCATTTGTTTCATGCAATGCCCGTGGATGTCAGGAGATGGCAACAGATCCCTTGGAACTGGATTTAGATTGTTTACCACCATGTGGGTGCTGGTCCTCTGCAAACCCAGGGCCTCTGTGGAAACAGCTAGTGCTCTTAGCCACTGAGCTATCTCCCCGTCTCAAGGAGCATTTTATTTCTAATTGGTTTGTTTTCAGTATTGCTGGATCCTAGACCTTTTGAAGGCATTTAAGATTTTCTTTTGTCTGTCTTGGTTTTTTTGTTTTGTTGTTTTGAAAAAGGGCAAACACCTTTGGATGACTGAGCATGGGGATTATACCTGTGGCCCTAAGGTAAGACCCCTTAATCACTGAGAATTGGCTGGCGAGGAAGACATCTGAAGGAGGGAGATGCACTCTCCACCCTCTTCTGCACATTACATACATCCCAGACACGTAAAATTTCAGATGGTTTCCTTCCAGTCCAAGTGTCAGACCCAAAATGTCCTCTATGTGATGCTGGACAATTTTAAACTAGGCTATGCAGGAGATTATGGCATTAAGATAAAACCCTCCAAATTAAAAACTTTCTGTGAAGTCCAGTGACTTGAAATCAGGCCATGTTGGGGAAGAATCCCTGAGTCCGCATGGAGGCTACCTGAACCCTAAAACCCAGCCTCATACCTACCAGAAGAGGAGGGAGAACTGCCCCATAGCTATGAGGAGATTACGGAGGAAGTGTTCTTCAATCTGCATTTAAAGGATGAGTGCCTACATGCAAAGAACCATCCTAATCAAACTCCTTGATCTTTCTGTTTTGCATGCACCTAGTTTTTGTGGAATTACATCATGTGTGTCTATGATAGTCACTTTCCATGTGTTTGAGATTTCATGTAATTATGCCATGTATATCCATAAGTTGTCTCATGTTGAAATCTCAAATAATTCTATCATGTGTGTCTGTGATCATTGTCTTCCTGTGTTGTTTCCATCAAAACAAATTGGCCACTTCAGTTCTTCTTTTCGTTAGTTTATCTGCTTTTTTTGGCACGCCAAATTAAAATACAGGTGCATGTATATAAACATGAATATTATGATAGTGCATTCAAAGGCCTTATAAATTTGGGCACCCTAAACATCAAGTTTATTAGACAATGTCTCAAGGTCTATTAACTGTTTCATAGAACTTTTAAGTACTACTTGTTTATACAAAACAGTATCTGAGCTGGTTGTTTAAGGACCTTATTTGTTACATACCTTTGGTTTGGGTTTGCTTTCATAGTATTGAGGTATGTCCTTGGTTTGCTTGCTTTGGAAGTAGTTTGGTTTTGACGCTCGGTCTGGTTTCTGTTGCTTTCAACCTCTGAAGGCCTGAAAAATAATGTGAGAAAACTAAACTGTAGTTGATTATAGGCTTGATTTAATATGTTCTGTTAACTCACCTTCAGAGCTGGAGATGAATTCTGGGACTAGTCTTCCCGTCTCATCCTCCTTTTGGTTTTGTCCTTTGTCCCCTGTTTCCCGCAGTGAGGCTCTGTATGTAGGCAGATGTGGCCTGTTTGCTGGAGGGGCGATTTTTGTCCTGGGAAACTCTGCTGACTTAGATGTGGCTCTGCACTTTTTTCTCTTAGAGCAACTCTTGCCTTTAACTCTCGTGTTTAAGTCAGCATTGAACTAACTGCCTTTATACTAGCTATTGATAAAAGTCCTATCAGCAATTGAAACCCAGAATCTTGGTTTGGCTTGAATGGCAGTCTCTAATACCTGGAAGAGCTTCCCCAGGCTCCTGGAGATGGCCACGTGGAGATAGCAGCGGTGCTTTTGTTTCTCTGGCTACAGGACACCTGGGTTAGACCTAGTAGCACACGGCTTCTTCTGGTGGCTTCTTCTAGGGTACCTTGTAAGAACTGATCCCCAAAAAGGCCTGAGCCAGTCTATTGCATCCAGAACAGCCTGAGACAAAAATGAGACAATTACAATGTGTTCAGAATAAGTACTTATAAACATTATTATGTTTATCTTGGGAAATTTACCATATACTTTTACGAATACTCTGAACAACCTCTAGACATTTCTGAGAATCAACTCACAACTGTTCACTACAGTGTGTCTTCTTAGATGCCTGACAGTGTTATGATTTTGTGTTTATTTCCCTAACACTGCCAAACCCCCCAAACTACCCCCCTACCTTTCCTCATAGGAAGCAAAAGACCACCCTGAGCCTGAGCTGTTGCTGTCACAGACCACCAGCCCTGCAGACTTGGCATGCTGCTCCCCTATCCCTGTGTGCTGTGCTCTTGTGCTCTCACCTCTCATTCTTTCTAAGTCCCTGCATGCTACTATGGGAAAGGGTTAACAGTAGACAGCTGTAGTTGACTCATACTCATGAAAACTATTTTCTCATACTATACTTTATGCTTTTGGTATTGTCAATCTTAAATGGTCTTCAATAATGGATTGATGCTGTATTGCCTCATTAAGACTGAATACTTCTGACCACCCCATGCTTTACCTCTCATTTCATGGAATTGTCTTTAATGAAAACTGTTTAAACATTAGCTT
>NW_008349472.1:0-267 GCF_000622305.1 Nannospalax galili
TGTTGGCACATTGAAGCATTTTGATGTCACATTGGAGCATTGTGAAGTCAGAATGAAACACTGTGAAGTCATATTGTAACATTTTGATGGCCCCATGGAGCATTGTGATGTCATATTTGAGGATTTTGATGTGACAAGGGAACATTGTGAAATCATATTGTAACATTCTGATCACATATTGGAGCAATATAATGGTACTTGGGGAGAAAATGTTTTCATATTGGAGCACTGTGATATCATATTAAAGCATTGTGAAGTCAAAATTGA
>NW_008349473.1:0-210 GCF_000622305.1 Nannospalax galili
GCCTCTGCCTCCCGAGTACTGGGATTAAAGGTGTGTGCCACCACACCCGGCTCTCTACTGCTCTTTAACATAGTGCTTGAAACTCTTGCAAGAGCAATAAGACAAGAGCAGGAAATTAAAGGAGTAATAATTAGAAGAGATCAAATGATCCCTTTTTGCAAATGATATGATATTATATCTGAGACACCAAAAATTCCACCAGAAAACTCC
>NW_008349474.1:0-706 GCF_000622305.1 Nannospalax galili
TCTATCTATCTATCTATCTATCTATCTATCTATCTATCTGTCTTATCTATCATCTAATCATCTATCATCTCTATCTATCTATCTATCTATCTATCTATCTATCTATCATCTATCTGTCTTATCTATCATCTAATCATCTATCATCTATATCTATCTATCTATCTATCATCCATCTATCTACCTATCTACCTATCTAATCTATCTATCATCTATCACCCATTAGTCATCTGTCCTTTGGGTATCTATCATCTATTTCATATAGTGGTGCACAGCCTCTGGAATGGCTCCAGTCTCCCTGTGATCCCCTGTCCTTGTACTCATGCCCTGTGTTATCCTCTCTCCCTTTCAGTGTAGGCTCTATTTAGTGACTCACTTCCAGAATAGAATAGAATACTGTAGAGTGATGGTATGCCTCTTCTGAGACTGGGTTATGATCAGTCACGGCTTCCCTTGGGTTGTCTTTCTCTTGGTTGGATCGTTTGCTGTGGGTGAAGCCAGCTGCCATGCTGTGAGACATCCAGGCAGTCTGTGGAGAAGCCCGTGTAGTAGGAGAGAGAGGTCTCGTCCATAACAGTGAGGAACTGAGGCAGCAGCAGCTCTGTACAGAAGATGAGAAGTGTGTTTTCTGCTTCCAAAGACTGCAGCCCCAACCGAGGGCTTGACTGCAGCTTCGGGAGAGAATCTGAGCTAGGGCTGTTGGCTCAGA
>NW_008349475.1:0-509 GCF_000622305.1 Nannospalax galili
CCAATGCCTCTAACTGATTTTTTTGTGCATCCAGCAATAGACCTTTACTGATAGCGGTACCAGTTAATACCACCCTTCTCTACCCAGAAACAAAAAAAGATTTCACTGACTCTCATCTAATGGATATCCCCTTATTCGAACAACTGGCTAACTATCCAATTTGCATTTCCAGCAAGAGTAAGCCTACTCATTACAAATGCTTCATTAACATTACTCTCTCCAGTATAGCGTGCGTCACCCCTCCTCTTTTCCTATGGTGCAAAGGAAAAGCCCAAAGCTGTGTTAATTCCTCTTTGTCCACCTTTTGTATACCGGTAATGATTACACCCCAGGTGTACCTACTCGAGAAGGAAGAAGCTGCCCTCCTCCTGCACAGCCACCAATGGAGAGAAGTCTTCATCCCTTTGCTGGTAGGTATCAGACTTGCATTCTCCCTGGGTGCTGGAGGCATTGCTACAGCTGCAATTGTGCAAACCCAGCACCTGGCTGGAGATTTTTGAGACAAGCTG
>NW_008349476.1:0-263 GCF_000622305.1 Nannospalax galili
ATTAGTAGATGTGAAAAGCATTATCATTGAAATCTACCTGATAACTTTATACCCACGCTCAGATGCCAAGGAACTCAGAAAGTAACCGACTGTGACTAATAATAATCTGATATACAGAGATTAGAAATGCATGTGCAAACATCTTAATGTCAATTGCATTAAAAATGAAGTTTTCTGTATGAAACTCTCTTTTAGTAATGAAATGGAGATCCTTTTTAAAGGTTAAAACCTCATTTCATTTTATGTCTTACAGGGTTTATACT
>NW_008349477.1:0-278 GCF_000622305.1 Nannospalax galili
ATTTTATGTGTATGCGTGTATTGCCTGCATGTAGGTAAGTGTACTCGTGTCATGTTATGCCCATGGAGGACAGGAGAGGCTGTCAGATCCCCTGGAACTGGAGTTACAGACAGTTGTTAGCTGCCATGTGGGTGCTGGGATTTGAACCTGGGTCTTTGGCAAGAACAGTCAGTGTTCTTAACTGCTGAGCCATATCTCCAGCCTCCTGGTTGCTTTTAAGATATTAATTTTTAAAAAATATTTTATTTATTATTTTTATTTTATGTGTATGGGTGTAT
>NW_008349478.1:0-221 GCF_000622305.1 Nannospalax galili
GGATCAATGTACCCCCACAATCCCTGAATATGACATCACAATGTTACAATACAACGTCAAAATGTTCCACTGTGACATCACAATGTTCCAAAAAGATATCACAGTGCTCCAATGTGCCAACACTATTGCCCCATGTGCTGAATAAGTTGCTCAAATATACAAACACAATATTACAATATGACTTCACAATGTTCCATTGTGATATCACAATGCTCCAATGT
>NW_008349479.1:0-2449 GCF_000622305.1 Nannospalax galili
AACTGCTGAGCCATCTCTCCAGCCCCAAATCATTATTTTTTTAAATAAAGCCTTTCAAAAAAAGGAACACCAAAGCACACCTTAGATAATTGCTCATATGACTAAAACTTACCTAAACTATTGTGCATGTGCATACTGGTGATTCGCTTAATAAATATAGTTTTGTACAATAGTTCTACTTTCTAAGTTTGCAAGTCTTCATCCAGTAAAACTAAGAGTGATCATCTTCATTAAATAGAATTGTTCATCTCATTGCTATATTAAAAGATCCCCCGACTTTCAAGGTTGCTTTGTAGTAGCTATTAATAAGCAATAAATGACATGACCTCCATCAGAATTAGTTCTAGATATAGAAAAGAAACTGGGCTGCAAGCGGCTCCTCCATCTCATCACCCTCCCACAGTCCCTGGCTTGTTATGTGGCCCAGGCCAATTCATTTTTTCTCCCTGCATTGCTCTTACTTACTTGAAAATCAGAGGGGTTGAGGCACTGCTCTCTGAGAATCAATGCAATTGTAAACATGTTTTTTTTTCTCTCTCACAGTTTGCAGAATATGAATGGGAAACTGAGGCACATGAAGTAAAATGCCCCTTGAGATGTCATCAGAAGCTCATCATAGCCAGGAAATAGCTTCTTTTATAGCTCATGAGGGTGAAGAGGCTTCAGGACAATTTCAAGTGTCAACATGATTTAAGTTAAGCAGGTCTGGCATTATTTCCTTTTATTACTGAGTGAAACTTGTTCAGATACATCTTGAGATGACCTGAGAATTTGGAGAGAAAACTGAATCACTGATGAAAAAGAAATGAATCTTCAAGAGAATCCTAATAAAGAAACATTTATCATTATTTCTTCTTGATTTATCGCCTCACTCTGGATGAATGTTAGTTTTTCATTCATGTGCATAATGTAGATTTGATTTGGCATTCTCAGCCTAAACTTTGTGAATAAGCTTCAGATTTCTATGATGGAAAAAAGTCACCAACAAGTACTGTTTCCATCGTCCTTTACCATCCAGCGGTCAAATCCTACCTGAGGTTTGAATATACAAATGAGTACAGGAAGGTGGAGCAGATCATCAGGAATCTCTGCTGCTAGGGCTGTGAATAGCCTGACCTGGGTGCTGGGAATCAAACTTGGGTCCTCTGTAAGAGCAGTGTGCACTTCTAGCTGCTGAGTCACTTCTCCAGATCCAGCCTCCCTGGACTTCTTTTATAGCTTTTTTGTCACCTGGTCAGTAATCTACAGCTTGATCTACTAAAGAGATCCATGTTCATTTTCTTTTTAGAAAAATATTTTATTATTTTTATTTTATGTGTACGAGTATATTGCCTGCATGTATGTGAGTGCATCTGTGTCACACAATGCCGCGGAGGTCAGAAGAGGGCTTCGGATTCTCCTGGAACTGGAGTTTGTGAGTGCATCTGTGTCACACAATGCCACAGAGGTCAGAAGAGGGCTTCGGATTCTCCTGGAACTGGAGTTAAGGACAGTTCGCAGCTGCCATGTGGGTGCTGGGAATTGAACCCGGGTCCTCTGTAAGAGCAGTCAGTGCTTTTAACCGCTGAGCCATCGTCTTTCCAGCCCCTCCTTTTTAAAAAAAATCTGTGTCACACAATGCCACAGAGGTCAGAAGAGGGCTTCGGATTCTCCTGGAACTGGAGTTAAGGACAGTTCGCAGCTGCCATGTGGGTGCTGGGAATTGAACCCGGGTCCTCTGTAAGAGCAGTCAGTGCTTTTAACCGCTGAGCCATCGTCTTTCCAGCCCCTCCTTTTTAAAAAAAATGTGTATGAGTATATTTCCTTCATGTGTGTAAGTGTACCCATGTGGTGCAATGCCTGAGGAGGTCAGAAGAAGGTATCGGATCCTCTGGAACTGGAGTTACAGATGATTGTTAGCCACCATGTGGGTGCTGGGAATTAAACCTGGGTCCTGTGTAAGAGCAGTCACGGCTCTTAACCTCTGAGACATCTCTCCAGCCCCAACATGTTCATTTTTTATAAATGTGATTTTGACCAATAATAATTGTATGCATTTTATGTGTATAATGTGGTACTTCATTATATGCCTATACCACATGTATTTATCATGTTTTTGTGGTGAACACATTTAGAGTTGATTATTTCATAAAGTAAAAATGTACAATGCACCATTATTTTAGCCATCATTCTGTACAATAAATAAGAACTACTTTGTTAACAAATTAACAGTCTATGCAATGAATAGTGGTCACTAAATTAGCAATTATATTAATTTTGTGTGTGGTTTTCCATGTCTGTCATGCGTGTGGAAGCCAGAGGTCAATGTCAGGGTACCCTCTTCCTCTTTTGTTCTCCATCTATTTAAAAAAAATTTCTTTTTGTTGTGTTTGAGTGTTTTGCCTCCATGTAAGTGCATCATGTGCATGCAGAGGCCAGAAGAGGGCATTTGATACCTTGGAGCTGGAGT
>NW_008349480.1:0-2668 GCF_000622305.1 Nannospalax galili
AATGCTTTTTGTTTTTGGTCTTTTTGAAGCAGGGTCTCCCTGTAAGCCCCAACTGTCCTCGAACTCACAGAGATCAACCTGCCTCTGTCTCCCAGGTGCTGGGACTACAGGCATGCGCCACCACACCCAGCTTTTTTGGTCTTTTTGAGACAAGGTCTCCCTGTAGCCCCAGCTGACCTGGAACTCCTTATGTAGACCAGGCTGGCCTTGAACTCACAGAGATCTGCCTGCTTCTGCCTCCCAAGTGCTGGGGCTAAAGGCGTACACTACCACACCTGGCAAGAATGCGTTTTTAAAATGTTTTTTAAAAGGAAGGGGAGCAGTAGGAGTCAACAGTGGGTGACAGGAAAGAATAAAATAAAAAGGTGTATATGTTTGGAAATGTCACAAAGAAACCAATTACTTTGTATGCTAATGTATTAAAATACAGTAACAACAAAATGACAGCAGTTGGGTATGATGGTACATGTCTGTAATGCCAGAGCTCATGAGGACGGTGAGCTTGAAGCAGGAGGACAAGAGTCAGAGCCAGCCTGGCCTACACAGGTGACTCTGTCTCAAAAGAATTCCTCCCCCAAAAAAGAACAAATACAAAAAAAAGAATGGAGACAAAAATAAGGGGATGAAACACATAGATTATCAAATGTCTATAAACTAGTTTTGGGGCTTTTCTTTCTGTGGTCCTGGGGACCAAAGCAGACCTCCCACAAACGCTGGGCAAGCACTCTACCATTGAGTACATCCCAGTCCCTTGAGTTTATCTGTAAGGTGGAATGAAGTAAATAATAGAAACTACAGAAATTTCTATGAGATGGTGAGAGGAAAGTAGAGAATTGCTTTTCTGTGGGACTAAAGTATAAAATCACTCATTTATAGAGTCTACAAATTAGCATGTTCTTAAGCTTTAAATGAGTACTTTTCTCTGTTAAGTAAACTCTTTTCCTAGTACATTTAAAGACAAGTTCATATGCACAGTTAGAAACTGTCATCCTAAAAACCCTATACAAAACTCAAAAAACTACATACCTAATGTGGTATGAATTTGACCTAGAAATAAAATTATCTATGAATACTAAAACTTCCTGAAAACTAAGCCACATTCTTGATACCCTGTTGAATCCCAATGTCAGTGTGATCAGCTTCTTTACCAAATTCAAAATCAATTCTTCTTTTAAGCATAAAAATACCTTATTTTCCATACATATTCATGCATGGTAAAAGTGACCTACCTAGGTCACATGATACCGCATTACAAATCACACATATTCACAGGAGTAATTATAATAGATCCTAAAAATATGTAGTTTTAAATTCTTTTCTTTGAGACAGGGTCTCACTATGTAGTCCTGGCTGGCCTGGAACTCTCTATATAGACCAGGCTCTTAAATGCACAGAGATCTGCCTGCCTCTGCTTCTCCACTGCTGTGATTAAAGGCATTCACCACCACACTGGGCCCTGGAATTACATCGCTCACAACTGGCCAGGAGTGTTTCTTTTGATAATCAAGACTTTATTATGTGCATATTGTTTATTTACTACTGTGGTATTCATTGGACACTTTCTACTTGTAGAAAGTAGACACTGGGAGTTAAGTCCTTGGCAATACAGATGACTGTTTTGGCCCCTCTGTTGGGAATTGCCTAGGATGCAGAGTCCTTCATGGTCTCTTGATGTCAGACCTGGAGGAGACCACTGGTTCACTTGTGGTACATGTAAGCTAAACAACATGCTGTTTGAAAAACGGTGTAAGTTTTGTCATCTTTTGGCATTAATAAAAAAGAAAATGCTGGCTAATAGGCTCACAATTATTTCCTAAACAAATAACCAGAATAATGTGTAAAAAACTAGGTGCTGGGGCTGGAGAGATGGCTCAGCAGTTAAGAGCAGTGGCTGTTCTTGCAGAAGACCTGGGTTTGAATCCCACCACCCCCATAGTGGCTAACAACCACTTGTAACTCCAGTTTCAGGGGATCCGACACCCTCTTCTGTCCTCTGCAGACACTGCACAACATGGTGCACTTACACATATGTGGGCATAACATTCATACACGTAAGATTTAAAAAAAAAAAAAAGACTATGCCCTGAGGCCTTTAATGCAGAGCCCAAAATGAACAGATGAGCAGGAAATAGTGGGAAATTTTTAGTTTATGGGAAGAAACTACACAGTAAACTTACCACATAATTTCAGACATGATTAGTATAGACCTGTTTTCCAATGCACATGCGCGTGTATGTGTGTGTGGTGAGAGTAATGTATATACATGCACACCAACATTTCAATATCCAGACAACTACTTTCAGGTTATGTTGTCTTAAAAATGAACTAAATTTTATGCCTATATTTTTCAAACACAAATCCGTCATGAGAATTTCAAAGTGATTATTTTAATATCATAATCAAAGGCCAACACATACCAGAAATGGGAAATTATCCAAAATACAAAAAAGATGCTTAAAATGTGCACAAGAGCTCTCCTCACTCATTCTATCCAAATTTATCCTGGTTTAATAGTATACTGAACTTTTTTTTGAAGAAAAAGACCGTTTTCTACTTCTACCTTTTAAGTACCTACCCCAAAATTGTTTCTAATACAAACAAAAAGACAGTATAGGCCACATGATAGTTGAAAAGAAAGTACATTCTTCAGAGAAGCTGACCTTCAGTT
>NW_008349481.1:0-1543 GCF_000622305.1 Nannospalax galili
TTCCTTTGTGACATCACAATGCTCCAATGTGCTAACATTATGGTCCCAAATCTGCCATCACTATGTTACAATATGACTTCGCAATGTTTCATTGTTACATCACAATGCTCCCTGGTGCCATCACCGTGTTACAATATGACTGGAAAATGTACCAGTGCACAATTACAATGCTCTCATGTGACATCACAATGCTTTAATCTGCCAACATGTTAGGTCCATGTGCTAGTATATTGCTCCAATATGCCATCACAATGTTCCATTGTGACATCACAATTATCCAGTGTGACATCACAGTGCTCCAATGTGACATCCCATTTTTCCAATATGCCATTCAGAGTGTTAAAATATGACTTCACAATTTTCAATTTTGACTTCAAAATGCTTTAATATGACATCACAATGCTCCAATGTGCTAACATTGTCTCCCCAAGTAATATTATCTTGCTCCAATATGTCATCACACTGTTACAATATGCCTTCACAATCTTCCCTTGTCACATCACAATCCTCAAATGTGACATCACAATGTTCCATGGTGCCATCACAATGTTACAATATGACTTCTCAATATTCCGTTGTGACATCACAAGGCTCCCATGTAACATCACAATGCTCCAATGTACCATCAATATGTGCAATAATGTCATTACCATGATTCACTCTTTCGACACCATGCTCAATATGCAAAGACGGTGCTCAATATCCCCTTACATTCCCCCATGTGACATGACAATCCTCCTTGTTGCCATCACAATGTTATTATATGACTTCACAATGTTCCATTATGACATCACCTTACTCATTGTGAAATCACTATGCACAATTGTGATATGACCATCATCCACTCTGTCCTAACCATGCTTAACATGCAAACACAGGGCTCAATTCCTCCCATAATCCGTGAATATGACACCACCATGTTACAATATGACTTCACAGTGTTCTATTGTGACATCACAATGCTCCAATGTGACATCACAATGTTCCAGTGTGCCAACACTATCGTCCCATGTGTCATTATTCTGCTCCAATGTGCCATCACAATACTACAATATGACTTCCCAATGTTCCATTGTGACATCACAGTGATCGAATGTGACAATATAATTCTCCAATATGATTATCACAATGCTCCAATTTGCAATCACAATGTTGCAATATGACTTCACAATGTTCTATTTTGACATCTCAATACTCATTGTGTCATCATTATGCACATTGTGTTTGCTCAATATGCAAACATGGTACTCAACGTCCCCTCACAGTCACCCAATGTGGCCTCACAATGATCCATGGTGCCATCACAACGGTACAATATGACTTCATAATGTTCCATTGTGACATCACAATGCTCCAATGTGCCAACACTATGGCCCCATGTGCCATTATTTTGCTCCAATGTTCCATAAAAATGTTACAATATGAATCACAATGTTCCATTGTTACATCACAATGCTCCTTGGTGTCATCACTATATTACAATATGACTTCACAATCTTCCAATGTGAAATTACAATGCTCCAATATGACATCACAATGCTCC
>NW_008349481.1:1700-2650 GCF_000622305.1 Nannospalax galili
AATCACATTGCTCCAATGTGACATCACAATGCTCCAATGTGCCAACACTATAGCCCCATGTGCCATTATTTTGCTCCAATGTTCCATCAAAATGTTACAATATGACTTCTCAATGTTCCACTGTTACATCACAGTGCTCCTTGGTGTCATCACTATGTTACAATATGATTCACAATCTTCCAATGTGAAATTACAATGCTCCATTATGTTATCACAATGCGCCAATGTGCCAACACTGTCATCTCATGTCCCATTATATTGCTCCAATGTCCCATCACAATCTTAAAATATGACTTCTCAGTGTTCCATTGTGATATCACAATACTCAACTGTGACATCACAAAGCTCCAATATCCAGCACTATTGCCCCATGTGCATTATATCGCTAGACTTTGTCATCACAATGTTGCAATATGACATTGCAATGCTTAAATCTGCCAACACCATAGGTCCATGTGCTATTGTTCCAACATGCCAACAATGTTACATTATGACTTCTGAATGTTCCCTTGTGACATCTCAGTGCTCGGATTTGACATGACAGGGCTCCAATATGCCAACACTATGGCCCCAGGTGCTATATTATTGCCCCAATTTGGCATCTCAATGTTGCAATATAACTTCACAATGTTACATTTTGAAATCATAGTGCTCAATTGTGCCATCACAATGTTACATTTGATTTCACAATGTTCAATTTTGTCATCACAATGCTCCAGGGTGTCATCACAGTGCTCCACTGTGAAATCACAATGCTCTAATGTACCATTACATTGCTCCAAATTCTCAACAAGGGCTAGGGGTGACATTATATTGCTTCAATATGTCATGACAGTGTTACAATTTGACTTCGTAATGCTCCAATGTGACATCACAATGCTCCAATGTGCCAACACAATCCCCCATGGCCATTACATTGTTTCAATGTGCCATCACAATGTTACAATATG
>NW_008349482.1:0-844 GCF_000622305.1 Nannospalax galili
AGTGTCAGACTGCTGCAAAAACATCTTCCCTTTATAATGGGAAATTCCACAACACACCAGAAAAAACTCCAAATTCGTGCCCTTAAAACCCTGCTTGAATCTAGAGGACTTAAGATTTCCAAAAAGGAAAGCTCAAAATTTTGGAACAAACTTTACCAATTTGCACCCTGGATCCTATCAGCAGACATTTCTGATCCAGAGGTCTGGACTAACATTACACATCTGGCTTGCAAAAAAGAAATCCAGGAAAAGCATAATTTCCCTCTTTCCTTTTTCCCCATAATAGCAGTCATCCAACAATGCTTAGGACAAGTGTCAGAAAATAATAAAGGGGAAGTTTCAAACGATAAAAAAGACCCTAAAATTGCCCAGTAGCGGATTCAACAGAAGTCAGACAAAAACTACTCATCAGCAAAATTAATCTTTACCCCCCTCTTGCTGATTTAACAAGCCCAGATATTAACGCTCAGACTTCAAAAGCTCCCAAAGATCCTCAGATAAATTCCCCTCCCCCTTTACCTCAGCTACCGCCACACCTTGTGGCTCCACCACCGCCTGTGGTGCCATTCCAGCCACGCCTTACAGCCACAGAGGAACTGTGTAATCTTAGAGATAGTGGAAGTTGCCAGCCTCAATGGCCTCAGGACCCCCAAATCCCACGAGTAGAGGCTTTTCCTGTTAACTTACAAATAACAAGGCAACACCCACTAGCCTGGTACCCGCTCCCACCAGCAGAACTTAAAGAATTATGCCAGGCTGTCCGTGAGGATGGAATTCATGCTCCATGAACAACATCTATACTACAAACATTTAATACTAATCTGCTTACCCCCCAGGACTGGAG
>NW_008349483.1:0-5083 GCF_000622305.1 Nannospalax galili
TAATAAAACAAACTGGGCAAGATTGCCAGGCATAGTGCATCTATAAATTTCTACTAGAACCACTTGCATATTTTATGCAAACAAAAAATGAAATTTCAGACCATAAAACTAAAATTGCTTCAAAATTATCTTCTTGGAAAATCATAATGAGATTCCAAAACAGCATGTCTCTCTGTCATGTGGTTATTTATATTAATTTTGCATCCTTACATATAACCTAGTGTGGCAGCCATTCACAATTCCTGTGTCACTTCAATTAAAATATGTACTGTTTATTATGTGATTGTTTATTCAACAAGATCCTTGGTTTTGTTGAGAAATGATAATCTCATTGTTAATCCAGGAGAAGACTTCATGTGTCAATATGAGAGTTGGCTTTGAGACGAGCTTTAGATTCATTTCTTAAGAACAAAGCATTTCTGGCTCTGGGCTAAATTTCAGTTGGTATGTCAAGTAAAGTTTATGGGAGGCTATTGATAGAGTGAGATCTGATGTAGGGTACCAACACAGTAAACTAATATATTGGCACTAATAGAAAGATTCCATGTCACCAAACCACACCAAAGCTGGTTGCTTCTCCAAGAAAGGAGGTGAGAAGAAATAAACAAAGAAATAATCTGCTTTGTAAAAAAACACAGATAACAGCAAGTAACAAGGAGATTCACAAGAGGGCCAATCTACATGAGGTGGCACAGTAGCAAAGTCCCTCTGCTCTAACCCACACCAGGGCAGTAGTTGGGTGCCACCAAAGTTCTCTGTGTACCATGTTGCCTCATGTTTGGTACAAGATGCAATCTAAACACCAACAGCCCTGACAGCTGCAGCAGAGTTCCACCATTTTTGGTAGAAAAGGCACTCTGCTTATGAGAATCCATATATATCTTTGAAACTTAGGGTCTTGAGGGGTGTTATTTAAGTAGAATTATTACTGGAATATTTGCAATGTCAATTTTTGTATATTCTTCCTCTTACAAACAATTCCATGGATGGTTTTGGTGATGAAGAAATCGGTTTATTGAAAGGATCATATGTTTTTCTACCACCATGAAGTCTTCATGAAGTCCAATGTTTTCATTCAATTATTTCTCACAGTTCTGAAATATAATCATTGTTCCCTCCAGTTTCTCTGAATAATGATCAGATACATAGATCAAGATTCAACTAGTCTTCCCATAATTCCCTCCTAAATAAATATTTTGTGAAAAACACTAACCCTAGGTGAACTTGTATTTCTTAGTCAACTGAATGACCTTCCACCAGCCACTGGGGGAGAGGAAAGAATGACATTGTCAGCCAGACTTCATCAAGGCTTGAAGATGGTAGCTTGGACTGCAAGAAACTCCTGGGTTAAGTTAGGGACCAGGGCACAGCCGTCAAGAGGAGAATGGGATGGATGCAAGGGGAGGATAAGGCATGGGACCCACAGTTTCCTTTTGAGGGAGGTTAAAGGCAGGAAGTGAGATGGGGGCTGATCTGTTTTGTACACCAGGAGCAGCTGCCAGCCAAATTTAAAGTACAGGTAACGTCAGGGCTGAATCACTGTGTGAATCCACGCGGCACAGTAGTACACACCAGAGTCACTGTCTTCCACACCCTTAAGTTCAAATGTATAGCTCTTCTCTTTGCCTTTATGAACATGGTATTTCGTTGAACTGAGTTGAGAATCCACTGTAGTTTCTAATGTGAATCGGTCAAAGTAGAGAAGGTGCTGTGGGGTCTTCCCCTCCTGGAACAAGTACCAGTGGATATAGGTATATTCTGTATGAATATCACAGGTGATTACAGCAGATGATCCAGTCCTACTGGTGACTGACATCATTCTCTCTTCCACACTGGCACCTGCAATGGTGACAGCAACAAAGATAGGAATTCGTCAGCATGACTTCCCGCTTAAGAAATCCCATGAGCAGCTCCACCACATACTGACCAGCAGGCAGGAAAGCTAGAAGTAAGGCCAGAGTCCACAGCATGCTTCTGCTCTTGGTACTTGGAAAGAGAGCTCCAGAGCTGTGAACCAGAGCTTTTTCTCCTGACTGGGCCACAGGCAGGGAGAAGTAACTGAGGTTCTATCTTAAAATCAACCAGCTGTTCAGTAAGTGTGGGTGGGTATCTAGGAGCAACCCAAGCCTCTCAGCTTCTGCGTGGTTGTTTAGCGCCTCCCTAAGGTGATTTAAACCAGATCCTATTTAGAGCTAGAAATAATGCTAGAGTTCATTAGAATCTCCCAAATTCCAACTGATTTAAATATTCTCACCTTTGAAATCCAGTGGTACACTTCTAATATCTTCCACTTCAAATGCTACAACATTGGAAGTCAGTGAACTGCTCTCTGCCTCAGATTCTGTTCCATTCAGTAGTTCTTGGACCCTCACCAGGTTATGGTAATGATTAAATATGGTATCATATGAGAGGCGCTTAGAACACTTACTACCTGAAGACTACCTGAGAACACTCAACACTCATTATTTCTACTATCACTGTTACATATAAATATCCCACATGTGGCTATACATGATGGCTCATACCTTTCATGTCATGACAGAGAAAGTAGAGGCCTCTGTGAGGCCTCCATAGTGAGTTCCATGTCAGCTAGGGCTACAGGGAGACTCTGTCTCAAAACCTGCTCTCCCAACCCCTCAAATCCCACAGGTACCAATGACACAAACACTAAATAGTAAGTGAGTAGCAGAGAGAGATTATGATCGATGACACTGAAGAATAAACTACATCCCTATCTCTCACCCTCACAAAAATAAACTCCAAATGGATCAGGGACTTCAAAAGAAACAGGCCTGAAACTCTGAACTTGCTAGAATAAAGTAGGGCATGCATGTCAAGATACAGGCACAGGTGCCTTTTGAATAGGAATCCTGTTGCACAGAAGTAAGGTCAAAAGACAAATCTCATGAAACTAAAGGTCTTTTGCCCAGTAAAATAAACTTAATTGAGTGAAGAGAGAGCCTTCAGAAAGGGGAGCATCTTTGCCAGTTTGCATCTGATTAATACCTAAATTACACAAGGAACTCTAAACAATAAGCATCAGGAGCCTGGTGTGGTGGCACACGCCCGTAGTACCAGCACTTGGGAGGCAAAGGCAGGCAGATCTCTGTGAATTCAAGGCCAGCCTGGTCTACATAGTGAGTTCCAGGACAGCTGGGGCAACAGGGAGACCCTGCTTCAAAAAGACATTAAAAAAACTAAGCATCAGGAAAACAAACAGGGCAGTTTTAAAAATGGGTGAAGAATTGAATTGATAGTTCCCAAATGAGGAATGAAATATCCATTTCAGATCATCACTTTTAAAATATTCAAATTCTTAAATGTCAAGGAAACACATTTTTATTAACATTTTTACTTTATGTCTTTTTTTCTTCCCCATTTTGTATTTGGGTTTTTGAGAATTCCATGTCATGTTTTCTGATCATATTCATCCTCATTCCCCAACTCCTCCCATATCCATCCCCAATTTCTACCAACCAAAATTTGTGTCTCTTTTTCTTTTTTATTTATTATTCTTATTTTATGTGTATGAGTGCATTGCCTGCATGTATGTAAACATACCTATATCATGCAGTGGCCTAGGAGGTCAGATGAGAGTGTCAGATCCCCTAGAACTGTAGTTACAGATGGTTGATAGCTGCCATGTGAATGCAAGAAAACAAACCTGGGCCCTCTGCAAGAGCCGAAGGTGCACTTACCCACTGGGCCATCTCTCCAGACCCCATGTCTCTTTTTCTTAAACCTGGCGAGTCCAATTTGTGCTTCCCATAGACTCTTGGGAGTGTGGACATCCACCGGAGTGTGGTCAACCTACCAGGGGACATACTCTTAACTAAAACTGACTCTTCCTCTCCACACAGCTATCAGTATTCAACAGCTCATTGTCTAGGCGTGGAACATTGTCCGACCACCTGCATCCATGCTGAAACAGTTTGTGCAGGTCTTGCACATGTTATTACAACTTCTATTGGTTCATATATGAATGTGACCTGTTGTATCCAGAAAACATAATATCGCTGTAGTCATCTACCACCTCTAGCTTTTATAATCTCTCTGCAAACTCATCCCCAGTTATCTCAGAGCTTTCGGAGGAGGAGGTATGATACAGGTGTCACATTTAAGTCAAAGGAGTCCACAACTTCTCTATACCAGGAGAAGATGTGGGTTTCTGTGCTAATAGCAATCCTCTTCAAAAAGAAACTCCTCTGCTAAGGATTGACAGAAGCACATGGATGAGTATAACTATAAGTCATTAGGAGTCTGTTTGATAGTATGTTCATTTAGCAGGACGGCTGTAGGAGGTTGTCCCCTATGGCTTGTGACCTGTCTAGTCACAGGTTCTTGGCCCTGATAACAATGTCAGATGTGACCTCCATCTCGTGAAACTGGCCTTAAAATCAACCATAAAGTGATTGGTTACCTCTTCCTATATTCCATCCGTTACCCTGCCCTCAGATTCCTCTGTGTTACATTATTAACTCTATGTTACATTATTTCCATTTCTCCCTTTGTATCACTGCATTCTGTCTTCTGACCCTTGAAAGCCACACTACACGGCCCCTTACCAATTTCTTGGCTTCCGTTGGTATTAGAAATGTAACGTTCATATCGAAAGAGTTAAACCTAGCATGTACAAATCAGAGGAAGAAATGCTAGGCTTGCCTTTCGGAGTCCTGATTACCTCACTCAGAATGACTGTTTGTAGCTTCATCCATTTACCTGTGAATTTCCACTGTATAAATTCCACTGTGTAAATATAACACACTTTATTACCCGTTCTTCAGTTAATCCAGGCTGTCTACACATTTTCTAGCTTTTGTGAATAGAGTAGCAATGAACATGGAAGAGCAAGTGTATCTGTCCTAGGTTACAGACTCCTTTGGGTATATGCCCAGAATGGTACACCTGGATCATGTGGTAGATGTATTTCTAGTTTTTCTGAGGAACCTCTACACTGACTTCCACAGTAGCTGTACTAGTTTGCTGGTGCAGTGAATAAGTACTCCTCTTTCCCCACATTCTTACCGCCATTTGTCTTTATTTATTTTTTGATATTAACCACTCTGACTGGGTATGATGAAAT
>NW_008349483.1:5426-17902 GCF_000622305.1 Nannospalax galili
CCTTTCTTATACTGAACGTTTTTAGTGTCAAGAGGTCCCATTTCTCAATTACTGGCTTTAATGCCTGCATTATTAGTTGACCTTTCAGGAAATCCTTTCCTGTGCACCTATGTTGAAAATTATTCCTCTAACAGATTTGAGGTATCAAATCTTATATCAAGGTTTTTGATGCGTTTAGAATTGAATTTTGTGGAGGGTGAGAGATAAGGATCTAGTTTCATTTTTCTACATGTAGCTACTCAGTTTGACCAGCACCATTTGTTGAACATTCTTTCTTTTCTCTAGTGTGTGTTTTTGGCTATTTTGAAAAAATATCAGGTGTTTGTAGAGGTTTGAAGAATTGGCAACATTGGTGAGAGGTTTGATGAATACAGTGGATGAGTCAAAACTACTTTGTAGCTCAGTTTCTTCAACTTTGAGGGCATTGATTGCATAATCAGGTGTTGTGGGAAGAATGTGGCTTTGTCTGTTGACCAGTGCATCTGGCAGGCATGGGATCTTCCATTGCATGTCCTTGAATAAGAAAATCTTTCTGATCCATTTTTGCTTAACATCGTTCCCATACGGTAAAATCAATATAAAATATTTACGTCATAAGTTATTAGCAAAAAAACTAAGAACTATGCATTTACATGACATATAGCACAGCCACATTTATTATGGATGCAATCACATACCAAATGACAAATGTCAGCACTGTAAAAACCACAAACACTTTTGCACTAACATTTGCATTCGGTCAGAGAGAGATAGTAGAGTGAGTGCTCTTCAAATTTTACATAACTGGCACATTTTTTACAGAGTTCCACCTGCCTCTGCCTCCCCAGTGCTGGGACTAAAGGTGTGCACCACCATGCCTACCACGTTTTGTTTTGTTTTGTTTTGTTTTGGGGGGGTGTCTTTTTGAAATGGCTTACCTGTAGTCCCAACTGGCCTGGAACTTGCTATATAGACCAGGCTGGCTTTGAACTCACAGAATTCCTCCTGTCTCAGTTTCCCAATATTGGGATTATAAGCATGCACCCCCATATGGGGCTTTGTAACTCAACAAAGTGAATTATAGCTCCTCTATCAAGAGTAGTAGCTTCTCCTCTTCTTCCTCCTCCTTTTTTTCTGAATATGGACAGAAATCACATAGCTCTTCTCCAAAACTGTTAAGAGCTGGAGGAAGGGGTGGACAGCAAGTGGAAATGCCCACTGAAAATTGTGCCAGGAATCTATAGTTACACTACTTCCCGGGCTCATCAAAGAGTCTGGGGCTGAGTCAGTTACCCTCCCCACCCAATCAATCCACCTTAGCTTCATGTGGAGGGAGGGGCAAAGTATATATAAGCTGAGAGCACCACGATGCACATCTTGCTCTATTTTGTGGGGCTGTAGGGAGATCACAGGATTTGTATTTGAGTGTTGACTTTTGATGCAGCTTTAAATGCGGGGGCACCCACTCTTCAGTGAATAAGCCCCGCCCCTATGCTCTGTTAAAAAAATAATAAAAATATTTAAAAAGATAAAGATAGGAAGAAAAGTCTAAAAAACAAGAAATAATAAAACAAACTGGGCAAGATTGCCAGGCATAGTGCATCTCTAAATTTCCACTAGAACCACTTGCATATTTTTTGTAAACAAAAAATGAAATTTCAGAACATGAAACTAAAATTGCTTCAAAAGTATCTCCTTGGAAAATCATAATGAGATTCCAAAACAGCATGTCTCTCTGTCATGTGGTTATTTATATTAATTTTGCATCCTTACATATAACCTAGTGTGGCAGCCATTCACAATTAAAATATGCACTGTTTATTATGTGATTGTTTATTCAACAAGATCCTTGGTTTTGTTGAGAAATGATAATCTCATTGCTAATCCAGGAGAAGACTTCATGTGTCAATATGAGAGTTGGCTTTGAGATGAGCTTTAGATTCATTTCTTAAAAAGAAAGCTTTTCTGGCTCTGGGTTAAATTTCAGTTTGTATGTCAAATAAACTTTATGGGAGGCTATTGATAGACTGAGATCTGATGTAGGGTACCAACACACTTAACTAATATATTGGCACTCACAGAAAGATTCCATGTCACCAAACCACACCAAAACTGTTTGCTTCTCCAAGAAAGGAGGTGAGAAGAAATAACCAAAGAAATAATTTGCTTTGTAAAAAAACACAGATAACAGCAAGTAACAAGGAGATTCATAAGAGGGCCAATCTACGTGAGGTGACACAGTAGCAAAGACCCTCTGCTTTAACTCACACCAGGGCAGTAGATGGGTGTCACCATATTCTCTGTGCACCATGGTGCCTCTTGTTTAGTGTAAGATGCAATCCAAACACCAACAGCTCTGACATCTCCAGCAGAGTTCCCATCATTTTGGTAGATAAGACACTCTGCTCATGAGAATCCAAATATATCTTTGAAACTCAGTGTCTTAAGGGGAGTTATTTAAGTAGAATTATTACTGGAATATTTGCAATGTCAATTTTTGTATATTCTCCTCTTACAAACAATTCCATGGATGGTTATGGTGATGAAGAAATCAGTTTATTGAAAGGATCATATGTTTGTCTACCACCTTGAAGTCTTCATGAAGTCCAACGTTTTCTTTCAATGGTTTCTCAAAATTCTGAATTATAATCATTGTTTCCTCCAGTTTCTCTGAATCATGATCAGATACATCGATCAAGACTGCACTAATCTTCCCATAATGCTCTCCTAAATTAACATTTTGTGAAAAACACTAACCCTAGGTGAACTTGTATTTCTTAGTCAAGTGAATGACCTTCCACCAGACAATGGGAGAGAGGAAAGAATGACATTGTCAGCCAGACCTCATCAAGGCTTGAAGATGGTTGTTTGGACTGCAAGAACCTCCTGGTTTAAGTTAGGGACCAGGGCACAGCTGTGAAGAGGAGAATGGGATGGATGCAAGGGGAGGATAAAGCATGGGAACCACAGTTTCCTTTTGAGGAAGGTTAAAGGCAGGAAGTGAGATGGGGGCTGATCTGTTTTGTACACCAGGAGCAGCTGACGGCCAAATTTAAAGTACAGATAAGGTCAGGGCTGAATCACTGTGTGAATCCACGCGGCACAGTAGTACACACCAGAGTCACTGTCTTCCACACTCTTAAGTTCAAATGTATAGCTCTTCTCTTTGCCTTTACGAACATGGTATTTCGTTGAACTGAGTTGAGAATCCACTGTAGTTTCTAATGTGAATCGGTGAAAGTAGAGAAGGTGCTGTGGGGTCTTCCCCTCCTGGAACAAGTACCAGTGGATATAGAACTTTTCTGTATGAATATCACAGGTGATTACAGCAGATGATCCAGTCCTACTGGTGACTGAAATCATTCTCTCTTCCACACTGGCACCTGCAATGGTGACAGCAACAAAGATAGGAATTCATCAGCATGACTTCCCACTTAAGAAATCCCATGAGCAACTCCACCACATACTGACCAGCAGGCAGGAAAGCTAGAAGTAGGGCCAGAGTCCACAGCATGCTTCTGCTCTTGGTACTTGGAAAGAGAGCTACTGCTGAGAACAGCAGGAAACTGACTCAAACCTACTCAGAAATAGTGACCTCCAGAGCTGTGAACCAGAGCTTTTACTCCTGACTGGGCCACAGGCAGGGAGAAGTAACTGAGGTTCTATCTTAAAATCAACCAGCTGTTCAGTAAGTGTGGGTGGGTATCTAGGAGCAACCCAAGCCTCTCAGCTTCTGCGTGGTTGTTTAGCGCCTCCCTAAGGTGATTTAAACCAGATCCTATTTAGAGCTAGAAATAATGCTAGAGTTCATTAAAATCTCCCAAATTCCAACTGATTTAACCATTCTCACCTTTGAAGTCCAGTGCCAGACTTCTGATTTCTTCCACTTCAAATGCTACAATATTGGAAGTCAGTGAACTGCTCTCTGCCTCAGATTCTGTTACATTCAGTAGTTCTTGGACCCTCACCAGGTTATGGTAATGATTTAATATGGTATCATATGAGAAGTGCTTAGAACACTTACTACCTGAAGACTACCTGAGAACACTCAACACTCATTATTTCTACTATCACTGTTACATATAAATATCCCACATGTGGCTATACATGATGGCTCATACCTTTCATGTCATGACAGAGAAAGTAGAGGCCTCTGTGAGGCCTCCATAGTGAGTTTCAGGTCAGCTAGGGCTACAGGGAGACTCTGTCTCAAAACCTGCTCTCCCAACCCTCCAAATCCCACATGTACCAATGACAGAAACACTAAATAGTAAGTGAATAGCAGAGAGAGATTATGATCGATGACACTGAAGAATAAACTACATCCCTATCTCTCACCCTCACAAAAATCAACTCCAAATGGATCAAGGACTTCAAAAGAAACAGGCCTGAAACTCTGAACTTGTTAGAATAAAATAGGGCGTGCATGTCAAGATACAGGCACAGGTGCCTTCTGAATAGGAATCCTGTTGCTCAGAAGAAAGGCCAAAAGACAAATCTCATGAAACTAAAGGCCTTTTGCCCAGTAAAATAAACTTAATTGAGTGAAGAGAGAGGCTTCAGAATGGGGAAGCATCTTTGCCAGTTTGCATCTCATTAATATCTAGAATATACAAGGAACTCTAAAAAATAAGCATAAGGAAAACAGATCAATTTTAAAAATGAGATAGGAATTGAATTGATAGTTCCAAAATGAGGGATGAAATGGCTAATAAATAAATTTTAAAATATTAAACATTGTTAAATTTCAAGGAAACTCATTTTTATTAAAATTTTTAGTTTATTTCTTTCTTCCTCATTTTTTGAGTATCCCATACCATGTATTCTGATCATATTCATCCTCTTCCCCCAACTCCTCCCAATATCCATCCCCAGTTCCTACCTAACCAAATTTGTTTTTCTTCTTCTTTTTTATTTTTTATTTTTATTTTATGTGTATGAGTGCATTGCCTGCATGTATGTAAGCGTACCTGTATCATGCAGTGCCCTAGGAGGTCAGAAGAGGGTGTTGGATTCCCTGGAACTGTAGTTACAGACGGTTGTTAGCAACCAGGTGGGTGCTGGAAAACAAACCTGGGCCCTCTTCAGGAGCAGTCAGTGCTCTTAGCTGCTGAGCTATCTCTCCAGACCCCATGTCTCTTTTTCTTAAACTTGGTGAGTCCAATCTGTGCTGCCCATAGACTCTTGGGGGTGTGGCCATCCACTGGAGTGTGGTCAACCTACCAGAGGACACACTCTTAACTAAGCTGACTCTTCCTCTCCCAGCAGCTATCAATATTCCACAGCTTGTCAGCTAGGGGTGGAACATTGTGTTACCACCCCATCCATGCTGCAGTTTTGTCTGACTTGAGCTTTTGCAGGTACATGTTATTACCAACTTCTGTGTGTTCATATGTGAATGCAACCTGTTGTATCCATAAAACATGGTATCGCTGTAGTCATCTACCACCTCTAGATTTTACAGTCTCTCTGTCCTCTCATCCCCAGTTATCTCAGAGCCTTGGGAGGAGGATGTATGATAGAGGTGTCACATTTAGGACAAAGGAGTCCACAGTCTTTTATTCTCTGTACCAGGACAAGTTGTGGGTCTCTATGCTAATAGCAATCTTCTGCAAAAAGAAACTTCTCTGCTCAGGATCAACAGATGCACATGGATGGGTATAACAATAAGTCATTAGGAGTCTGTTTAATAGTATGTTCATTTAGAAGAACAGTAGTAGTAGGTTGTCTCCTATGGCCTGTGGCATGTCTAGTCAAAGATTCTTGGCCCTGATAACAGTGTCAGATATGACCTCCATCTTGTGAAACAGGCCTTAAATCCAACCATAAAGTGATTGGCTACCTCTTCCTATATTCCATCCGTTACCCTGCCCTCCGATCCCTCACTCCATTAAACTCTATGTTCTATTATTTCTATTACTCCCTTTGTATTACTGCATTTTGTCTTCTGACCCTTGAAAGCCCCACTTCATGGCCCCTCAATAATGTTTTGGTTTTGATGGGTATTAGAAATGAAAGACTCGTATCAAAAGAGTTAAACCTAGCATGCACAAATGAGAAGAAAAAATGCTATGTTTGTCTTTCTGAGTTCTGGTCACCTCCCTCAAAATGACTGTTTCTAGTTTCATCCATTTGCCTGTGAACTTCATAACTCCATTTTCTCAACAGCTGAATAATATTCCACTGGGTAAATATAACACATTTTTATTATCCATTCTTCAGTTACTAGACATTCAGGCTGTCTACACATTTTCTGGCTTTTGTGAATAGAGTAGTAATGAACATGGAAGAGCAAGTGTATCTGTACTAGGTTACAGACTCCTTTGGGTATATGCCCAGAATGGTACAGCTGGATCATGTGGTAGATGTATTTCTAGTTTTTCTGAGGAACCTCTACACTGACTTCCACAGTAGCTGTACTAGTTTGCTGGTACAGTGAATAAATATTCCTCTTTCCCCACATTCTTACTGCCATTTGTCATTGTTTATATTTTTTATTTTAACCATTCTGACTGGGAAAAGATGAAATTTCAAAGTATAAATATTCCTCTTTCCCCACATTCTTACTGCCATTTGTCATTGTTTATATTTTTGATTTTAACGATTCTGACTGGGAAAAGATGAAATTTCAAAGTAATTTTAATTTGTTTTTCCTTCATGGCTAAGGGTGTTTAATTTAAAAAAAGAATTTCTCTGTCATCTGCATTTCATCTTTTGAGAACTCTCATTTTGTGCCCCATTTTAAAATTGGGTTGTTTTCTTTGTATTTAGGTTCTTTTAGATCTTTATATAGTCTATACTACTAAACCTTGTCATATGTTTAGCAGGTAAAGATATTTTTCTCATTCTGTAGTTTAATTCTTCATTTGAAGTTGGTGTCCTCTGTTATACTGAAGGTTTTTAGTGTCAAGAGGTCTCATTTGTCAATTACTGGTTTTAATGCCTGCATTCTTAGTGGACCTTTCAAGAAGCTCTTTCCTGTGCACTTATGTTGAAAATTATTCTTTACTTTCTCCTCTAACAGATTTGGGGTACCAGATCTTACGTCAAGATTCTTGATCCATTTGGAATTGAGTTTTGTGGAGGGTGAGAGATAAGGATCTAGTTTCATTCTTCTACATATAGTATCCAGTTTGACCATCACTATTTGCTGAACATTCTGACTTTACTCCAGTGTGTGATTTTGTCCATTTTGAAAATAAAAATCAGGTGTTTGTAGAGGTTTGAAGAATTGGTGCCGTTGGTGAGAGGTCAGATAAATACAGTGGATGAGTCAAAACTACTTTGAAACCCAGTTTCCTAAACTTTTGGGACATTGATTGCATAATCAGGTGTTGTGGAGAAGAATGTGGCTTTTTTTGTTGACCAATGCATCCGGCTGGCATTGGAGCTTCCATTGCATGTCCTTGAATAAGAAAATCTTTCAGATTAGTTTTTGCTTAACATCATTCCCATACCATCAAATCAATACAAAATAAACATGTAGTAAGTTATTAGCAAAAAACTAAAGTAAGAAATATGCATTAAAATGATATATAACATAGCCACATATTAAGGATGCTCTCCAACAGCAAATGGCAAATTTCAGCACTGTAAAAACCACACTTTTGCTCTAACATTTGCATTCAGTGAGAGAGATAGTGGAGTGATTTCTCTGCAAATTTTCTGGAACTGGAACACTTTTTTTTTTTTTTTTTTTTAGACAGAATCTTCGAATGTAACCCTGCCTGGCCTAATAATCACTATGTACCCTAGGCTGGCTTTGAACCCACAGAATTCCTCCTGTTTCCATTTCCCAATGTTGGGATCATAAGCATGCACCACCATATGGGGTTTTGTAACTCAGCAATGTGAATAATAACTCCTTCTATCAAAAGTTATAGCTTTCTCTTCTTCTTCCTCTTCCTCCTCCTTTTTTTCAAGCATGCACCACCATATGGGGCTTTGTAACTCAGCAATGTGAATAATAACTCCTATCAAAAGTTATAGCTTTCTCTTCTTCTTCCTCTTCCTCCTCCTTTTTTTCCTGAATATGGACATAAATCACGTAGTTCTACTCTAAATGTAAGACTCAAGAGGCCTAGTCCATTCATTCATGCCCATTGTATGCAAGAAAATCTGGGCTAGGTTGATGAAGATGAAGTATGACAAGTAAGTATGACAAGTAAGACCCAATTCATCCCAATCCAGGCCACTTGAAGCAGCTGGCCTCTTTACCAGCAAACCCATTGGCTGACCAATACTGACTGAGTCCCACCAAAATCTTAGTCTGGCCAGATCAGCAGAGATGCCTAGCAAACCTACGGGCTTGTGAGATTAATAAATGACTGATGTTTTCAGGTACCATTTAGGTTGTTGGTGATATAGCATTATTGGGGCAATAAAATAGACAGATGATAAATAAAAAGCCATCTGGGTAGATAGATGGATATACGTAAAAATTTTATTAAAGAATAGAGGGAAAACTAGAAATAACAATTTTTAACAAAATTGTACAGATTACTCCATTTTTATAATAGTTCAGCTTTTGATATTTCAATTTTAGGATAATATAAAAAAAGCACACATTTGTTGCCAGAGTCTAATGTTTGACTTTGGGTGCCCTAACCCCCTTTCTAAAAAGTAATTGGAAAAAACATAAGGATAAAAGGCAGGAGGAGGACTTTAATCAGGACATCTAACCCAGGAAGACAGGGGCAGGGCATTCTCAGCCCTGTCTTCAGAGGTGCTGATAAAAGCAGGGAAGGACAACCAGGGCAGCAGACAGGGACCAAGAGTTTCATAATTAGCCAGTCTCCATTCATTTGTGATTTGATTTTCACCTCAGGGTTGATCTGGCTCTGTGGGGCCTTTTCCACAATAACAAAGTTGCTGTTGCTTGGAGGCAGTTTCAACTCCTGTCATCCAAGGTGATTGCTTGAGTGAATGACTCAGTAAAGGAGGTAGGTACAAAATGGAGGCAGAGGTGTCATGTTTTTTCCCTGCTTTTAGTTACTGAAGAGTACACGCAAATAGCAAATGCATCTTCTGAGTCCTTGTGTTCTGTATCCATTTCCTCCAGCTTGGAACACTCCTTCCAGGTAACGGAGAAGAGCTCATTCAACTTTCCAGGCTCAGGCTCAGGAAGGTCAGACAGTTACAAGATCCCCATGACCCCTTTCCAGCATTGCATAAGTAGTAAAAACTGATGAAGAGAGGTGCAGGTCGTGCAGGGAGCTTAAGGGCTCTAGGGGTGTATCCTTTGTGAGTTCCCAGCCTTGCTAGGGTAGACTTCAGTGATGCAGCTGTCTTTTTCCTCCCAGTGACCCCTCTCCTATGCTTATGTTAGATTCATTGGTTGATTAGGCTACAGCTGGGTGGAACCGCAGTGCCCTATCTGGGGTGAATAAACATTTTTTTCACATCTTCCCAGGAAAAGTTATACAACATCTTGTTACATATTCAATAGAAAATGTATTTTGAGCGTTGTGTGGAAAATGTAAATAAAATGTACTGTCTTTACTATCAAAGGGTTAAATGAGACAAGGGAAGTTCTATCTTCCAAGAAATTTGTAAAAATGCCACCTGGCAAAACTCCTTCCCCCAATCAGCTCTTTTTCAAGATTAAAAGTTTATGTACAAGGTTGTGTTACAGAGTTCAGGACGACCAGGAAGACTACCCAGACTCAAAAAGTTCCAAATCAGCCAAATTAAACTTTTATAATTTTATTAGACTTTTAAAGACAAAGATATCCTCAGGGCAAGAGAGCTGGTAACCTTGGCATCTGCCTTGAGGAGGTGAACAGTAGGAAGAAAGAAAGAAAGTCATGAAGCCATGCAGGTTTAGAGCCTGCGTGGGAGGTCAGACATGTGGCTGACTGGCAACCACATGGCTGGGAGAAGGAAGCTTTAGAGAAAATAACACAAGATGCTAGGGGCAGCCCAAAGCCTTAAAGAAAGCATGCTTAGTAAAAAAGGCATGAAAGGGAAAGTATGCAGTCCTGAAGAATTAAGGGTAGCAGGCAACTCACAGACTACAAGGCTGTAGCTGGGAAGTTCTGCCCCCAGAGCAGAATTATAGGCATGAAAAAATATCTCATTAATGCACTAGGAATTCTGCCCTTCTATTTAACATAACCTGCCTTCCTAGGGGTGGGCCTACGGCCAAATGATTGACCAATTAATCTTACATAAAATGGAGTCGCTCAGGGTATTACTGTTGTACCCTATTCTAAAAAGCTGTACTTTGCTTATCAGAGATGCCATTTTCAGTGAACCACTTATGAATGTGAGGCCAAGCTCTGACCAGTCAGACTGAGGCACAGGACCCCCTTTAATTAAGGCTAAAACCCTGCTGGCTGTGTTTGCCTGCTGGATTTAAAGCAGCTTTGCACCCTTCTACAGAAGGAAAACATTTTGTCTTGTGTGGTCATTTTCTTGAGAGCCCATACCCATTTCTAACAGTCGGAAAGATGCTCAGTTGGTAAAGTTTCTGCTGTGTACACATGAGGACCTGAAGTTGGATCATCAGAATTTATGTTTGAAAAAAAAAAAAAAAAACCTATGCACAGTGATACAAGCCTCTAATAACCCAGAACTGGAGAAAGGGGGTGGGGTGGGGAGGATCTTCAGTTACCTCTAAAAGAAATGTGACGAATGACCAAGGAAAGACACCTGATGTCAACCTCTGATCTATACATGTACACATACACACACACACACACACACACACACACACACACGTCTCACATGAAGTAATGCAAACTCACACTTAAGCACATACATCACACACAATACACACTTCAGAAAATTCACTTGTTTTTAATCTCCCTCTACTCTGTGTGGTTCAGGCTAATCGGTCAGTTAGTCTAGCTGAATACATGATCTTCAGTTACCCTGAGAAACTCTGCCTCTAAAAGAAATGTGACAAATGACCAAGGAAAGACACCTGATGTCAACCTCTGGTCTATACATGTACACATACACACACACACACACACACACACACACACACATGCACATGTCCACAAACTCACACTTAAGCACATACATCACACACAACACACACTTCAGAAAATTCACTTGTTTTTAATCTCCCTCTACTCTGTGTGGTTTCACTATCTCTAGCTTCCCTTCCTTGTATCTATTTTTACCCTATGTCTCTACTACTCCCTTCTCTGTTGTTTTATCTGCCTCAATTTCTTCTTATCTCCCTCTGTTCCTTTCATGTCATCTTCCTATGCAGAGTTCTAACTGCTACATGTATGTCGAGTTCCAGATCAGCCAGAGCTACATAGTGAGATAAACCCAATGCCAGGATGACCTCTCTCTTTGAAACTATTGGCCAGGGATTTTATAGGCCCTCAAACAATTCTGTTCCTGTTCTTGGTTACCCACCAGAACTTGACACGAAGACCCTACTTATTGCTGAAAACACTATATACATGAACAAACACAGAACAAGCCAGGATTAATCAAGCTGGTACTGACTTTCAGGCTGCATCTCTACTAGCTACCTTTAATAGTGCTGGAAGATGCTATGCATGATATTGGATGACAAAATAAATCTTCAAACTTACCTAGCCGTGAACCCTGTGAGCTATAATTGTACCCCAATTGCAATAATTGCACACATGTTATGGAAGCAACCAATCACTTTCTGTTTGAATTTAAGGTCCACTACACAAGATAGAGCCCATAACTGACACTGATATCAGGCAGAGGAAACTGTGACTACACAGGTCACAAGCAATGGGGGGATTATAATTATTATTTCAGTAAATATATACAGTGGTAAATAGATTCCCATTGACTTATTGTTAGAACCATAGAATAATTATCCCTCAACTCTCACCAGAGAAGCTTCCTCATGCAGCAGATGGTGAATAACACAGTAAACCACAACTTGTCAACGTGCAGAGAATAAGTAGCTGTAGAGTGCTTACCCATGAATAGGACACCTATATCAAACCTCTTTCTTCTAAGGCTCAGAGATCTTTGCAGAAGAGGGGATAGAAAGAATGTAAGGGCCAGAGGTGGTGGATGACCACAGGAAACAGAGTTTTCTAGACAGCTGGTCAGTTACTCATATGAACTCACAACAATGGTGATATCATGCACAAGATCCATGGCAGCTCAAATCAGAAAAAAAAATCTCAGCATAGACATAGGGAAGTGGGTTAGACGCTCCGAACCTTCCTAAGGAACTATTGGCAACTGATGACTACTGGGAGGGGGAAAGTCATTTTCTTTCAAGGGTGTGACTATTTGCAGGTTAACCAGGCTCCGGTTGAACTCACAACAATGGTGATATCATGCACAAGATCCATGGCAGCTCAAATCAGAAAAAAAAATCTCAGCATAGACATAGGGAAGTGGGTTAGACGCTCCGAACCTTCCTAAGGAACTATTGGCAACTGATGACTACTGGGAGGGGGAAAGTCATTTTCTTTCAAGGGTGTGACTATTTGCAGGTTAACCAGGCTCCGGTGGTTGAACTCACACTGAAGGACATATGA
>NW_008349483.1:18070-38418 GCF_000622305.1 Nannospalax galili
ACTTTAAAAAAAAACCATTAAGCATAGGTCTAGAACACCACATACATTTAATATGTTCAGGTGAAATATTATGATATAACTTGGGAGATGATTATAAGGGTATTGATCAGGTGAAATTATGTAATGTGCCTTCTTTCTATACAGGATTAAAAGAAACTGACACAGACTTTGAAAGCTGTCTGACCCAGCTGGGACTTAGACAGGAGCTATGAGTGACACTCATCCAAGCCATTACTGGCCTTAGCAGATTGAATCAGCAGTTTACAGTGGAGGAAACAGAGAGTGCCCATGTCTGGCAACTTCCAGTGTTTGCTGCTCCCCAGGTGACAGCAGCCTCTCCTGTCAGTGTGGCTAGTGTGGGTAGTCTGGTCCAAACACCATGTCCAAGGAGGCTGAGCATGTCCTAGAAACCTCAGCCAAAGCTTCACTTCCTCCCCTCTGTTTCCATGTGTGCATGAGGGTGCCTGGAGGACATGAGTTCTGATCTGCCCAGGCCACATGGCTGCCATACTTTGCTTCCCTGTGAACAGCCAGGCTGTGGAGCTGACCTTGGAAAGAGCAGACCACAGCATGATCCATATGCAGGGCACTGGGAGGAGGGGACTTCTCAGGATGGAGCTACCAACAAGAACATTTTAGAAACCTGACTTGAGAACTTGAAATTCTATGGAAATGTGTTGCTTTGGAAAAGGCAGACTGACAGTGCTACCACTTAGAGGTCATGTGTCCTTGGGAAAATCCCTCTTTCAGAAAGCTGTGTTCAAGCTTCATTCTGCTGCTATGATAAATACCATGAGCAAAAGCAATTGAGGAAAGGAACGGGTTTGTTTCTGCTCACACTTCCAGCCACAGTTTATCATTGAGGAGAGCCTTACGTGATGCTGAGCAGGTAAGCCTTCTTACGTTTCCATCATCCAGTCAGTTATGAGGCCAAGAAAAGTGGTGGGCATTTCTCCTTGCTCTTTTAATAGTTTATGACCGTTTTTAAAAAATTGATTATTGATCCACTAAATGGTAACAAACACCATTTCAGTCACAAACGTTGGACATACTTATTTCTTCCTTGAAAGAGTAAAGTAGATGTTACTTGTCCCATTTTTCTTGGATCCAGTTGAGGCTTTTAGAGGTTAACTAACATTTTGAAAATATTTTCATTTATTATTTTTAAATTTTATGTGTATGGTATTTTGCTTGCATGTGTGTAAGTGCACCATGCCATGAAATGTCCATGGAAACCGGAAGACAGTGTCAGATCCCCTGGAATTGGAGTTATGAATGATCTCTAGCTGCCATATGGATGCTAGGAGCTGAACTTGGGTCCTCTGCAAGAGCAGACAGCACTTTTAACTGCGGATCCAACTCTCCAGCCTCGAGGTTAACTAACTTATTGATGTTATGTAGCTCTCAAGGACACATTAAGAATTTGAACAGGGACTGGAGAAATGGTTCATCCGTTAATCACTTGCTATACAAGCACAAGGACCTGAGAATCCCCAGAACCCAGTTGGAGCTGGGTGGTAGCTCACATCTATGATTCCAGTGCTCCTATAGCAGATGAGAGGCAGAGACAGGAGAGTCCCCAGAAGTCTAAGACAGCTAGTCTGGCCTACATAGAGGTGAACACCGAGGGACCTCAACAAGAGTCTCAAACAAGGTGGAAGGACCAACACCCAGGGTTGTCGACTGACTTCCACACACATACTGTGACATGAACGTGCCTGTACTTACACACAAACGTGCAGGCACACAGGACACACACATACATGCATGTACATGCACACAAAACAAAAATTTTGAAAGAGCTGTGCCCTGAGTGAACTACTTGGGTGTTTATGATTCAGGAATTAATTGATATATGTTGGAATGTTGCATTTTAATATAAAAATGTGATTTATTCTTACTATAAGTTTTCAACTCTGCATCATTTAAAAGATACAGTATTTTGATTTCTTTTGTTACTTACATTAGCTTCTGGCACCCCCTACTGGCCACTATGAGTATATCAGACATGCTAAGTTTAGGTTGAGGCCCTAGTCATTGGTAGCGCCTAACAGCAGATAAGGCCAAGAAGCAAGGCAGGCTCCAATTGTACACCTGGGCACTCTGTGGTTTTAGTTAAGAGCTTCCTCTTTGTGTAATCTCTAGTTTCCTATCTTCAAAAGTGAAAGTAGTGGCTGGTAGTTTTAGTTTTTTCCAGTTTTAATCATTTGTGACTCTGCTTTAAATACATATTCCCTATAGTAAAATAACAAGTATGATATGATGAAAAATGGAAAAGCTTGCCATTTTAATTTTGATCCAACACTAGTGTATATTGCTTGCATCTTCTAGAGTATGTACTGCTGTAAGAAAATTCTTTTTGACTAAGGTTATTAAGAAAACCACAGAGGATATAGAGTGTTCACATGGCCAGTGGCTTAGCAATCAAGCTCTGTCACTAGCCAAGTCAGTGACTCCAGCCAAAGGAAGGATGGGAAGCCTGAACTTTGCAGAGGTAACTCACATAGTTGGGTACACACACACACACACACACACACACACACACACACACACACATACACACACATAACATACTCAAGAGCAGCTGAATTGTGCTAATCTGACTGGAACTTGATTCTGGTCTGTCCAGAAACTGAGAAAAAAGAATCCCACAGCAAACCAAAATAAGCACATGGGATCTTTAGATCGTTGTCTGTGTTTCACCTCCCTAGGCTTTGATGTTATTTAAATTTTAAATATTTCATGTTTCATGCACTCTAAAATTCATGAAGACTATCACCAGTGTACTATATACATCCTACTGCTGAAGGAAAATTGCCTATGATTTAAATAATGTCTTAACTGATCAGTTCTCATCTTTTCTCTCCTATGCATATGTCTGAGCTACAAACACAAAACAAAAAAAAAAGGGGGACCATGGATTGGTGCCTGAATCTAGTGTTCTTTATTGGAGCAATGTCCTCACTCCAGATTACCTCAATCATCTCAGAAAAGAAAACTGCCTTGAAGGCGTGACAAATCCCCAAGATGACTGCCCAGAGGCCAGGGCCACCCAAATGGCTACTGGCAGCTAGTGAACACAGATTGTCCCTGAGAAAGGAAAAAGTCACATTTTCTACAAACCACTGTGGAAAAGGAACAATTCTCTTTACGCTGGTCTTAATTTATGAGCTGAAACCACTCTCTGTCTATGATTGATGGGTTATGTATTATCTAAGTCTCAAGGCTTAATAGCTAGGCACCGTGGTTCCCACATGATTCCACCTACCTGGGAAGCTGAGGTAGAAGGATTGCAAGTTTAAGCAACATAGCAAGACACTGTCTTAAAATAAAAAATAGAATAAAAAGAGTCTGAGATGTATCTCAGTGGTAGAGTTCTTATCTAGCGTGCCTGAGTTCAATTCCTATTACCTAAAAAGAAAAAAAAAATATGGTTTAAATACGATGTTTGTGGTGGGTTATCTAGAAATCAGTCACCAGTGTCTTTTGGGGGTTGCTACTTTCTTTTAAACTTTAGCTCTCGTGTTTTCAGGGGGACCATGGATTGGTGCCTGAATCTAGTGTTCTTTATTGGAGCAATGTCCTCACTCCAGATTACCTCAATCATCTCAGAAAAGAAAACTGCCTTGAAGGCGTGACAAATCCCCAAGATGACTGCCCAGAGGCCAGGGCCACCCAAATGGCTACTGGCAGCTAGTGAACACAGATTGTCCCTGAGAAAGGAAAAAGTCACATTTTCTACAAACCACTGTGGAAAAGGAACAATTCTCTTTACGCTGGTCTTAATTTATGAGCTGAAACCACTCTCTGTCTATGATTGATGGGTTATGTATTATCTAAGTCTCAAGGCTTAATAGCTAGGCACCGTGGTTCCCACATGATTCCACCTACCTGGGAAGCTGAGGTAGAAGGATTGCAAGTTTAAGCAACATAGCAAGACACTGTCTTAAAATAAAAAATAGAATAAAAAGAGTCTGAGATGTATCTCAGTGGTAGAGTTCTTATCTAGCGTGCCTGAGTTCAATTCCTATTACCTAAAAAGAAAAAAAAAATATGGTTTAAATACGATGTTTGTGGTGGGTTATCTAGAAATCAGTCACCAGTGTCTTTTGGGGGTTGCTACTTTCTTTTAAACTTTAGCTCTCGTGTTTTCTGTTTTATTTCTATGCGGCACACTGCCATTATTTATCCATGCCAGCCCTGTTGCATAGTTGTACATGTCATTGGCTGTTTTGTTTGTATTTCCCCCCCATTTCCATCCCTTCCTGAGTACCCAGTCTAATACATTTGATGTGTGTCCTTAGAGCCTCTCTTATCTGTGACTGTGACTGTACTGGATAGCTTTAATGTCAACTTGACATACCTGGGTAGAGGGAGCCTCAATTGGGGAATTTTCTTCATTGGACTGGCCTGTGGCCATGTCTGTGGGGCATCTTCTTGATTGCTGAGTGATGTGGGAGGGCCCATCCCACTGTGGGTGGTGCCACTCCTGGGCAGGTAGGCCTGTGTTGCATACGAAAGCAGGCTGAGCAGCAGCCAGGGAGCAAGCCAGTAAACAGTGTTCCTCCATGGCCTGTGCTCCACCTCCTGCCTCCAGGTGCCTACCGTGAGTTCCTACCTCGGGCTCCCTGATTAACTGTGACCTGGGAGATGTAAGACAAATAAACCCTTCCCTCCACAAATTGGTATTGATCAGATTATTTTGTCACAGCAATGGAGAAACAAACTAGGACAGTCACATAGTGCTGTGAGAGTCATGTGTTATCACATGTGTGGTCATGTCAGTCATTCCCTTCTGCCTCTGTCCATGTCTGGAGGCCTGTCTCTAAGGCTTCATCTACTACTCCTCTCTAGTATCTGCTCCACAGCTGACTCCACTGAATACTGTTTGTACAGCTCCCCAGAGTACTTTGCTGTTGCTAGTCATACTATGATGTGACTCTCCTGGGACCTTCTTACACTGGCAGAACTTTTGTGGGAATGCAGTCCTAGTGTTACTAGTCAGAGGGAACAGAGACATAGACACAGACACACACAGACATACACACACACACTCGCTCACTCACTAAGTACTGCCAGTATGGTGATAAGAAACTAATTTTTGCTAATCTGCTGTGTATTAAGCCAGATCTCACTGCTTACCAGACACTGATATTGCCTTTAGAAATATAGGGTATGGACTGCAATGTCTTCTTCAAGTCCTGTGTATTCATGTCCTTTATGTGTAGCGAAAGGAAGCCCTGTAACAGAAGGCCACGGTAGGAGGCAGTTTGCTGTGGTTACCTGTAGCCTGGCTTTGCTATTTATTGACTGAATGCCTTTCATCAAATTTTTCTCTGTCCCTGTCTCTTGGCTTCCCTGTTTGTAATAAGTGAAAATAGAGATTTCCTCATAGTTTTGTGAAGATTAAATGATTTAAAACATAAGACATTTAGAGCGTCTGACAAAAATAAAGAAGCAACACACATTCACTATTCATGTCAATTAAAGCTATACATAGAAACAAATATAAACAGGACACTATAGATATAAATTTTTATGAGTAACTATTGAAATTAATTTCTTCTTAAATACGTAGATTGTGTATTATACACAGCAGTCCTTTGTGAGCTTTGGATGTTACAAATACATAAAGCTGGTCTGTCATCTGTATGAAAATTAACTTTTTAGTCAAATCTTTTCATTTCTTTTGGCCATATACTTGGTATGCTTTTGAGTTTTATTTAATAAACCTTTTTACTCTCTAATAGCACAGAGATACTTTATATTTCTTTTTATACTTAATTTTAGATTTCCTTGCATGTTGCTCCTGGGATGCTTCAGAGGTTCTCTGAACAAATTGATTAATTCTAAGCCTCTTGTTTACTCACTCAGCACACTTAGGTGTAAGCACCAGGGTTGGTGGAGAACACAAAGCTGCGGCAGACAAATTACCAGTTAGTGGAGGACACAAGGCTCTCACGTCCACTCTACGTTCAGTAAGAAGGCTGAATGCTCACAGGAGTGAAAAGGTGGAGAGGAGAGGCCTTCGCTGAGGAGTGGAGCTGGAGTTGTGGCCTGGGATGGTGGGGGGAAAGGTGGAGGCAACCGGGAAAAACGAGCATTCTAGGGAAGGTTGCAAAGATGCTGTACATGTGTCGAGGACAGGATAGGGCAATGAGGAGGCTCAGATGCTGGAGGCAGAAGGTAAATGGTGGTGAAGATGTGAGGCTTTGATGGCCAAGCTGGGGCATTGAGACTCCAGTGACGCACAGCATGCAAAAGATACTCCTCACTATCACGGTGTGAGAGAAGGATGGGAATGGTAACATGACAACGTGAGTGCTGTGTGTATAAAATGGGGTGGGACGAGGGGCAAACTGGGAAAGCAGGCAGACAGGAAGTATCAAAATCACCTTCTCTGGCTGTGGAGATGATGCCTACTAGGTGAAGTAACAGAATCGAAGCCTGGGATGGCATGATGCTTTGGAGGGAAAACAACAACAACAACAACAACAACACAACAATGGCAGGTGTTTGTTATCAGGAAAAGGAAGCACAAAAAGAAGTCCACAGATCAGCAGGCCTAGGATTCAGTGGTGTGCTGGGTACAAGGTGCAAGTCTTGCGTGGTCTCAGGGTGCAGTAACCCACACTTAGCAAGAGTTTGACAATTATTTAATGAACAAGCAAATATGTATACTTGAGGCAACAATCAGACCCTCTTGAGGGAACAGTCCTTGGACAGCTGAGATACAAACTGAACGTTAAATACTGAAATTACCCTGTCCACCTCCCCACTCCCACCACCCCTAAGAAGAAGGAAAACAAGTACAAATGCAGGAAAGAAACAGAGAAGTAGGATAACAGGCAGAATTAGTATCCTGGGATCTTAGGGAGACCGTGAACACGTTCGATGGCATTGCCAAATGCCACAGAAATCACTTGGTGATCATAGGTGAGTTTGTGGAAAGCAGGTGATACGACAAGGTAAGAGTTCAATAATATTTATTGGTGGGGAGAGGGTATGAGGGTATCGTCATGGCAAAGTGCTTATGGACAAGGTGTCAAGTACTCCACAGAGCTTATACAGCTTTATGGTGTGTAAGGAAGCATTTCTCAAGAGCTAAATACAGACATACCCATAGGTGCAAAAATTAGCAACCAGTTCCACCTGATCTTCAAGAACCAGAGAACCTGAGTGTTTGACCTGAGATCCCAAGGGTTCGGGAACTAGTTGGATTTTAGGAACTAAGATTAAGTTTTCTTTGAAAAAGTTTTAGAGTCTTTCAATTTGCATAGATTTAACAGTTGTGTCACAATTACCTTTTAAACTGGAAAGGTCAATTAAGCACCTTTAAAAAGTATAACCAATGAGTCGCAAAATATTTGGATAGACTATTCAGTTTATTCAAGCACAGTTTATTCGGTGTTTATGAACTTGCTCATCACCTTGCTGTGTGCTGAGAAACAGCATGGTTCACCTCAGCCAGGTTGGTCTTAGCCTAGTGCTCCAGGACAGGATAATCTCAAATCAGGATTGAGCCAGGATCAAGACTGCCTCAAAGCTGAACAAAACTGCATGGCTTTCAATTGCCTAACTATACCAATAGAATACCTATCATTGTTTCCTCCAGGAAGCTACTAAAGGTCTACTTATTTGAGACCTTAAAAAGAGGTGACATGCTGGGAAGAGAGCAGCTACCATCACATGAGGAACAGTGTGAGCTGCCCTCCACCAAGGTCTGACATGGAGTGTTTATAAGGGTTTTCCTTCAGTTCCAAGTGAAAAATCAGAAGGCTGCTTTTAGTGGGGCTTCTCTGAAAAGACTAGCCAAGTGCTAACAAGGTCATTCTGCTGACCAGTGTGTTTCTACAGCTTCAAGGTGCTCAGTCAGGAAATTTGTGTGGAATAAAGCTCTGAGACGTAGTCATCTTCAATGTGGCTTCCTACAAGTGTTTTCTTTAATGGCCATAGAATTGGCAATTGAGTCATGATTTTTCTAACGGCCCAATTAAAGTTTATGTTTTAAAATAGCACTTGGGACCCTGAGTCTGCACGCTGCTGACAGACATGATAGCTGTGATTTCTTGCTTACTCAACCTGTCTTAGTTTTGACAGAAAGAGCCTCTGGTAGTGATGCAACAGTAGAGCTCGTGGAGCTTTTCTAACCCAGGGACCAGGTTAACCTGAGGTAACGTTAAAAGTTCCAATTTCCAGAGGACGTTGAGGCTATCCGCATCACACAGGCATATAGGAGGTATTGTGGCTGGTACAGGCAAGAAAGCCCAGGTAGGGTGGGTGCTTCAAAAGAGCCATAGGCTTTTTTATCTGATCCTTCAAGAAGTGAAAGTCTGCATGCCATTGTGTCTGAAAGAGGAAGCTTCAAACAGGAAGTGACTCAGCGCTTTCTGGGTCCAAACCATTTAGGATAAAATACAGGTACAAACTGGCCAATATATGACCAAATGATGTGCACAGCGTGGATTGGTAGAGAGCCTGAGTTAGACTCAGTAGGAGTTATCACGGAGGCAGCCATCGAAGTCTTGAAGCTACTCTCATCCCTTAGGAAACCCACTGGGATGACAAGGAATATCCACTGTGTATGACAGAGCATTTCTGTGGAACACGACCAACCTGCACAGTGTCTTCCCACACAGGGCATCAGCAATTCGTGCATGTTTGCAATTCCTGACGCATCTGATTACTTTTATTTAGTATTTTAAAAATACAAAAGTATTTTTTAAATTGGGACTAAATAAATAAAAGCACATTGCTTTGGATGAATTCAGTAGCTTCACCTATATACATTCAGGGCAAAATTTACCTGGGCCGCATCCTGTCATGTTAGGTATTGTGTCAGCCACTGGGAGCAGGAGTCCAAGAGGATCTTGGAGATGTAGAAATTTAGGTACATTTTATTGTTAAAACCATTTTGGGGGAGGTGGGGATGTTGGGAGTTTGCCTAGCCTGTGGAAGGATCAAAGTTTAATACCCAACACTGGGAGAAAAAAGAAGAATCAACCAGGAAATTTTTTCAGCTCTCAGCACCTGATGAAACCCTATCAGGTTTCTGGACTGTTCTCTTCTTGCGTTGATAACCCAGCTTTCCAGTAAACTGGTCCTTGGAAAACAGTGGGTCAATAATATAAATGCCTCTATTAATACTTAGCACACTAAACTCAGTATTTCACCAGAAGAATTCGAACCATGAATAAGAAATACCTGAGTACAGCTCTTGACCAGCCTAGTTCAGAATTATATTAGTAGACACACTTAAAGCAAAAAGAATCATGTATACACAAATTCTCTCCTAGCAATAATGGCTTAATACATTGACTTTCCTATTCTATCTAATCTAATTTTTTATGTACTTAAAACACAAAAATGTCAGAAAGAAAAGTGACCAAGAATGAGGCTGCTATGGTAAGAAACCACTGATCATGAGTGTCACAAAGTTGTCAGTGATTCACAGACTGGCAGTCCACAGTCTGCATGTTGAAGAGGGTCCCCTCACAGCTGCATCCACAGCCTGCATGCTGAAGGGGGTCCCCCCACAGCTGCTATTTGTGCTCTAGTGATTGCTGGTTACCAAGGAGCATGGAGTGACCAGCAATGACTGGAATGGAGGGACAGGGGAGACAGGGGAGCACATGGAGCATAATCCAGAGGAACAAGCACATTTCTGCACAAATAACAACTCCAGTATAAATTGTTTCAAGTAGCGTGTCCCACTGGAACAAGATTTTAAAAAACACTCTTAAAAAAGAATTGGTGTAACTTGGAGATTACCAAAGGTTTATTTGGAATGACACAGCACTGAGAACATAACGGTTACAGATGATTTGTGGTACAGCATACATCACCTAGTTCATTGTAGGATGATCTGTGAAAATGAGTTGCATAAATATAGTGTGGAAGTATATAGGAGCTTTTTAAATAGGTTCTTTTGGGGTAGATTAATACGCCCCACCATCTAGCCAATCACATAAAGGCAGAGGTGAAGACTGCATAGCTGCTGGTCCAGGACTAGCCTTCCTCTGCCACAGCAGTTGAACAGCTGTACAATCAGGTCCTGTTCTCTCCAAAGGGGCAGCAGCTTAGCCGTGCAATTTGTTATCTCATCCTGAAAACTGTACACGACACACACAGATACTGTCAACTCTTTTGGCAATGGGATGACTGGTTTTGCCCTGAGGCAAAACTGTACTGTAATGCCAGACAGAATAAGAGCAATGCATGTATCAATGACACTCAAGAGGCAAAGAGCTACAGTGGTAAGGAAAAGAAGCAGCTATGTATATGTAGCCATCTGCATACACATAGATCCAGCGGTCATGGGAACTAGCTTGTGGGACTATGTGTCCATAGATATGTATGTAGAAGTGTGTTGGAAAAGACTGTTGAAAACGTTTGCAACTGTTTAGTTTTAACACAGTAAACTTGAAAGGGAGCGAGAGCACGTTGGGCAAGGGAGTCAGATGATGCCGTACTACAGGACAACTCCTCACGTCTTCTGTAGGGCAGCCACTCAATACCACACACTTGATGCAGAGGAATTAAGGTCAGTCTGGAGAAAGCTACTTTAGAACTGGTGGAAGGGGAATCAAGTATCAGTGTCCACAGTTTAGACAAAGCACAAACAGACCTGCTACTGAATACAGGGAACAAAGTAAGGACTTTTTCCTTCATTTGCTTTCCCTCCCCTCCTCTTACACTGTTTGTGTACATGCTCTACTGATAAGTCTTCCAGGCTCTGTCTGGCATCAGTCTATAAATCATTAAGAGTATAACAGCAAAAGTGAGCGCTCCCAGATTCACAAAGGTTTAAAACCCACTCATGGAAATCTTCTGCAAAACTTGTAGCCCTACTCCAGGCGTCGGGTGAAGTTCTCTGGAAAGAGACCTTTGTAGGTGGCCAGGTCTCTGTACTGAAGCCAGTCTGACTCCTTCACACCAACCAGCCAACCTGCATCCTGCAAGACAACAATAGGGTTTCAGAGTCCAGCAAACTCCTGGGAACATCCATAATGCCTAAAACTTGACAGTAATTTGTTCAGCTACTGCCTTGAGATTTCATACTATTGTAAAGTGGTATGCTATTGTGTGACGGGGGGGGGGGGGGGGGCCGTGATAACTTGGTAGTTGAAAAAAAAAAAGTAATGAATAAGCACCTTAAATTATTTATTATTGTATATAGCTCACCGAAGGACAATGTTAATGTTCAAATTTTGTATAAAGCATAGTCAATTAACATTAACCATGTTATAAGTTCTTAAGAGAAAAGGAATTCCATGTGAAAACATGGCATGCAAGGAATACAACCAATTATCCTGTGGTTTACAGTGGGCCAAGGGTTGAGGAAACAATCCTTGGGACCAAACAGAATCAAACATAACTATGCTTTTAATATTGTTTCAATGATCTTTAGCAATATACCCATAAACATGGTCTAAAAGCCAAACCAAAGTATTGTAGGATGTAACCATAAAACAGTAAACCGGAAACATGTCCTGGCATCTATTCAGCCATGTTTAAGTAACTTTTCTTTAATTGTAAAGTACAAACTTCAAATGGGACCCTAAAACAGGACATAACTTGATTGTGGAAATTAGTCTAATTTATAAGTTGGCTGCTAGATTGAGTTTTCAGATATAGAAATGAATGTAACAAACTACTTTGCTTTGCAGTACTAATTTTTTTTCTTTTAAAAATATTTTTATTGAATTTTTGTGATTTTTTAAAAAATTTTATTTATTTATTTATTTAGTTATTTATTTTTACACTCACTTCCCAGATAGCACCCTCCCATAGCCTCCCTCCCCCCCACTAGAACCCTTATACTCTGATATCCCTGAATAATTTTATATTAAAAAATTGTTAGGTTAGAATATAAAGTTGACATGGCTACCAGAGTCTTATATTACAACACAGCTCACATCACATAACCACAATAAACCACCCTCCACAGGGCTTATCGGTACAACATGCTGGAAATGTGCTGCCTGGTTTTGCTATTGTTATGAATGCCTGATGTTTTCAGTTCATGTAAATTACAGGAAAAATTAATGTTGTGGCATTCTTCTTTTTAGTTTTGTTTTTCGATATTTATTTTTATTTTATGTGCATGAGTGTTTTGCCTGCATGTGTGTAAATACATCATGTGCATGCAATGCCCTCAGAGGCCAGAAAAGAGTGTGGGATTCCCTGGAACTGGAGCTATCGACAGTTGTTAGCCACCATGTGAGTGCTGGAAACTGAACCCAAGTCCTTGGCAAAGAGCAGCCAGTGCTCTTAACTGCTGAGCCATCTCTCCAGCTCCAGTTGTGACATTCTTTCCAGAGACATTCATATGTTCTTTCTAAATTAACTTTTGTCTGACTTATTGGAGTGGCATCATACAAAAAAGACATTTAGCTAGAGAAGGGTTAAAGAACTCATCCGTGGATTGGATGGCACACAGAACAAGAGATGAGCTTTACAACTGAGAATGGTAGGCTGCTGTCTGCCCTTGCCCTTTGGAGAAAATGCAGCACTGGAGGGACACACTGCATGAACACGGTGGGAAGTGACTGTCTTCATGGAGATACCACTTACAATGAGGGATGGCCAGATTTAATCTGAAGCAATCATACAGTTCAAGTACATCAGATAAAATGAGGTCTCAAAAATTAAAGAAAGAGCTGAATACATTCCCTTTTGATATCATCTGAGATTGTAAATTGATGCTGCCATATTGTCAAGAAATATAAACACTTAGGCAGGCCAATTTTTGAAGAGAGGAAAAAAACCCACAAAAATCACAGAGGGAAAAAATTGACCCAATAAAATAACTGATAATATCCTTGCTGATGAGGAAAAGTGCCCTCTTTAAAATAATGTCATATATGTGAAGGACAAAATTATACTTAAAGTAAGAAATGACTACTAAAAATTTTCTAAACCTCTAGTATGCGTGTAAAAAGCCACTTCTCCCAGTGTATCCAAGCCACTTCTCCCAGTGTATCCATATTTGACTTTCTTTACAGTGAGTCAAAATTGAATGGGGCTAAATAGAGTGAAGCATTTTAAAACTGTTTCAATAGAGAAAAAGAAAATAAAGCACTTCCATAAACCCATAATGAAGATCTATTCTAACACAATGCTCTGAAATAAACTTCAACTGTAAAGTGAAGGATATTAGCTAATATAAATCTTAAGCTAAGGAAAATTAAATTTTAGCTGCTTAAATATATGACATAAGAATTTTAAGTTTTGAGAGTGGTGGGGCAGCTTGTATCAGACAAATGCTTTCACACAGAATAAGTACTCAAATAATTATATGCATCTATGAATCTACATAGTGCCAACTAAAAAAAATATATAATATAAAATATAGGACATATACATACAGAGAAGCAAGGATAAATCATGAGCACAGCTATCTGAAGTCACCAAAAACAGCCAAAATCAAATAGATTAGAAAATACTCAACCCTCATTATAGGGAATCGCCTTCTGTGGGAACAAATTAACATGGCTTATCCCTGAGGACTGGCTTAAGTCCACATGCCCGTAGGGTTTTTAATTTAAGGCTACAAAAACAGCTGTACACTAATGGTGGGAGGAAGATACCCGAAAAAGGAAGGCGACCTGGGATGGAAATCCTCAGCTATGCAGAGAAACTTTCCTTAAGTTGTGGGCTGCATACATAATGGGACTTCAAGAAGAAGTTTTAGCATTGCCAATAATGGGGGATTTTAGAGTTTAAATCCCACCAGTGGGCCTGGAGTAGTAGTTAAGAAGGTGTGTTGCTTTTGCAGAGGGCTCGAGTTCTGCTCCCAGCACCCAAGTTCAGTTCCCTGACCCCATGTCAGACAGCTCACAATCATCTGTAACTCCAGCTCCAAGGGATCCAACACCCTCTTTTGTTCCCCATAGGCACCTGCCCTCACATACACACACCTACATCAGCCACAAACCCACATACTTAATTAAAAATAAAAATAAGGGGCTGGAGAGATGGCTTAGCAGATAAGACACTGTCTGCTCTTGCAGAAGACCTGGGTTCACTTCCCAGCACCCACAATGGTGACTGGTAACCATCTGTAACTCCAGTTCACGGAGATCTGGTGCCCTCTTCTTGCATGGCATGACACGGGAGCACTTACATACATTCAAGCAAAACACTCATATACATAAAACTAACTAAACAAAAATAAATCTTAAAAAATAAATTCTGGGGCTGGAGAGATGGCTCAGGAGTTAAGAGCACTGACTGCTCTTGCAGAGGACCTGGCTTTGATTCCTAGCACCCACATGCTGGCCTCGAACTGTCCTTAACTCCAGCTCCAGGGGAACCCGAAGCCCTCTTCTGACCTCTGCAACATTGCATGACACGGGTGCACTCACATACATGCAGACAATACACTCATACACTTAAAATAAAAATAATAAATACAATATTTAAAATAAATAAATTCTACCAAATTGGGTGAATTGATAAAACACTACTGGCCTTTTACAGCCAACTCCCCCACCCAAACCCTAGAGGAAGAGATAATGTCCCAGGGTTAAGAATTTATGCAAAGTATAAAGGCACACATTCTCACAAAATACAGAGCTTTCCATTTAAATTATCCAGCAATTTAAATGTCCATTGGAACAAAAGTAAATGATCTTCAAATATAGAGAACAGAATCCAAACACTCTGCAAATTATACACTTAACACATCCAGTGTCAATATAAAAATATTGCCAGACATGCGGACATTATCAGTAAAATATGACCTGTAGACAAAAGATGATCATCATAAATATGCCCTGAAATCATATCGCTTTGGGGATTATCAGTAAAAACATTAGTTATTATAAGTTTGTTTAATTGTCTAAATTGAAAGATAGTGATTATGATAAATCTTAGCAAAGAAATGGAATCTATGTAAAAGTACAAGAATTAATCATAGAATTGTGTAAATACAACGTTGAAAACTGAATATTTACTGCATACATTTAACAATTTCAGAACAGCAGAAGAATCACAGTCTAGAAAACATTGTTATAAACCTGATCACCATAGTGAAATAAATATTGCTTTAAATATTGATGCTCTTAGGCATCAGCCTTCAACACAATCTGACGAGAAATTCAGAAAAAGAGGAGACAGAAAGAGTTAAAGAAATAGTAGCTGATAATTTTGCAAATAATGGAAAATCAAAAAGTTACAAGCCTAAGGAGCTCAATGAATCCCAAGTGTGAAATCACACAGATACACACATACACACATAGACACACAGACACACACGTATACACAGATGCACACAGACATACAAACATAGATACACACAGACATAGACACCAAAACACAGACACATACATACACACACAGACACAAAGACATAAACACACAGACACAGGCATACACACAAACAAATATACCTCCCCAAGGCTTTACAGTGAAACTGATAAAAACCGTAAGTATAGAAAATTTCCCTGTATCAGGGAATGTTACATTGTTTATGGAGAAATCATATTAACCAAACAAAAGCTGTGTTCTAATTATAACCATAAAGACCAAAAAGCAACATCTTGAGGAGCTGAGAGAAAAAAAATCAACTCCGAGTTCTTTCCCTTGTGAGAAATCTTTTAAAATAAATATAAATGAAGACAGGCTCACATAAACAAAAGCAGAGAGTATTTGTTGTTGGCAGATCAGCATTACAGGAACTGCTAAAAGGAAAAAAATCTTAAGCAGAATGAAAATGAGAACAGATAGAAACTAGCATTTGTAGGAAGTTGCGAAGAGCAATAGAAATAATAAATATGTTGGAAAACATAAAAGACTATTTTTTCTGGTCTTATTTCTTAAAAATACAAATTAGAGTTATCCAAAATACATAAATTTAACATAATGGACGTGATGGTTAATTCTCGGTTGTCAACTTGATTGTACCAATGCCTAGGGCACTAATTAGACACACCTTTGGTTGTGCTCATAAGAGCTGTTCCAGAAAGAGTGAACTGAAGGGAGGAGACCCACACTGAAAGGAGTGGCCCCATCCTAGGGATTGGGCTCTTACAGTGAACAATAAGCTAAGGAGAAAGCCGTCTGAGTACTGGAATTTTCTTTCTTCTGCTTCCTGTTCTAGGAGACAAGGAGCCCCAGGCACACTCTCTCACACTGCCACTGCGCTTTCTCTTCCATGATGAGCTGCATCCCCTCAAACCATGAGCTCGGATAAGTCTTTTCCTCCATGAAGTTGCTCCTCATCAGATATTTGATCAGAGAGGTGAGAAAGCAACTAATATAAAAACTGGCACCAAGAAGTGGGTTTGTGGCTGTGACTACCTGACCAATTATATGGTTTGTAGATTCTCACAGCTAGCTTCTGGGAGGATTGTAGAATAATTTAGATTTGTGGGCGAGAAAGGCCTTAGAATGCTGTAAGCAAAGCTTAATGGGCCATTCTAGTGAGATTTTGAAAAACCAGAATGCTGAGAGAACGCAGAAGGTAAAGAAAGACTGTGTTCATGAGGTTTTGGAGACAAGGAACTCTATCAGGAACTGGGCTAGAGGTCATTCATGTTATATTCTGGCAAAGACTCTGACAGTGTTTTGTCTGTGTCCTGAAAACTTGAGTGACACTGAACTGAAAAGTCATGTGTTAAGGATAATTCAAGATGGCAAAATGTAAAGGCTGGGGCATGATTATTGCTTACTGCATTGAACCAGATTTACACTGTGAAAGAGCAGAGAGATGTGGAAAATGTGCTGTTTGGCAAGTACAGGAGCTTGAATTGTTAGAGGTTTAAGAAACCCACTTTCATTGGAGCAATAGTAAAGCTGTTGTAAGGGTAAGACCCCAGCCACCAAAGACTCTAGCTTATAAAAATGCAGACTCATCTGAAGAGCTTTCACAGGAAGAGAGTGTTTGAACAAAGAAAGCATCCAGGGTATCCCAATTGTATAGGACCATTTAGAATAGTGGTTTCTCAGGTTAAGACTTGAGAGCACAAAAAACCCCATTGCAATTGTGATCCAAGGGAGCTAGGCTACAATTAGCAACAGCGTTTGTCTTTTTCGATATGGTGCTACATTTACAAAGATGAAAAATACAAGAGTTACAGGATCATAGAGGTTTACGCCAAGGTTTCAAAAAGCTGCTGAAGTCAAGCAACATAGAGCCCAATCAGATTTCCTGCATGGCTCTCTAAGAAGGTCATTAATAAAGTTGTGAAAGTCGCAATGGAAATCCTCCAGGACACTGGAGAGGCCACAACGCTGCCGGCAGCTGTGCTGGAGGAGGTGGGGCTATTCATGCCCATTTGGAGCGCAAAGGATAATACCACAAGCCAGGTGCCGTACATGGAGTTGCAGGGTTTGGTGTTTACACTGCTGGGTGTCGGTCTTGTTTGGTCCAGTATTTCTTTGCTATCTTCCCATACCTCCCTTCTGGAGCAGGAATATTTACACTGTGCTATTATACATTAGAAGCATGTAACAGGCTTTTAAATCATTCTACAGGGGCTTTCAGTTAAGAGATTGCCCAAGTCTCAGTAGAGATTCTTCTGCACTTAGACAGGTGAGTAAAGCTAGAACTGTTAAGATTTCAGGTACTGTTGGAGATAGACTAGATGCATTTGCATTATGAGCTAAACAAGAGGTTTTAAGGGTCAAGGATGAAATTTTGTGTTTTACAATGAAGTGCTTGGGTATCAAGTTGACAAGGGATAGATTTGTAATAGTTGATTTCCATTGTTGACTTCATTTGATTACTCAACACCTAGAGCATTTCATGAGGCATATCTGAGGCTCTTCTGTGAAGGCTTTACCAGTAAGGATTAACTAAGGAGACAAAATCTGCACAGTATATGTGCAGCACCATCACATGGGCTGGGGGCCTGAACTAAGTAAAAACGGGAAAAGACAAAAGTCAATCGAGCATTGGTGTTTCCCTTTTCTCTGCTCCTGGTCTGCCAAGATGAGAGGAGGTCAGGAGTTCCAGTTGCACACCCCAGTGCCATGGAGCCACCTGCCACCATGCCTTCCCTTCCATCCCTGATGGACTGCTATACCTTTCCTGCCATCTGTGTGGACTCTCATGCTACGATGAACTGGCATGCCTTCCCCACTATCTGCAGTGAACTGCCACACCTTCCTTACTATGATGGACTGCCATGTCTGTCATCTGTGATAAGCTGCCATGCCTTCCCTGCCATTTGTGATCGACTGTTATACCTCCCTTGCTACGACGTACTGAATCGCCTCAAACTAGGAGTGATCTAAAATAAGCATCTCCTTCCTTGAGTGACTTCATGTATTCAGTCACAGCCATGAGAAAAGTAACTATATAATGGGCTTCTAGTGCTTTGAGATGCACAAAGATGTTGGTACTTGTGCCTATATTGATAATCTACACTGTATCACTTTTCCCTTAAATAGTCTTTCTAAGACTTAAATAACAAATTTATTATTTCTTTCAAAGAACCAGTTCTGGGCTTTGTAATGTTGTGAACTGTAGGGAGGGTGTATTTTTCTCTTTTTTGGGGTTTCTCTTTTTGTTTGATTTTTTGAGAATGGTTCTTACTATGGCGCTCAGACTGGCCTCAAAGTCACAAACTTCTCTGTCTCCATTTCTTGAGAGCTGGGATTACACCAGGGCCACCATGCCCAGCTTCATTCATTTGTGAACTTATTTTGATTATTTCCTTCTTTCCACTTTGTAGTTAACTTGACTTCTTGTATTCTGAAGCTTGAAACTTGTAATTAGCAAACAGTACAAATATTTTTAAATTACAATTTAATGTATTTGACACGTGAAATATTTATAAATCTGTTTTTGAAAATATTTGGAGCTCTAAAAATACGTTATTTTTTTAATTTCTAATGGAATCTTATAGAGGCTGAATCTCTGGTTGTCTAGCCCTCACCTGTTTTATGTTGGTAAATCTATTACCAAAAGAAAGAACAAAATGTTGGGCATGTGACTGTTAACCTAAAAAGCTGTGATTTTAAGCTTTATCTTTAGAGGGAAGACTTAAAAACATATTTCTTTTAACGTTAGTATGGAAGTTATAGCTTCTAGACATACATGCTCAAGACTCATTTACACATTTTACTTGCCATATCAGGAGTTTACAAATCACAAATAGGAAAAACCAGGAGTTCCCAGTACCTTAATAGCAGACTATTCTGGTAGGAGATTTTATAACAGTCCCTTTTTCCACGTGAGACATAATTTAAATGCTGTATTAATGGCAAAGTTTCTAGTTCAACAAGGTTTGACAAATGCATACTCATAACCCCACCCCACCAAGATCTAAAGCATTTCAACTTCCCCATAATGTTCTCTCAGGTTCGTTTCACAGTCCCCACACCCTTAGAGGCAACCACTTCAGAAGTGGATTCCTTAGTTCGTGTGCAGTGTCAGCATTTTCTAAGTACAACATTACAACATCCCTAGCGAGTGATCATGAGATAACAAACTCATCTAATTGTACAACAAGGAACAACACAACAGCGTCCTCAAAGGGTAACCTGAAAACACAGTTAATGGTATGCTATGCTCTCAAGTCCTTACGATCTTTTCAGAGTAGGTTTGCAGCATCTTAGAAAACAGAAATGCTTCAGGAAGTCACTTGTCCAATTGACAGACCCTCAGAAAACCAATGTGGCCTGAAGCATCTTCCAGTCTTATACTCTACCTGGTCAGCTTCTGAATCTGAGGGGACCACAAGCACCACGTCACCCCTTTGTAGGGTAAGTTCATCAGAATTTGCTGCCTCAAAATCATGAAGTGTTTCCACCTGAAAACATTGAAAAAGAACTGATTAATTTTAGAAAGAAGCTGTATGTGAGGGTTCATATCTCCAGTTCCAGCACTCAAAAGGATGTAGTAGAGGACAGCCATGAATTTATGGCCAGCTTGGGCTACTTAGTTTCAGACCAGCAAGGGCTACTGCAAATTTAGACTCTTTCTCAAAATAAAGGGAAAAAAGAAAAGGAAGAAGAGCCAGTGGCAGTGATACAGCCTGAATTCCCAGATTTGTAATTTAAACAGATCGTTTTCCTTTATAAAGGACTAGAATCCAGCACTTCACTATAGTAACAGAAAACAGGTTAATACTTCTAAAGATTTTGGAAATACTATTTTCCACTACCTAGTGCCTTGAATTCTTATTGACTTATATGAGGCCACTTGCATCTATATTTAATAATGCAATGTTATGCAATAGTGGAAAGTACTGTATTAAATTTAACTCATTGTCTTTGTTAGCTATTTTATCATTGGTAATTTATTAGTTTGCTTAAGTTAAGCCAAAGATGTCAAACTAAATGTTCTTTTTCCAAATAATGAAAAATTAGGTGCATTATATTTGCGTGTTATATGA
>NW_008349483.1:38470-46191 GCF_000622305.1 Nannospalax galili
TGCGTGTTATATGAGATTACTATTTAATTAAACTTTATGACAATAGTTTTTCTTAATATTTTATTTATTATTTTTATTTTATGTTCTTGGATGTATGTAAATGCACCTGTGCCGTGTAATGCCAGCAGAGGTCAGAGGAGGGCACCAGATTCTCTGGAACTGGTTATGAATGGTGGTTAGCTGTCATGTGGGTGCCTGGAATAGAACCCAGCTCATCTGCAAGAGTACTCAGTGCTCTTAACCTCTGAGTGGTCTCTCCAGCCTAATGACAATTATTTTTTGTTTTTTTTTTGTTTTAATTTCCACCCCTTTTTAACCTACCCTTTATATGATGGTAGCCTGTTATCCCTTTTCCCTTTTAAAAAAGATTTCTTTAAATTTATGTTATAGAAAATGTGGAAAGGACAACACAGTAAGCACCCAGAGTGCTCTCAGCATGAAGAGCTACACAGTCCCAGCTGTTTTATTTCTCCCATGTTGTTACCTTGCAAACACCTACACACTGAAGATTAAACAGGCTGCTTTTAAAATACGTATTTCACATGCAGGCTCATAAAATATCAGCTCTGTAAATAAATACCCACTATCCCAAAATGGATTTCTGCCATGAGAACTCAGATGCCCAGAGAAGAACTGAGTGGTGCCCTTAGGTCACACCGTGGTGAGTGAGCAAGCTAGGGATGGACCCTTCAAGGCCTGGCTATGCCTGGAACGAAGCTTCCTTGACTTTACCAGTGCTAAATAAACAATCACAACCAGGTTCCTAACACTCTCCCTAACCTACAGGTTCAATCCCTACCGCCCCACATTAATTCATCCATAAATCTGTTACACTCACACCCACTTAAAGTAGCAAAGAGTCAGTTACCTTCTGGAGGGAGAGAATCACTAGCAATATTCAATCCCATTCTTATGAACACACACAAAGACATAGATAGGTGGCAGAGTGCTTGCTTAGCATGTGCAAAGCTGAGAGCCATCTACTATGGAAAAACAACGAAGCAGCGAAAAAAATTCAGCAAAAAAGGAGGCTGAATTTTGAAGTATAAAATTAAATTATATAAAATGTAAAATTCGTAATCAAATTCTATTGGGGAGCGTTATCTGCCTCTAACATTGGGTATTAAGTGGTGTTTCTAGGCAATTACTATTGTTTCATTTTGTGGGCAAAGAGGCTTTGATTCATTAGGGATCCTCTCTGGGAAAACCATCTTCCCACATCAAGGCTTGTGTGTTTCTTCCTTTTCAGAGACCATAGTGTCTTCAGTCAATTTTGGAACTATTTGTTGACTCTGTATTGGGCCTGCATGGCTCTGTCTTCTGCCTGTTTGACCTTGAAGAATATACTGGTGAACAGGTGACCTAAAGGCCTGGTCTGAGCCAGGCTGGACAGGCTCTGCACTGAAGGAGGCTGCAGGGCATTAGCAAGCTCACTATCCAGAGGCAGACCATCTGCCTTTTAATTATTCCTTGTGAGACCTGGGAGGTATCACTCTAGTTCTTGCTTGCCCTACAGCCATTTTCCAAGATGAGTTCGGGTTAAAGGGGAAGCAGATTCAAGAAAGAATATGCAGCATAGAAAGTAAGACATTTCGAAAACCGAAGACTAGAGAAAAGGAAACTCAGAAAGGGCAATAACCCCGAGGTTACAATAGGAAGACCTTGTAGAGAAATCCAGGAGGCACTTCCTGAGCTGCATCTCCTGCCGATGCTGAGGGATCCACAGCAGCCACTGGCACAGGGGTCGCAGCCTGAGAGTCCAAGGGCGTCGGCTCTGCAGCCGTCTCCTGCGTCTCACCCGCAGGGCCCGGAGGAGCCACGTCCTCAGTGGCCTCCTTCACCTCGGCACCCACAGTGGTTTCGTGGTGTTCTCCCTCCCCTTCATTGTTGGAGGCCGGCTCAATGACCACAGAAGGGATGACCTTCTCCTGGTGGGTAAAGAAGGTGGTGTCAATCAGGGCCTGGGAAACAAGAAGTGTGCTTGCTCCAAGCTGGTTTCTACCCCTAGCCACTAGCCTTCCTATACCCACTGACCATGCAAACTAGGCCTGTGTCTTGCACGCTGTCCCTGGCCTCCTCACGGTCTCTCCTCTTTGAAGCCCACAAAACCCTCGGTGGGCTTCACATCTGAATCCTACACTACTTGGTAAATGGGAGGTTTCTGTGGGAAATTCAGGCTGGTGGGAGGCTGAAGGGGAAGAGGCTGTGTCCTGACGGGGTAGGAATCACACTTTGATACTACTTTGTTGCTACCGTTACTGCACGTCACAGAAAATGGAATGTACTGCCCCTGATCACTCCTGGGGAACAAATTGGAGCTAAGGCCAGCTCTAACTTCATGTGTGCACTCAACAGACAATTGCCTTTGAAGTAGGATTGGTTCTTGGTCAAAGAAGCCTGGTGGTGAATCTGGGACACTCTAATAATTGCAAACATAAAACAGAAATACCGGTAATTTGGTATCAGTACTAATACTGAGCCCCACGGGGGCTTGGCACCTTTAGAGGTTCACTGCTCACTCCTTCAGCAGCTCTGTCAGTCTATCATGCTTTCCTCCCTCCCTCCAATACCATCTTTCTCATCCTCTGTGCTTCGTTCCTTTCCTCCCTCACTTTAGTGGAGTTTCCTTTTTCCTCTTCTGTGCTTAGGCTGTGCCAACCTTTGGCATAGGAAGCTGATTCCATGAGGAATAGCACAGTGCTGATAGTGACTGGGTGCTGGGAACGCCCACCGAAAATCATTTTACACATTTAGAGAGTCACAAGATGGCTGTAAACCTATTCCACTACAAAGAGCTCCCACAGTAGGAGCAGGCAGAGCCGGCTAGCCGGAGCCTCCTCAGAAGTCCCTGAAGAAGAAACACTTACCTGAGGTGCAGCTGCCTCAGTCTCTGCTGGCTGTGGACTCCCACTGTCTGCAACTTCAGTGCCTTCGGTATCCACTTTGGCCTCCTCTAGACTTTCTCCTTCTGCAGCAGGGAGGGCTGCCTTCTCTGCCTCTGCTTCTTCCACTGCCCCCCCTTCGACTGACACTGAGGTTCCCACATCGGCTTCAGTTCCTGGTGGCACCTGTAAAGCAGAAAGGAGTCACCATGTCTGTGTCTCCAAGCGCCTCGTCTGCGCCTTCACCCTGCCTGCCATTCTTCCTCTTTGTTGAGGCCCATCAGAACTGAGTGCCTCCTTTGCCATGTGCCGAGTCCCAGGATTCAGGAGCAGCAGGAGCTGCCTTCTGATCAGAGCCCACTCTTCAAATCCAGATTCTGCCTCCCTTGGCTTTCCCTGCAGTCAGGAATGGCAGATGGACTCACCATTCTTCAGACACTGTTCTTAAGAGAGGGGCTTCCGGCCCCAGGCTCTTGCTTTCTGGTTGGATGAAAGCAGATGACAATGGATGAAGCTTTAGGGGGCACCAGAGTTACAAGACTGAAGGGACCTGGGCACTAGGCCTGGGTCATGGAGGAAAGCCACAGAAGTACAGCATCCCCACCATGCATTCAGAGTTCGGAATGATGGCATCAGTATAACTCTTCAAGTCTTTGTGGAAAAGGTTTCAGAAGCTGACTCACTTTCAGGGAAAAGGAATGGGGGAAGGGCTTCCTAAAGAATGTTAGAGGATGGGGGAAATATTTTTTAAGCCAATATGCATTAACAATATCCAAATACTCATGGAGTCATCTGCTGGCTAGCAAAATGTGAAAATCAGACTTGGAATCTTTACTAGGAGAGGAAAATTGAAAAAGTTTTCAGTAGTATTTCAAATTTGTGATGTTGAAATTAGAAAGTACAGTAACAAATTTGAAATTTCAGCTGGGCATGGTGGTACATGCCTTTAATCCCAGCACTCAGGAGGCAGAGGCAGAGGGATCTTTGAGATACAGGGCAACAAGTTCCAGGCCAGCTGGGGCTACAGGGAAACCCTGTCTCAAAAACTCACATAAGCAAAAGAGGTTTGAAATTTGAACATATTGGTTTGAGCAATTTTTACTCTAACATTTTAATAGGATTCTGATAATATCAGCATGGGAGACCTGATTTGAGATGGTCAAATAAAAAAGAATTTTGAAGAATGTTAGACTGATTTTATATAGCCTACCCAGGACACACCTTACAAAAATTGATCAGGCTTTCTGATGTGATTAGCATCAGTCAATGTTTTTCTTCACTGAATAAATTCTGCACTACTCATTGCATTAAACAAGAAAGCCGGAATCTTGAAAGTATTAACTCTCCAACTCTGAACTCTGAAAGGCAGCGGAGAGAAGTTCTCAGTGGGGAAAGAAGCTCTCAGTGGGCGTCAGGTGAGAGATGGGAATGCGCACTACACACCTGCCCTCACCACAAGGCATTTTCCAAGAACCTTCTTCTGCCTCATATTCACAGACAATAGATACATTAAAATGACCTATGGAAGACATTTTTCTACAGTGTCATGTTTTATTTAGGGGATGAAAAATAGCTATGTCATTTGTTACATGATCAAACATCACTAACATTCACTGAAATTTGTATCTCTCATATCAGAATCTTATAAAAATCTGGTTCTTCACAGAAAGTGTACACTTATGCAAAACAGCCACTACTCTCTATTTATTTTTTCCTACCCTGATATTAAAGTGCATGGTTTCAGAAAGGTAATTCCTTTGTGTGAATTGTAGCAGATACATGATTAAAATGAATTATAAATGCTGGTAAGCACTGCAGTGGGTTAACAGCCACATGAAGGTTTATATTTTAGTGAAAGACTGAAAATTCCAACAACAAAAATTTAATTAAAATTTTATTAAAATCACAACTCTCATTTTAAGTAAACCATGATCTTTTTATGGATGTTACTGTCACTGTTTTCAAGAGAAGTATAATTAGAATATAAATTAGGAGGACATCCTAGCCCCAAGAAGAATAAGGAACAATTGCTCACAGATTTATTGATGGAGAAATTAACAATTTGGGGACACAGTACTTCTGGATGAGGCCCTGGGTTCAAGCCCTGGGATGGAAAAAGGAAAGAGAGGGAAGAATGAAGGGAGGGAGGAAGAGAGGGAGGGAAGGAGGGAGGGAAGAGGAACAAAAGGTAGAAAGGAAGGAAGGACTCTGCTTTACCAGGTCATCCAGCTTTCTTCCACACTGACACAGTCACGAAGACAGTGTGCATGCAGTGAGCCATAGGCTCAAATGTGTATAGTCATAATTCTGTAATTTATGCTTTCCGCTATCTGGAAAAAAGTCACACGTATGACCATCCCAATGGTTACAACAGCTTTGACCAACATGGACTCTATATACAGAATGGGAAACAATGCATATATACAAACACATGCATGCACGCATGCGCGCACACACACACAACTTTAGATGACAAAAAGTTGACATTGCTATTTCATGAGACGCTCTTTTCACACAAATCCTATGCACATATGTTCTGAGAACCACATGTTATTAGTAACTAGTTTTTCCTTTAGTGAATTAATATTACTTCTTTATAGAATATATATTTATATGCCATATTGATGGTGTTGTCAAAGGTAATTTTATTTTTTAAGATTTGATTTATTGGGGCTGGAGATACAGTTTTTTGGTTAAGCGTGCTTGTTGTTCTTCCTGAGGACCAGAGTTCAATTCCCAGCACCCATGTCCAGGGGTTCACAGCTCCAGTTCCAGGGGATCCAATGCTGGAGTTACATGTGGATGTGAGCTGACTGACGGGTTCTGGGAACCAAACTGGGGTCCTCTGTAAGAGCAGAAAGCTTTCCTATCCACTGAACCATCTCTCCAACTTTGCCAAAGGTAATTATAAATTCATTCTCTACAAACAGAATCATTAGCTTATAAATGATCTTTATTTTCCATATGTCTATGAACTGTATCATATTTTACTATCCCAAGATATACATAGTATTGTGTTTCTTTTGCTAAGTCATTTAAACAAACATTTTTAGTGAATCTCCTTCAGTTGACAGTGCAGCTGCTGTGACACCAGCCACCAGCAGATGGAGGCCAAAGGCTCTGTCTGACTGCTCTGTTCAGCCAGAACTCAGAGGCAAGTAGCTCAGCCTCAGCACCTCAACTGTTCACTGGATTTTTGTGGTAGAAAAGAAACCAAATGTGCAGAAAAGGCTGATAAGAATGGTGGCAAATAATATCACCCCAACACAGAAATGAACAATGCTGGGAAGGGATGTTAAGGAGACTAGCATTTTGGCTCTCAAAGGGAAAAGACAGACAATCTGATTTCCTTGCAAGTGGAAAAGAAATGAACATTTCTCCATTCTTTGCACCAATAAGTGAATTTCTATTTTCTTTTTTAAAAATTTTATTTATTATTTTTATTTTTTAATGTGTATGTGTGTATTGCCTGCATGCAGGAAAGTGCACCTGTGTTGTGCAATGCCTGTGGAGGACAAAAGAGGCTGTTGGATCCCCTGGAACTGGAACTATGGATAGTTGTTAGCTGCCATGTGCATGCTGGGATTCGAACCCTGGTCTTCTGCAAAAACAGCCAGTGTTCTTAACCTCTGAGCCATCTTTCCAGGCCCGAATTTCCATTTTCTAGCCATATTTAATCAACAATTTGAGTTACAGCTTAAAATATTACACAAACAGAATTATTCACTATTTGTATCCCCTTGTGGTTTTGTTTTTGACATGGTGTGACATTTAGGGGTGCATCAATCCACTTTTTATGTCTGCCACATTTTTGTTCTTGTCAAACTTTTTCCTTTTGATATAAACAGACTGTAATAGAACGACATAAAACACCATGGAACCGAGGAACTTCCTCAAATTAAGTGTTAGTGCTGGATAAGAATCAAGGAAGGAGTGAAAAGGTTTTCAGTCCTAATATCACCTTGCTTTTTATATTAGCATTCATTCTAGTTTGTTAGGTATTTGTAGATACAGAAAAGAAAAACATTTTCTGTGCTTTGTTGCTACAGTAGATAGTAGATTTTATACCTGACTGGACAAACCACACTGATACATGACTATCTTCTCTTGTAAAAATGTTATCCAAACACCAGAGGACAGAAATTATCTCCTGTGGGTGTTGATATACACAACAGTATCACATTTTGCCCAAACCACAGCGTCTGTTGCCTAAATATATTTATGGTGGGAAATAACTAATGCAAAGAAAGCCTGAGCGAGTTCTCCCTGACCTTAGGCACATGATGTTTACTATATTCATGAGATCCATGGGGCACAGGCAATAGGAGCACTGCAGAGTGGCATATGTATCCCACAGATCACAAGAACCAGCAAGGAACCCTTCTTGGAGTTGGTGAGCTATGGCTCTCTCATCACTACACCACACATACTGCTTCCTTATCTGTCAAATTTTCTTATCTTCTGCCTTGGAGGAAAGCAGTGTGGTTATGACATTCCTGTCAGAGTGCTTTAAATATCACTAACTGCATTAGCAAAGTCTTCTAGGAATGGAATGACATGGACACAGTGTGGTGGCAGCCGAAGTATCAAGCTCTCAAAGGAGGAATACACAATGAAGTGAGAGAGTTTGGTTTGCAGAGGCTTATTCCCAGCATGTAAGACTGCAGGAGAGTTCATAACCATTGAGGCTATGCCATTCATGCATTCATTCATTCATTCATTCACCCATTTATTTTTTTTCAATAACATTATCTGGGAACAATGCCAGTAAAACAACTTGCCAATTATTTGCCTTTTGTGGATGTGGACAGCTGCAGATACTTTGATTCTTCATATATA
>NW_008349483.1:46262-49173 GCF_000622305.1 Nannospalax galili
ACAGTAGCATTTTGGTGTACTTATTTCCATTTTTCTAATCATACAGAGAGGTTTTATTTCATAAAACATGGATCATATTTATTTTAAAAGTTTTATCAATGACTACATAATACTTTTTTTGCTTTTGTATTTAATGGTTTATTTAACAGTTCTAATATTTAACACTTTTTAGGGTCCAGAGTTTTGTTTTGTTTTTTTTACCCTCAATGGAACTTTATTTTCTCACAATTCTGGAAGCCAGAAGCCCAAGATGAAGATGTCTGCAAGGCTACTTCTGTCTGAGGCTCCTCTCATTGACCCAGGTACAGGCTTCTCAGCCTTCACCTGGATGCCCTCTGTAAGTGTCTGGGGTCACATTTCCTAAAGGAGTGCCATTCAGCTAGATTTGCCTACCATGACAACATCATTTCTCTTTAACTGGTATAGGGCAGGTGCTAGGAATTTTAAATGTTATAAATAACATTGTTATAAAGACCTTTATGTTTTGTAACAAAACAATTACATATGCTATCCATTTAAATCACTTAATTTCTAAACTGCTCTCTTTATTTGTGAATGATGTCTCCAATGAAATGCATGGGTTTCTACAATATTTTGTTATAAAAATTTTCAAACAGAAAACTGAAAAAAGTCTAGAGTATACCTCCATATATCTACCATGGAAGATCTTCAGTTAACTAGGGGTCACTGCTTCATTGGCCCTTCACACTTACTTGTGTTGATGACTCACATGACAGCCAGTTGCAATATAGTTTCATAAAATGTTTTTCAGGAAATTTGTGGAGATTTAATATTGTTATATTTTTGGTAATGTCTTTTGCTACCTGACAACGTAGACCACCACAATGTGCATCAGAGTTGCATGCTGTTCTTACAATTTCTGATCTTGTATTAAGAAAGCTAAATCTAAGGCAAGTCTAATAGTTGTTTGCTTACTGAGCTTTTCAAACTTTGAATTTAAAAACTAAACGAATACATTTAGATTCTATTCTCATTAATGTTGCCTCTGGCTGATATTTTTACTGGTATACTGTCATTGTACATAGTAATGGGTTGTATAAAGACATTTTCATTTAGTTCTATCATGTGCTTGGACCATACCCACCTTCCTATGCTCCCCCTTTCTCCCTTTCCCCCCTTTTTCCTGTTGCTCCTTTAGTTCCCTTCCTTTTTCCAAATAGACTTGCTTCTACTGTTTTGTCATTTTTGAGTCAGGGTCTCCATGTAGCCTCAACTAGTCTGGAACTCCCTAAATAGACCAGGCTGGCCTTGAACTCACAGAGATCTGCCTGCCTTTGCCTCTTGAGTGCTGGGATCAAAGGCATGTGCCACCATGCCCAGATTGTAGTGTCATGTGTGTAACTGAGTTTATATCTATTATTTAAGTGAATATGCATGTCTATATACACATATGTACACTAGGATCTACAAACAAGAGAATATGCTTTCTCTTGGTGGTGGTAATTTATTACAATTTATCCTCAGGGATTCCTTCAACTAGAAAACATCAACTCACACGTTTGCCTCCTCTTGAGTCGAAAACTTTGCCCGTCTCTTGAGGAACAGCAATGATCTAGGAATGGAACCTTCACTCTTCTGGCTTCCAGTGCCTGCTATATAATTAAATCTGTTACCTCCAGTGCCTGCTATATAATTAAATCACTTCTCTACAGTGTTGCTTCTGGCCTTTACCACATATAGTGCAAATCTTAATTTTAATATTACATTTTATTTTCTCACAATTCTTTCTTACATTCTTTAGATTAGATTCACAATTACTTTTACTTTCATCAATCTTGTTATCTTGGATTTCACTGACAGTAAAGGGGAAGACATTTTCAAATTTTGTCCTCATATTTAAAATAAAATTTTCATCATTCTCTAAAGAGAAACTTTAACTCTATCTACTACACAATCCTTTCCTTCTTTTGTGCTGCTTTACATACTATATGCTACCTCTAAAATGTATTTATTTTGTTCAGTTATCTCAAGTTAGGTGCTATTTCACCAATCCCTATGAGTTGGAAGCTTTTTCTTTGTTCTGTTTTACTTACCATCATCTGGGGATGTTCAGATGAGCTCATTTTTCAGGTCAGAGCCGAGAGAACTCTATCATTTCATTACATAAAACCACATGTTTTGAATCTCTCTGAGAAGTGCCAAAGGTGTACTGGCCTGAGTGTAACAGAGTCTACCAAGCCCTGAGTGCTTCAGAGACCTACTTCTGCATTCATACTATTTGATTTCAAGGACCTCTATGTCTGGTTCATGGCAGCGACTGAAATTTCTGGAATATAGTGCTATAGAATCTTTGATCTTCTTTGTCAAAATTCTCTTTTATCATCAATGCAAAGAGAATTAAAATAGAAAAAAAGAACTGATAAAGATTAATTTAATTTTTTGTGGCTTTTAGTGTTTTCGTTTTCTCATACTGTCTTCATTTATGCAGCCATGTTCTTTAAAATAACCCTGGGGTAAATGACATAAATGATAAGCAGAGAATGAAAGATGCATGTATTACAGAGTAGCTAAATGATACCCTTTGGCTGGTACAAGATGCTTTGTACCAGAGTCAGAGTATAGCCATCTTCCTGATGTTTGCTCCTATAAATACAACTGACTGAAAGAGAGCTGGATTCTAGGATTTCCGATTTACCTCAGTTGTGAAGAATAATAATTCAGATGCACAGATGGGCTGTTGCTGTCAGTCTCCATATATGCACATCCTGTACCCTGTGGGGGAAACTGGCATTTACTGTAAATCTAACATTTTCCAGGTGCTATCTCAGAAGGTCTACATCGATTGCATGGTAATCTCCTAATACTTCTGATAGAGGTTATTCTCATTTCCTAGAGAATTTAACTAAAATATTAAGAGCTAAAGTGATCTATCTAATCAGCAAGCAATGTT
>NW_008349483.1:49443-50162 GCF_000622305.1 Nannospalax galili
TGACTGAGGAAGACTGTCGGCATGCTTCCAAACAGCTGATGTGTTTGTTCCCTTACACCTTTGGATAGCTACTCTTTAAATGGAGATGTAGACATTTTAAACAATGTCTTCTTGCTTCATGTAGTATTTGGGAAACAGCAAAGACATGTCATCAAGTCCCTCCTAATCAAGAGTGAATTATGCAATAGACAAATCAAGAAGAGGTTAATTGATGTCCTGGTTAGCTTTAATTGGCAGCTTGACATCGTCAAGTCATCTGAGAAGAAAACCTTGATTGAGGCCTAAATCAGACTAGCCTTTGGATATGTCTGTGGGGACTGTCTTGCTTGTTAGGTGATGTAGGACGACCCAGCCCACTGTGGGTGACACCACTCCCTGGACAGTTGGTCCTCCTCTGTATAAGAAAAATATGTAAGCATGAGCCTGGGTGAGGAGTAAGCAGTGTTCCTTCATAGTTTCTGCTTAACTTCCCTCAGTGATAGATTGTGACCTGGAAGTGCAAGCCAAGAGCAAGCAAACTCCCCTAAGTTTGGTTATGGTGCTTGTCATAGCAACAGAATGGAACTGTAACAGCTGGGGAGAACGTCTCTGTATTATTTTAGCCAACTATCTTATAGATCCCATTCCACTGTTTGGAAAGCTATGTACAGAATAAGAAAGTGAGACAAAAGGCCAACTGATCTTTGACCAGATTTATCCACTGAAGTACAAAGAGGAGC
>NW_008349483.1:50876-53968 GCF_000622305.1 Nannospalax galili
TGACTGAGGAAGACTGTCGGCATGCTTCCAAACAGCTGATGTGTTTGTTCCCTTACACCTTTGGATAGCTACTCTTTAAATGGAGATGTAGACATTTTAAACAATGTCTTCTTGCTTCATGTAGTATTTGGGAAACAGCAAAGACATGTCATCAAGTCCCTCCTAATCAAGAGTGAATTATGCAATAGACAAATCAAGAAGAGGTTAATTGATGTCCTGGTTAGCTTTAATTGGCAGCTTGACATCGTCAAGTCATCTGAGAAGAAAACCTTGACTGAGGCCTAAATCAGACTGGCCTTTGGATATGTCTGTGGGGACTGTCTTGCTTGTTAGTTGATGTAGGATGACCCAGCCCACTGTGGGTGACACCACTCCCTGGACAGTTGGTCCTCCTCTGTATAAGAAAAATATGTAAGCATGAGCCTGGGTGAGGAGTAAGCAGTGTTCCTTCATGGTTTCTGCCTCACTTCCCTCAGTGATAGATTGTGACCTGGAAGTGCAAGCCAAGAGTAAGCAAACTCCCCTAAGTTTGGTTATGGTGCTTGTCATAACAACAGAATGGAACTGTAACAGTTGGGGAGAACGTCTCTGTATTATTTTAGCCAACTGTCTTATAGATCCCATTCCACTGTTTGGAAAGCTATGTACAGAATAAGAAAGTGAGACAAAAGGCCAACTGATCTTTGACCAGATTTATCCACTGTAGTACAAAGAGGAGCATTTAGAAATTAGACACCAGGGCAGCCACAGTTATGCTCACAAGCTAGAGATTAGTGCCATCCCAAAGCCAGAAGCTCCATGAGGCTCAGTGTGGAGACACAGCTGGAGGGGAGTGTCCGTTCCCCGTGTAGCCGAATATAAACCTGGCTGCGTGACACCACTGGGAAAAGTAGTAAAGGGACAGACATAGGTGTGTCCTGACCACAGACCACCATGGCCTTTTCTTACTCACCTTTAAAAAAGGCTCCTAACAGAGCTCTTGATTCTCTGAAAATCCTGCTATTTTATGAATTCTGAATGATTAAAATTAAGGACAATATTTTCTTCAGGATCTAGTTTAAAGAGAAACTCAAGAGGCAGCTAGAGTCTACAGAAAATGATTACGGCCCTAAAGAGAAGACCCTGGTGCTAAGACATAGGCTGGCAATTGGTACTGCTCTTCACAAAAATGATATTTAAAACACTGCACGTCACACTTTCTCTCCAGCAAGTCTACAGAGGTGTGCTGTCCTCAGAACACCAGGTCCCAGAGGCAATCTTTTTCAAGGTGGTACCTAGCATTGAAAATCTCAGTTACACACATTTATGCATCTGCTTTCTAATAAAAAGTTGCAGGATAAGCTCTAATCTTCATCTCAATTATCTCTCAATCTACTATCTTAGTGTTGCCTGCAGTCCCATCATAAGCCCTAAGCAGCTGGGTCCCACCACAACTCAACGGCTGGCAGCAGTGCTGCCATGGCAACGTGTTAAAATTAGCTCTGTCACTTCCTTGAAATATTATCTTTTGCAGAGATGCCACAGTAAATGAATTTTTGGGTTAATTTGGCCTTTAAGGTCATGGTAGAATAGCCAGTAATAATGCATTTCAGTATTAAAAGTGTTAATTAGTGTTTTAGCTGCAAAGTGACCAGAAGTATGTTTATCTTTTGAAAGAAAGGTAAATAAATATTGTACATTCTGCTTGCTCAGAAACGGCGATGTGAGCAAGTAGTGGTTTGTAAAGCAGTCATAATGGGTGTCTTCAATGGAATTCCCAAGTCTTGTCAGAGAGTTTTCTTCTCTTTTAATAGTCCTCACAATTGAACCCTGAGCCTTTGGGCACACAAGGCAAGCATTCTCCCACTGAGGCATAATCCAGTCCTGAGACTGTTTTGAAAAATATCTTTGCAAACCAGTCATTGTAAAACACGCCTGCAATATCGGTATTTGGAAAGTTGAGGCAGGGGGGTTCCCACAAGTTCAAGGATAGCCTGGAGTACACAGCAAGTACCAGACCAATCTATATACATAGAGTCCCTGACTCAAAACAACACCAAAATGCCTCCTACTTAGGCTCAGGCTCAGTGTACCAGAATCAAAGGTATGGTGCCAGGCATATCCTGAGACTAAATCAAGACAAGGCAATCTGGAAATCACCTGAATATTCTCATGCTCTATGGGCAAAGCTCCTGACTCTGACCTTGTCAGGGATAAGGTCCATCTCAGAGTAGCCTGGGGCTTGACAGATGGCAGTGTGTGGCCTGAAGCTTGAAAAGCAGGCAGCTGAGGGTCATACTGTGAAGACCCACTGGCATCCCTCTAATTTCACAGCTTTGGATCAATGGTGGCATTATTGAGCAAAGTCTACTTTGGGATCATCTGTCACCCCAGTTACCCAGCAGACAGGGGCTGGAAACAGCCGTAAACTAGGGTGCTTTATGACCACAGGGATTTGAAAGCCCTTAACTTTTAAATTATTCAGGTGTAGGGTTTTACAGTTTTCAGGAGAACTTCATAGAGGTAGAAGGCAAATTTCACAAGTAAAAGGACTGTTGGAGGGGATGGAGGGGGATGACTGCTCAATGGATATGGGGTTTTGATTTGGGATGACATAAATGTAATCTGGAAAGGTACTTGGTTTGAAGTTAGGCAGCATTTCATTTTCCCTGGTAACTTGCATCTTGTTTTAACATCAAGAATCAAAAAGATGAAATTCTGCCTCTAAGTTAGAGTGATGGTTGTACAACTCTATGAATGTATACTACTCAGTTTTTCATTTTTATAGAGATAATTTCATGTAACATTAATTTCACCTCAATAAAAGGTACGTGCTAAAAGGGGGCTGGAGAGATGGCTAATTTACCTCAGTTGTGAAGAATAATAATTCAGATGCACAGATGGGCTGTTGCTGTCAGTCTCCATATATGCACATCCTGTACCCTGTGGGGGAAACTGGCATTTACTGTAAATCTAACATTTTCCAGGTTCAGTTGTTAAGAGCACTGACTGCTCATGGTAGCGAACTGCCATTTGTAACTCCAGTTCCAGGGGCTCTGACACCTCTTCTGACCTCTGTGGGCATTGCACGACATGGGTGCACTTACATACAT
>NW_008349483.1:54831-116047 GCF_000622305.1 Nannospalax galili
GTAGCCGAATATAAATCTGGCTGCGTGACACCACTGGGAAAAGTAGTAAAGGGACAGACATAGGTGTGTCCTGGCCACAGACCACCACGGCCTTTTCTTCCTCACCTTTAAAAAAGGCTCCAAACAGAGCTCTTGATTCTCTGAAAATCCTGCTATTTTATGAATTCTGAATGATTAAAATTAAGGACAATATTTTCTTCAGAATCTAGTTTAAAGAGAAACTCAAGAGGCAGCTAGAGTCTACAGAAAATGATTACGGCCCTAAAGGTCCTGGCCACAGACCACCACGGCCTTTTCTTCCTCACCTTTAAAAAAGGCTCCAAACAGAGCTCTTGATTCTCTGAAAATCCTGCTATTTTATGAATTCTGAATGATTAAAATTAAGGACAATATTTTCTTCAGAATCTAGTTTAAAGAGAAACTCAAGAGGCAGCTAGAGTCTACAGAAAATGATTACGGCCCTAAAGAGAAGACCCTGGTGCTAAGACATAGGCTGGCAATTGGTACTGCTCTTCACAAAAATGATATTTAAAACACTGCACGTCACACTTTCTCTCCAGCGAGTCTACAGAGGTGTGCTGTCCTCAGAACACCAGGTCCCAGAGGCGATCTTTTTCAAGGTGGTACCTAGCATTGAAAATCTCAGTTACACACATTTATGCATCTGCTTTCTAATAAAAAGTTGCAGGATAAGCTCTAATCTTCATCTCAATTATCTCTCAATCTACTATCTTAGTGTTGCCTGCAGTCCCATCATAAGCCCTAAGCAGCTGGGTCCCACCACAACTCAACTGCTGGCAGCAGTGCTGCCATGGCAACGTGTTAAAATTAGCTCTGTCACTTCCTTGAAATATTATCTTTTGCAGAGATGCCACAGTAAATGAATTTTTGGGTTAATTTGGCCTTTAAGGTCATGGTAGAATAGCCAGTAATAATGCATTTCAGTATTAAAAGTGTTAATTAGTGTTTTAGCTGCAAAGTGACCAGAAGTATGTTTATCTTTTGAAAGAAAGGTAAATAAATATTGTACATTCTGCTTGCTCAGAAACGGCGATGTGAGCAAGTAGTGGTTTGTAAAGCAGTCATAATGGGTGTCTTCAATGGAATTCCCAAGTCTTGTCAGAGAGTTTTCTTCTCTTTTAATAGTCCTCACAATTGAACCCTGAGCCTTTGGGCACACAAGGCAAGCATTCTCCCACTGAGGCATAATCCAGTCCTGAGACTGTTTTGAAAAATATCTTTGCAAACCAGTCATTGTAAAACACGCCTGCAATATCGGTATTTGGAAAGTTGAGGCAGGGGGGTTCCCACAAGTTCAAGGATAGCCTGGAGTACACAGCAAGTACCAGACCAATCTATATACATAGAGTCCCTGACTCAAAACAACACCAAAATGCCTCCTACTTAGGCTCAGGCTCAGTGTACCAGAATCAAAGGTATGGTGCCAGGCATATCCTGAGACTAAATCAAGACAAGGCAATCTGGAAATCACCTGAATATTCTCATGCTCTATGGGCAAAGCTCCTGACTCTGACCTTGTCAGGGATAAGGTCCATCTCAGAGTAGCCTGGGGCTTGACAGATGGCAGTGTGTGGCCTGAAGCTTGAAAAGCAGGCAGCTGAGGGTCATACTGTGAAGACCCACTGGCATCCCTCTAATTTCACAGCTTTGGATCAATGGTGGCATTATTGAGCAAAGTCTACTTTGGGATCATCTGTCACCCCAGTTACCCAGCAGACAGGGGCTGGAAACAGCCGTAAACTAGGGTGCTTTATGACCACAGGGATTTGAAAGCCCTTAACTTTTAAATTATTCAGGTGTAGGGTTTTACAGTTTTCAGGAGAACTTCATAGAGGTAGAAGGCAAATTTCACAAGTAAAAGGACTGTTGGAGGGGATGGAGGGGGATGACTGCTCAATGGATATGGGGTTTTGATTTGGGATGACATAAATGTAACCTGAAAAGGTACTTGGTTTGAAGTTAGGCAGCATTTCATTTTCCCTGGTAACTTGCATCTTGTTTTAACATCAAGAATCAAAAAGATGAAATTCTGCCTCTAAGTTAGAGTGATGGTTGTACAACTCTATGAATGTATACTACTCAGTTTTTCATTTTTATAGAGATAATTTCATGTAACATTAATTTCACCTCAATAAAAGGTACGTGCTAAAAGGGGGCTGGAGAGATGGCTCAGTTGTTAAGAGCACTGACTGCTCATGGTAGCGAACTGCCATTTGTAACTCCAGTTCCAGGGGCTCTGACACCTCTTCTGACCTCTGTGGGGAGATGGCACAGTTGTTAAGAGCACTGACTGCTCATGGTAGCGAACTGCCATTTGTAACTCCAGTTCCAGGGGCTCTGACACCTCTTCTGACCTCTGTGGGCATTGCACGACATGGGTGCACTTACATACATGGAAGCAATACAGTCATACACATAAAATGAAAATAATAAAATATTTGTTTTAAAATGTATATGCCAAAAGTATACGCATGCACTCATGCACACGCACACTCTCCCGACCCCAAACTCCATTGGTCACCTGTCATCTATAAAGGGCTTCCAAAGTGCTAGAAAAAACACCTAATCCTGATGTTCATTTTCTATAGAGTCACGTTACACCAGAAATCATGAATTACACAATTCTTACTTGGACCTAGTCCATCAAAACATACACATGCATGAAAGTGCCGAATTAGACCCATCACTTTGCATATTTTAAAATTAAAAATTAGAATGGGCTTTAGACCTTGGAAGCAGGGAAGAGAGTTGATGTGTGCTGTAATTCAGCAGTTGGATTGTGGTTAATGAATACTCAAGTTCGGGCACATAGCAATGACTCCCTTTCCCAGAGATGAGGTAACTGAAAGCTGGGTCAGCCTGCTGTGGGAGGTGAGGGGAGCTGGCCACCATCTGCTTACATTCATGTTCTGCTTGGTAATGCTATCTCTTCCAATGACTTGGTACAATGGTAGAGAGATCTGGGCCCGGCCACTTCAACCAAATTTGGATACATGTGCAAGATGATGGACCGTTTTTCTCCTACAACCACCTTGAAGTAAGAGGGCATCGCCAGTTCTCAGAATGTTCACAGCTCCCTAGCACTGGAAGCAGGAAATTCCCTGTCAGTGGACCTAGTATAAAGATGCCCAGGAGAGAAGAGGTTTCTTAGAAAGGACAAGGGAATGTTGAAGGGACACAGCATTTTTAAGACCCAGGAGGAAATTTGTGCTGATGGAGACCTAACAAAGATGCTGGGTACCTTATGATTTCTGACAGGGGTCAAAACTGAAAAGGGAGTTACTACTGTCCACCTGCTGCCTCTCCCTCCCACAGTATGTATTTCACCTGGTTCTGCTTACTTGCTTCTTACCAACTTTCAATGATAATGAAGAGGACATCATCAAAATATTATTGACCAAGGTACCTCCAGGTGCCAAATGTTGAAATGAAAGAAATGCATGATTTCTATGACTCATAGGACACTTGTAAGGGTAAGTACTGCTAATTCCATTTCATATCTCAGGCATGAGAGCTCAAATGTCAGGAAACTACTGTGGAACAGAGTGAGAAAATTAACATTGCTAATACTGTCATCAGCAATAACTGGCTTGCTTTTCCCAAACACAAAAACCAAAGTATCTAAATGGAAAAAAGAGAAAGCACATGACTACTTGAATATTTTCATTTAAAAAGACTAAGCTATAAACACTTTCAGGTCCCCTACATGACAATATCAATCAATCAACAAATCAGTGACATATAACTCACCCTGTTGATGTTAGGCATTGTGAACAAGAGAGAAACCGAGCCACTTCTTTGGCCTGAGAGTCTTGATAATGTAATTAGTTGTTAACGGAATAAAAACAAATCCAGAAAATAACCATATCTATGATTCTTTTTCACAGAAAGGTGAAAAGGTACATCCATCTTCAAAACTCTTGTTTAAATATATTCGACAATTTAAAGCATACTTTAATTGATAAACTTATAGATAGATGGCCATTCTATGTTAATAAATGTCAAGAACAGTAATTCAAGCTGCCAGTTTTTGTTTGTTTTGTGTCTTCCTTGACATTTTGGGATCCCATATCTTCATTTGATGTCTCATATGACATTTTGGTGTGTTTACTCTGCATGTGAAGAAGTCTCAAACACTGCTGCCTAGCACATGCCTGCGTCGGATGTCCTGAGCACCAAGTAATGTCAGACTCAACCACTAGTCTGTGGAAACTGTGATGTAAGAGCCCTTATCTATTGACTATATTCCTGTGTTCCCTGGGGTCCAGAACATAGCCCAACACATACCAGAAAGTCAAATATCTCTTTCAGTGGAATGAAAGAAGAAATAACAGGACTGAACTCTATTGGGCAGAAACATTCTTAGCAAGATCAAGTTCAGAGCCTGTGGTCTGGTAATGCATACTTGTATACTTGTTGGATTATTTGGTGATCAGCTAATTTGTATGTGCTTAAATTTATAAAAAGAAAAGCATAGCAAAACCAAGGCTAGCCCCCCAATAATGGGTCAATATCATAATAGCATCTTTACCTTGATCCTTTTTAGAAAATATTTCATTATTATTTTATGTGTATGAGTGTATTACTTGTATATATGTAGGTTCACCCTTGTCATGCAATGCCTACAGAGGTCAGAAGAGAGCATCAAATTCCCCTGACATTGGAGTTTTGGATGGTTGTTAGCCATCATGTGGGTGCTGGGAATTGAACCTGGGTCCTCTACAAGAGCAGTCAGTACTATTAACCACTGAGCCATCTCTCCAGCCCTTGATCCTTTTTCTAAGTATATGTTTTGGAAGTTATACTATCTTAAACTTAATTACAACATAGTATTTTTTTAAAATAATCATCAAGGAATATATATTGGCCTACTTCACTATATTTTAGCAAAATGCAAGAGTTGGTAGGAATTAAGAGAACAGTATGTGCTCTCTTCTTAAGAAAATGAAATAAATGGAATAAAATAAAAATGAAATAAGTAAAATTTTATTTTTTGTAAAACAATGACAGGCCAAACAAATCTTTAACTGTAACTAAATAATATATTATGTATTAATTCTGTTCTCATCTTTTTCTGCATTCTAACTTACTTCTCTGATTTATAAACCAAAATAGACACCAAACTTATTTTTTCTAATAATAATTTCCATTAGTCACATAAAAGAAACATCTAGAGAAGATGACTGAATGTTGGTTTTTAAAATGTGTTGTGATCAATAACTCATAGGCGGTATCCCAAACCTGGCACTACAGCTTTTGTTTAATGACCTGTGTCAACATTCTGGGAGCAGCATTGTCAATCCATGCAGGGCACCTCCATTCAAACTCCTTTTTTTAAAAAGTTGTATTTTGAAATTAGCTTACTCACTAGTGGGATTCCATAAGGCTTTTTCATACATCTTTGTTTTAGATAACCCATCTCCTACTCCTCCCTTCTCTGCCATCCCTGCCTCCATCCTTCCTTAAACCTTTAACCCTTAATGTTAACCTCGGTCTTCTTTCTGATCGCATGTTCTGCTGTTCCTTCCAACTATTTATTTTGTTTTACTTTTTTGAGGCAGGGGGCAGGATCTTCCTGTAGCCCCCGCTGAGCTGGAACTTGATATGTAGACCAGGCTGGTTTTGATCTCAGAGATCCATCTACCTCTGCCTCCAGAGTGCTGAGATTAAAGGTATACACCTCCATGCCTGGCCCAACAATATTTTTAAATTGAGTTGTGAGATAGTAGGTTTCCAGATAACTTTTTCATACATCTTCCTTTATGCTAACCCCCACACTTCTTGATTTCCATCATCCTCTCATACCCCTCCCTGCATAAGCCTTTCTATACCCAGTATTCTACCTCTCTACATTGGTTTTACCTAAAATATACTATTATGTAGTCAAGGAAGCTACAGAGGTTCACCCAAACTACGCAGGCTATTGCCATCGCTCTTGGTTTCCTACCATAACTACATAGTAATACCGCTTTGCTGAAGCCACCACACACTTCGGCTGCAGGACATAGAGAAATCAACCTCAACCTGGTCTGGAAACTTTCTTCTTGCTGGCTAATTTTCATAATGCCAGAAGGTAATATGTAGGATGCTAGAAGAGAAAGCACATCAATGGTCTTACCTAGACCCTGCGTACCACAACAGAGTTCTGCCAGGCAGATGCATACACAGGTGCAATAGTGGCATAGAAGTTATGAAGTAACCAATTGCTTTCTAGTTGAGACCTGCTCCATGTTAGGTCTATAAACCTGGTTAAAAGTCCATAGCTGTGGAGGTCATAGGTCCTAGGATGCAACTTACTATTGTTATTTACTAAATGGTCATGTTGTAAAACTGTCTTCTAAGTATTTATGTTTGCACACATAGACATAGACCTGACTTTCTTTCAGCCTCAGTCAGAGAAGCTTATTTTCGCAGTGAGTAGCAGTCAATGTTTCTATTCATAACTGGTCAAAGTGCTGCGAATAAGTGGCTGTGAGTGCTCAGCCCTAAATGGGTCATCTTATCAATTCTCCTGCCAAGGCTCGGGGAACAAAGTAGACGAGGTGGGCAGAAAGAACACAGGAAACAGAGGAAAGGGAGGGGTACTGTGAGATACTGTCTTTGGGCATGACAGGGCTATTGCACATAGTAATTCACAGAAGCTGAAGTTACTTGCACAGGATCTACACAAGATCAAGTCAGCCAAAAACCAAGCATGACTTGAGGAAGAGATCACAAGGCTCCACCAGTAGCTGAGGACTTATATTAGCAGCTATTAGCTTCTGAGGGCAGGAGAATCATTCTTCTTTGTGGTTGTGGCCGCTGGTAGATTGCCCATGCACCAGGGAATGGCCCCATACCCATGTACATATGGGCAACAGTGAGTAGATTTAGTAAGTTACTGAAATAAACAGGGGGACATGAAGTTGGGAGAGGGACATGCTGGGGATATCTGAAAGGGATAGAGGGGCAAATGGATATGATAATATTTCACTGAACACATGAATGAAACTCTCAATGAGTAAATTGAAAATAAATAAATTGAAATAAATAAGCAAATACAAATGTGTTCTGAAGACATGATAAAATAAGATGTGAAGAAAAACTAAAGACAATATTTGTTATGTAGAAAACAAAACAAAGATCAGAAATGTAATTATTAAACTTTTCTTGAAAAAACCTCTACCAAATGTTCCTAGTTTTAAAATTATACTTGTCCTTTTTTTTTTTAACAAAACCACCACAGACTTCACCGCAGATGAAATGCATTCTGTCAAAACCTGAATCAATAACTGAGGAATGACATTTCATTTCAGCAGCAGAAAAGAGATTCCCTCCAAAGGTCACGTCAGCTGGATCCCAAAGGACAAGACCAGCAGCCTGGCTGCAAAATAATGATGAGAACAACAAGGTGGAGTCTTGTGCTTCTCCCAGTGCATACTACATATCTAGAAGCCAAAAGGCCTGATGTACTATATTATTATAGCCAGAAATTGTGAAGTTGTACTATTTTCCTAAGTACAAGTGAGGACAAGAGGAAGAAATGGCTTCATCTAAGTATGTCCATTTTGAAAACATGAAAAAATGGGCTCTTTCTATGTATTAATCAAATCTCATTAGTATAATTTGCACCTCCTAGTTAATACTATTACTATGATTTTTCAGTCCACATGGAGTTTTCTCTCTGCAGATGGTGCGTCATACTATTATTACCTACATGTCTCAGGAGATGTGTAATTACTTCAAAAGACTTTATAACTTCTCTTATATTTCACAAAGAAAAATCAAACAAACAGAAAACCAATTAGGAATTGGGGCAAGGTACTAAAGAGAGTTCTCAAAAGATAAAACACAAATGATTGGGAAATATTTTTTTTAATGTTCAACATCTTTAGCCCTAAGGAAAAATGCTAATTAAAACTTCTTTGAGATTTCCTATCACCCCAGTCAGAATGGGTAAGATCCAAAACACAAAGGATGGAAAATGCTGATGAAGATTAAGGAAAGGGGAACACTTATTCACTGCTTGTGGGAGTGTGAGCTGTGCAACCACTATGGAAATCAGTGTGGAGATTCCTCAAAAAGCTAGAAATATATCCAGCCATGCCACTCTGGACATATACCCAAAGGACTATCTCTGTACTCTACTACAAAGATATCTGCTCATCTGTTCATTGTTGCTTTGTTTACCATAGCCAGTAACAACTTAGATGGCTGTCAACTAATGAATGAAAAATGAAAATATGGTACATTTACATGATGTACTATCATTCAGCTGTTAAGAAAAATAAAACCATGGAATTCACATGTAAATAGATGAAACTGGAAACAATCATCCTGAGTGAGGTAATCCGGACTCAGAAAAACAAACTGTATATTCTCCCTTACCTGTCTTAAAAAAGAAACAAAATTAAACAAAACAAAAACAAATAAATTGATGCTAGCTTTGAATCTTGAGATAAGTATATTTCAATTGGAAAATCTATGGAGGTCAGAAAGCTAATATGGGCTCATGGGGGAAGGTTTCATGGCCGAGAAGACAGAACACAGTGATACAAAGAGGAAAAGGGGAATAATGGAATAGGAAGGTTTAAATGGAGTGGGGAATGGGAGGGCAGGGCAGAAGAGGAAGTTGAGGGATAATCAACACTAAAGGCCTTTTGAAGAAATCAAGTGGGAACCTACTACTGTGGAAGTTTCTTAAATATAGACATATACAATATAAAAAGTGTTTAAGTATAGCTCCCCTATAACAGGGGTTTGATGTCCCTACCAGACACCACAGGCTAGCAAATAAAAAGCCCAATGCTAGGAATAGACTCCTTCTTTTGGAGTTGTTGACTGGGAGTGGTGTCCTATAGACTCTCAAACTGTACTGGCTTCTGTCATGGCTCTTAGTTAACTTCCAGAACTTGAGGGCAAGTCCCCTTTGCTCTAGATATTACATACATGAGTTGTAGAACAAATATGGAGAAATCAAGCTGGTATTGACCTGAAAGCTTTATTGTATTGGCCAGTTTTCATTGTGCTGGAAAGCGCTATGCAAAAAAAGAAATGTAATCATCAACCTTACCAAACTGTGAACACTGCGAGCTATAGTAACAACTGGTCTGGCAAGATATGCCTACTGGTGCGGTAGTGCAGGAATTTTATTGGAGTAACCAAACATTTTCTGATTGGTTGTAAGGGCAGCTTCACAAGATGTAAGTCATACCTGGCCCTGTTATCGGGGCCAAGAAGCTGCGTCTAGACAGGTCACAGCCCATAGGGGAGAGCCTGCTACTGCTATTCTGCTAAATAGATATAGTATTAAAACAAGAACTTGCACCGAGGGACATCTGAATACAAATGCTTGACTGGATAGGATTAACATATATGACAAAACGTATGAAATCCAGTAAGGGGAGCTATGAAGGGGCATGGACAGGGGGGCAGTTTCTAAATTCAATTAAGATATATTATGTGAAATGTACAAAAACTCATTAAAATATAAAAAACTGATAATGAACATTAAAATTTATAGTAGTTTTATATTGCTGTGGCATCTTAGTCCATCCTCAGTGTACCAACCTCACTGAGCAGAGTAGAGAGCAGCTCTAGTGTTATCTGATTTGTTTGGTTAAGGCATATGGTGCACAATAAGCTTAAGTCATATAGGTGCACAAGGACCATGTATCAATCCAAACCATACAGGAAAGTGTTAGACGTACCACTAAATGAACTCAGTGCATTATATATGTGTATATTTATAAATGCATGTACATATATGTAATAATAACAAAGAGGCTAACAAATTGAGAGGGAGTGGAGAGGACATGGGAGAAGTTGGAGAGGGACTGGGAAGGATGGAAATAATGCAAATAGAATATTCATGTACGAAATTCTCAAAAATAAAATATATTTTTAAAATAAAAAGCATCTTATAATGATTTATTAGTATGTCTGTAAATTACTGCATCTCTCAACCCTCATCAGGGCAGCTTCTTTGTGGAGCAGATGGTGATTAACAGAGACCCACAACTTGTCAACATGCAGTGAATAAAAGCCTGCAGAATGCTCAGCCCTAAATGGGACATCTGTATCACACCCTCTCCTCCTAAGGCTTAGGGATCATTGTGGAAGAGGGGTTGGAAGGATAAGAGCCAAATGTTATGGAGGATACAGGGAAACCATGTTTTCTGGACACAACAGGGCAGTTGCACACATGAAGCCACAGCACTTGTGACAGCATTCACAAGATCTGTGCAAACCTAAGTCAAATAAAAACCTAGCATGGAGAGGGGTGGTGGGCAGGAAGCCCCAGCCTTAGTTGAGGAACAATTGGCAATTGATAGCTCCTGAGAAGGGAGAATCAGTTCTCTTTAGGGTGTGACTCTCTGCATAGGTTGAGTAGATTCCAGGGAATGAACCCTGTGACCCAGAAGTTCCTCTGATAAGCCATAATCCCACCTCCTTCCCATTCTCTGTGGAGGGAATCAAGTCCACTAATGGGCAGGGCTATGGAGATAGAAGACAGGAAAATCATGAGGCTGCTCTCTTGCCCTTTTGTGTGGCTGCTGGGAAGCTACCAGACTTGTTACAGCTGTGAATGGGGTAGTCACCATTTTTGGAATAGAGCTTGGGGAAAGGCAGGGCAAATGCCCCGCCTTACTTGGGGGCTCCTTGGCGGGGTGAGATGAGGCACTATGACCGGTGAGAAGGCTGAATGAAGCACACTGGGAAAAGGGAGGGGGGGCAGCGGCCACCATATTGAGCACAGGCCATACTGAGCACAGGCCAACTGCCAAGGAGAGAAGGAGCCGGGAGAGCAAGAGACGGATGACACATGCATTTCAAATACAGAAAAGGAAAAGCCTATAAGAATCCGTGTTTTTTGTAAATCACCCCCACCAAATGTCATATAAACTATGCAAAATCCAAATAAGATGCCTTCTGTCAGTTTGTCAGCCCTTATCAGGACTGGGAGATGCTGAGTCTGGGGTGGGTCTCCCAGTAAGAAGGGAAAAATCTAGTGAAACAAACCATACCTAAGAGCACTTGAGGAACACAAATTGTACATGATACACCTTTAAAAAATAATAATAGAGGGCATGGAAATGGAGGGTCTGAATAGGATCACAATGCATTGTATAAAGTTCTCAAAGAATAAAAATATTTTAAAAGAAAATTTTTGATTCTCTGAAAGTTCACCTATAAACTTTAGGAGGAAAAGCATATTTAGAATGAAGAATTCTTCCCAATTTCGCATCCAACATTAGGGAGTTTGATTTTAGTATTGAGAAGTACTTGTGCCACAGTTGGATAAAAATTTAATATCATCCTTAGCTTAAAATATTCTAAATAATATTCAAATTGAGTTATCACCAGTTCAAAAACCTAACACCTGAATTCTTAAAAATTCAAAGATTCTTGGGCTATGAAATACCATTACAAATGGAAAATTACACATTGATCTCATGGGAAGGGGTACTAAAGTATGCATTAAAGTTATATGGGTAAGGCATATATGACATTTTAACACATTTCATGTTCAGACTTGGGTCCCATATCCAAAATGTCTGAGTATGCATTTGAAAATATTCTAAAAATTAAATATCTGAAATCCAAACCCACTTTGGGTCCAAAGCATCTTAGGGACACTCAGTCAAGCATGTGCAGGTCTTCAGGGGGTGGTTGATAATTGGTAGCTATGAATATCATGCAGTGAAAACTAATGAGCTTAAGCAAAAAAATGTAATTATAGAAGTTTAGGATTTGGATAGTGTGAAGGCAGGTGATCATGACAACCTGAGAGAGAATCACAGAGAAACAACACAGCATCTCTGCTATGTTTAGAACTATGCTGCCCATCAAAACAGAAATTTGCTTAAAACTTTTCAGAATCAAAGTAAATTTTCAAAACACAAATTGGTGTCTTTATAACTCCCTGTCATTGGCCATATTCATCTCAAAGTCAATGATCTTAACTATAACAGTAGTCAAAAACTGAGTTGTACTATTTTATTGTCTCTTTCCGAGAGAGGGGGGAGAGAGAGAGAGAGAGCACGCGCATGTCTGCGTGAAGGCCAGAGGTCAGGTATTTTCCTCTATTGTCCTACACCTTATTTTTTGAGACAGCATCTCTCATTGAACCTGGGGCTCACTGCTAGACCGTCTGGCCAGCAAGCCCCTGGGATCCTTCTGTTTCTGCCTCCCAGTACTGGGGTTACAAGCATACCCCACCATGCCTGGCTTTTGCTGTTTGTGCTGGGGATCTGAACTCAGGTCCTCATGCTTGTGCAGCAAGCATTTCACCCAATGAGCCATCTCCTCAGGCCCTCTCTTAATTTTAAACAATCATAAATCTAAGGTGGTTGGGCAGATCACAACACCACCACATGGAAACACCACATTTCCACTAAAATGCCCAGGCCACTGGTAAATTTGGGAATGTCAGGAAAAAGTTCATTCAAGCAGCAGACACTTCTAGAAGGGATTCAACCAACTGAACACATTTCTTATTTCTCTTCAGGCCATGGTCCAACTCTACATTTTCAAATGGAAAATATGATAAAATATGATAGTTTTATTAAATTACTCTTACTTAGTATTTTCCATCATTATCTTGCTCTGTATTTAGTTTTCTTCTTTATTAATAAATCTTTGACTTGACATATAGCCTATGCAGTAAAATAACCATAGCGACCAATACATATAATATGACCTTCACTCCTGTAGGCATGCAATCCAAGCAATATCATTTTGGTAATGAGGAAGTTGGTTTTCCTACTGGTGCATGTTCTGTGAAGGTTGTAGTAAACGTTGCCCTCATTAAAATTCTTGGGAGGCATGTTTTTCAACTCTTGATATTTTCACAGGCGTTTTACTATGTAATGATCTGGGGCATGTTAGAGTCCATCACTGTTTGCAATGTGGCTGGTTCTAATGTCTGTGTGGATCAGGATACAAGCAGGAATTCTAGCAGCCACAGTACCTCCAACAAGCCCTAAATACACAGGTGTCCTGTAATATCAAGGCCAGCACAGACTGGACTTTAAAGAAATATTTATAAATAAAACCAATCTTTATGGGTCTATAATGAGTCATGGGTCTATAATATATTTCAGTTATCATTGGGTCATCACAACTTATGAAACGTATACTGTAAGTAATCAATGCACATGAGGCAAGCAAGCATGGGAGACACTTGGTTTGGGGTTATGTGCAACTCCCTCTCTTGTAATAATGCCCTTGGCAGCTGGTTCTCTTACTGGAATGTGCTATGCACACACACACACCCTTCCCCAAACAATGCATCTAGCAACCTCATAACCCCTCCATCCCACCCAGTATCAGGCTAAATGCATTACCATATTTGACCAATGGTCTAATATTCCCATTAAAAATCAAATTCAGATAGCTTCTATCCAAGTGTATTCCCAACACATCTGGGTATGAGGAACAGAGGGTTGATCTAGCTTGACCTACTTCTGGAAGCATATGCAATAAGGCAAAACAGTATCCTCTAGAAACCTTTCAGGGAGAATCCACTATTTACTATCTTATGTCTATGTGTAATTGTGTATGCATATGATTAAAATCAGATGCATTATGGGAATGGATATGCACAAGAGAGAAATGAGGTTATAACCTAACCTACCAATAAAAATACTTACCCAAACTATGCCCTTTGGTAAACATTTCCTCCTTCTTAAGCCCCATAAAAGGGAGTCCCAAACAATAATCAGGGTTCCTGAGTATCTTTGCTGATGTGGCCTGCTGTCTATCTTGACAGTGAATCTCTCTTGAAATCTGCTTGTTTTGCTCCAAATGAAATTACCTTATTTCCTTAAAAAAATTGAATGAACCCTTATTTTCAATTCTTTGGATAAGAGACCAAGAACCTGGAAACATCTGGCCCAGACTCTGACTACTAGTAACACATAGACATTATCAAGGAAGTTATCCAGTTTGTCACAATCAATTTGATCCTTAATTGTGACACATCTCCAGCTGTCTGAGGTAGAACACAGAAATAATAACTCTTATTCTCTGCACATTCCACACTTACCTATGGAGAAAGGGGGTGCATCAAAAAGAATCAAGGCACTTTTTTGGAGAGCCAGGTCTATGGCTACTACATGACACTTTCCCTAGATCATAAGTTCATTTCTCTGAGAGCTTCCTTTTAAGAAAAAATATAAAGGGATGGAGTTGTACTGTGAAAGTAACAACAGCTGTTTGATCCTTGGGAACCATGGCAGATTGGTAGTTCATTTACCCTAGCTGAGGCCCAGATGGGATGTGATAAAAGGGTCACGAGAGGAATTTGAAGGCAGCAGCAGGTGGATGGAGAGGGGCAGGAAGTGGCACTCACCACTGCCTCCTCCTTTGACTCCTCTGTTTCTAGTCCAAGGTCCAGCCCAGAAGCAGGTGCAGCAGTACTGACAGGTGGCTCTTCTGCTTGTGGCTCTGTGGACGGAGCTGGTTCAGTTTCAGCCTTGGGTTATTTGGGGGTTAGAGGAAAAAGATTCAACACATGAATAGGCAACATTACAGAATACTGGGCAATGAAAATCTGCTTGTTATTTAAAAGAAAGCTAGTTTCATTAAATCTATTCTGGAAAAATCCTGCCATTTGGCAACATGAACCCTTAGAGAACTGGGAAGGCAAGGAGTGGAATCACCTAAACTTTCCTTTAACATCCCCTAGATCCCTCACTTCCTTTGAAGTCAAACTAAGACCTACCAATTTTTTTCCTGTAACATTTGGCTCTTACTTCTCTATGGCCTATATGAGGGAATCTAAAGTTCTGTTAAAAAACAGAGAAAAAGGGGGAAGAGAGGGGGGAGCGGCAGAGGGAGGGGAGAATAAGAAAAGAGAAGAGAAAAGGAGGGGAGGGGAGGGGAAAGAAGACTCTCTAGGAGGCCTGACATTTGCCAGATGGAAGGAGAGAGGAAGAATTTATAGGGCACATAGATCTGTGATCATTCAGTTCCTATATTACATATATATTACACAGAGAAATGACGGGGTCATGTCAACACATAGATTTAAATAGATTCATTTAACCCATGGTCCACTTCCAAAGCTGACAGCACAGGCTCAGCTACCTGGCTGCTCCTTACCATAAACCAAAGAGCCTTTGTGGTTTTGTTTGAAGTTCTAATTCAGACCCTTTCCTGCTTCTACCTCCAACAAAATCTGTAGCAATCAATTTCTTTCATATAAAAAAGCCAATCCTTTAAAGAATCACAGTGAAGCATCTACATGGTCTCAGTAACACACTTTAAATCCTGGGGCAAGATGAGATGCTGCTGTGCCAATAGCCCCACTACATACAGACAGCCTCCAGTTCCAATCACACGCTGAGTTACACACTGAGACGCATCTGTGTTCTTAGCTGAAGTCCTTACACTCTTCCCATGTGCCCATCTAATTCCATGTGCACAGTGAACTTCATAGAGAAGTGGTGCAGAAGTGTTTCTGCAATTACCAAAAATAATGACTCGCTACTCAAATTCAACTTATAAGTCACTTTTCCTATTGTTTCAGAGGTAGTGAAATTACAAATATTTTGACACGATGGAGAGCAAAACAAAGATAAGTTGTAACAACTTGTGGGAAGATCTGAAACAGTACTACTGGAGCTGTGCCCCGCCTCAGCTGTTTTATTTTCCTACAAGACATCCCCCTTGATAGATACTGTTAATGGATTCATATCATGCCGTGCCTAGTTCGGAGCACTACAAATGATGCCCTATGCTTTGATGGAATAGCAGCCATTACACATTCAGAGAAGAGAATCCAGTGCTGGGCTTCTGCTGCCCCTGAGAAGATCCTGCAGACTTACAATTTGCTGAGAGTTACAGGCTTATGGTGATTAACCTAGTGCCTCCAAGCAGGAAATGTTAGGGGCATTTTAGTACTGGGCATGACAAGGTTGGTTCCCCAACACAGAAGAGGCACAGTATCTGCTTTAGAGAATACATATGTAGAAAAGAGGAGGGAAAGTGCCTACAAATGTCAAAGGGGCATAGCACAGGGAGATGTCAAGACACATAGAAACCACAATTCTGACCAAAGTATCTTCTGGATCAAAGTAGTAGATGTACGTTTGCTCATGACTAGTAGTTTTTCTATTATATTTGCATTTCTGAGTTTTCCCTAACTGTTCACAATTGATGATTCAAAACTTCATCCTCCAAGCTCCACCACCAAGGCTGAGAATGACCAACGAACATGAAGACTGAATTTTTTCTGGCTGTATTACTGATATTATATGATTGGTATTTGAATATTTATTGAAAACCCTCAGAGATTCTGCCTTCCACTGGTTGTGCAAAAGTATGACAGTCTACTGTCATATTAGAGTCACAATTGTCTGCACAACAGAACCAAAGAAGGTTTGTTTAAGACAAGTTTCTCAGAATTCCTTACTTGAAAGTGAATTATTGTACAAAGAAAAATTCATTCTATGTGAACTCAGTTTCAAACTTCCAATGTGAAAGGTAATCAAGATAACTATTACGATGGAAAAACCACAGTAATGCTAATAGCTCTCCTTGAGCCTCAGAGAGAACAAGCCTTCTGTCATGTAGCAGTGACAGTTTTCAAGGTCTCTTCAATCAGCATGATTAGTAAGCTACTGCTGAAAGGTTTCCCATGATAGCAGCAACTGCAATATTACAAGAATCTCCTGCAATCCCCAGAGCAGCTCCTTCTGCTCCCTACTCATTCCCTGAGATTTAGTCCCCTCGTGATGCAATGAGGATTCTCAGATGGCCTATGCATGCTTTTTTCTAAAACTTACAAGATGAAGAGATGAGATGAGAAATTACCAGCTCTAAGTTCAAGAAAAAAAGCAATGCAATATTAGTTGAAGCATAAACTCTTGAGGTAAATTTGTTTCAGTGCTAGCTTAAGTTATAGTTGCATAGAAAGACCCAGGACTTTGATGAATTCATTGTGTTCCAGTGAGGACACTCAGTATTATAAAAAACTGATTTGTGTTGGCAACACAGTGTTAGAAGTAAAGAAATTTAAAGTAAGTTTTACAGATGCTTTTCTTTCTGTTTTCTAGGAAAGAGGGAGCTATGGAAATCACTTTGAGTATTCAAATTCAGACAAACTAGAATGATCAATAACTTTCAAACATTCTGTGATAACTAACAAGTGCCTCTCAAATTCACAGTAACACCAACTCACCAAGCTGCTCAAAACATTCTGATCTGCCTGCATAGTGAATAATGTAGTGTCCTGGGGCTGAAAAGAGGGAGAAAAAGAGACATTTAAAAAACTTATCTGAATTGGCAACCATCAGTTGTATCAATAAATACAATTTTAATGTTTGTGAAAGTCCCCTTTTAAATAACTGGAAAAGTGCCAAGAAAGTGTTAACACGAGTTATTCTAAATATAAATCTCTGCTAGCAGAACATGGCAAGGCACCATTGCCTCACTGGAGAGTCAGTGGCCAGTGCATGGTTTCTGATCTCCCAATGGCATTTTTCTGGAGAATAACCAACGGCTGAGGTTCCACATAGTGTAGCTCCCTGTGGATTTTTTAGAAGGAGGCTCTTTAAAACTTCTCACAGTTGCTAAGATCCATCTCCTTAGTAAAAACAATCCTGAGTCTAGAAGATCATTCGGATTAGAACTGCTTCTAATTACTAGTAGAGAAATCAGCAGAAACTGCAAGTCCTTAACATAGCCAATGGCATGCATAGTAAACAGCTGAAGTCATGGAATGCTCAGCATGTGCTGGGTTGCTGGGTTAAGTGCTCTTGTACATAGCTCATTTAATCATAAGCATCCTCCAATGCTGTCTCCATTATCCAAGTTGTAAGTAGCAAGATCACATTTTCTACCACCACTCGTAATCATTTTTGCTCAATTGATGAAACAGGACCCACACTAAAAAGAATTTGCAACAATTTCAGCAGGTGGATCTTTTGAGTAAATTGATTCCGTACCTGGGTAAATCCATCAAATGAACCTCCAGGAGCCTAAAAAGAAATGAGAAACAGAAGGTATAATTTTTTTCTCCTCCCTCTTATGAGTGAATAGCCACTAGACAAGCTGGGGAATAACGACTACCACACACAAATTTTAAAATAATACAACAGGTTGCTTTGTCTGAAAGTGCTTGGGAACTGCAAAAAGCCATGTTGTATTATTATAAATAGGCTGACAAAAAAAATTGAAAGATTAAGTACACAAATATTGCTGGTATGTGACTTAGTCTTCACCAAAACCAACTTTCTCAAGAATGAGAAGATGGTTCCAGGGAAGAGCCATGAGAGGTTAATATCTCCTTTCAAGTCACTGATAAAATCTGGGAGAAGCTTTTCTATCATTTTTATAATCCATCATTTTGATGAACCACAGTGATGAGACTCCAGTTGCAGTGGGCCTATGCAGAAACATTCCATGAATTTTTATTGGAATAGAACCACTTTGAAAACAATAAATAAGTCTATGTTACTCATGGTTTGACAAATTTTAGTGCCTGAACAGTAAAAAAATAAAGTAGAAAGAATAAACTCATGGAATTAGAAGAAAGTCTCTTATTAATTTCCAACACATGCACTCTACTTTGGGGGGATTTTTTTTAAATCAACCTATTTGTGTTTGGTTTGTACATATTTAAGAGGTACATGACAACCTGTCAAGGAGATCAATGGATGGACAATGAAGTTGGAGAGGACATTAGGAAAAACAGAACCCACAGAAGCCTTTAGCTAGTCTATGCTACATTATGGGGAAAGTACCTCATCTTTATCAGCCTCTTATTTCTTGGTACAACAATCCATATCTCTGGTTAGCAATTTCATCTTCAGATAAATCTGAGTTGCTGAAGTCATTGTCTTGGGAACTATCAGAACTCTCAGTGCTAGTGTTCCAGGAGGGTCCCAGAACCAGAGGTCTAGCTATCTCCTGGCTTTGTTCTGAGCAGGTAGTAATGGCTTTTTTCCCACATATACCTGCTGGCAAGTCTACCTGCACTCCTTTTTCACTTTCAAATAAATGTTCCAAGCATTTATGTAAGCCTTCTATATCTCTGATAAGCCAGTGGTTATTAGATTCCAGCCAGTTGGCAAATCCACTTACTTGGCCATCTGGAATACCAGAGACTCCTGCCATACCCATGTTACTCATTCCTGAATTCAAGCCTGGCTGCCAGACTTGACCTGGATCTGTTCCCCAAGAGTCTGTCTTTGCAGTTCTGGACAAATTAATGGTACGACTACAGTTTCCAGGCACCACACTGTCAGAGCCCTCTGCTGATGATTCTTCTCCTATGTATGAACACTGATCTCTTCCATCTTCAGTAGTTTCCAGAGAACAGTTAAGGTCAGTGCTAGACTCATCTACCACTGCACATTTCATTGATAAAACAACAATTTGATTCTTATGTTCATCGGCTCCATGAGCATTTAATGCAATGCCACATTGAATTTCTTCAGCATCTGCACATCTCTGTTCTGAATGAAGCATCATAGTATGATTTGGAGGCCCTATTAAATTTTTCTCCATATGTTTTCTGGTGAAATTCCATTCTTAAGGACTGACATTTTTAATATTAGACAGAGTCAGACTGGAAAGGTTGATTACAGATGATGGAAAGATTACCTGGAAAGGTAGATTACATGATTAGCAGGTTTCACTCCTAAGCCTTCTATATTTTTACAATGATCGATTGCTACTTGAATTTCATCATGTAGTCCTTGGATTCTGTTATCAAAACCATCTGATACATGTACTCTTTTCATGTCCCTTTCTAATAGGTCAGCTTCCTCAAGATAATTTTCATAAGTTTTTAGTCTTTCCTTGTTACATCTTAGATCTTTCCTAGTTCCCACTTTATTAATTTTTATGGTCTCCTGATCTTGCTCTGCTTTTTTGAGATGATTTAGTGTCCTATTTCCTACCCTGTCACACACTTTCTCTTCAGATCCCTCTAGTGTCTTGATATCAATAGCTCCAGTGTCTACCTTTTGACATGTCTCCACACCTGCCCACATAGAATCTTCTTTCTTCTCTTTCTGTTTCAATTCTTCATCAGATTTTTTAGCTTCTTCATGACCTTTTACGAGCAGGCCAAATTTTTCCACGGCTGGAATCTCTGAGTCAAGTAATTCATATGGCTGGTCCATCTTCATGCAAACAGCAATAGCAACTCCAGTCCGGGACTCAGGTTCTAAGGACAGCTGTTTGTTTCTAGCTGGAGAGACTGGTCCCAGAGTATTCTCCCCCTGTTCAGCTTCAGTAGACCAGCCAGCAGAAGAAAGCACTCCAGTGGGTAATCTCATGTCTTGCTCTGCTTCAGAGAGACATGCAAAGTCTTCTCGAGATCCACTTGGGGTAATTTCTTGGCTGACACTGTCTGTACTAGCAACAGGGCCCCAAGTGAATGCACCTATATCAACTTCAGATCTTTGAATTTCTTCTGCCAACCCACTGTCTGGAGTTTCCTCCATGATCAGATTACACAGAGAAAGACTTTTGAAGAGTCAGTCTTTAAAGTTTGCAGAAGAACAAAGGAAAAAAAAATCATAAGATGAAATAGACCATGGAAATATTTGATGAGAAACATAGAACTCTTCAGTAGGACAGTAAGAGTTAAACCAAACCAGAGAGTGCTCCTAGTAATGTCTTGGGGAAAATTCACTCTAAATTCACTCTACAAAAATGCCACGAGTATAATGAGGTTAACTATTTTAAAAATCCAGAATCTTCTGGATATTTACCTACCGGCTGTACCAAATCAGTAGTTGTCTGTGTACAGATAAAAAGAAGAAGCATTAAGCAAAAGATGGTTAAATTTTCTCAGGCTGTCCTCAGATAATGCTCTACTAAATATTGTGGCTTTTACTGGTGTGAATTAAATTTGATAATTTTGTGATAGGAATGATTTTTTTCTAAGACTATTTAAGGCTGCTACAGAGGAGGTACAGCTGAAACACAAAGCTCTCTTCTAGTGTCAAGGAGGATGTTTCGTGACTAGCACGAAATTTCTGCTTTAATTATAAGGGACAGTTTTCCCCAGCCATCTGCATATCGCCTTCTGGCACTATGAAAGCCACCCATCCAGCCATCCAGTGGCAGGGAGTTTCCAGTTTAGTCCAAGCTTGATTTCTCCCTCTCCCAAGCTAATATCATGTGATGTCTTCAGCAATAAGGTTTTACTGCCCACTTCTAGTGCACAACCAACATTATTGGCAATAATCTTTATTGATTTGGGGACTTCTAGGGTCCCTCTGGCCAACAGCTCATAGGGGGCAACCCACCTCTGGCACTGGGATCTTCATTTAGCAATGGTATGGCTTCTGGTGGGGCTTTCTTTCATCCCCATAGGGTTTTATCTGTGCTTAAGGCTTTTTTTTTTTTAATGTGTATTGGGAGAATTTTTTCCTCTTTATTCCCATAGTTCTTTGTATAGCCCTCTTTCCCCACTTCCCCTTTAACTACCCCCTTTTTACATATTTCTCCCTTAGTGATGCCTTCTCCTACTATTATTCTCTCTTGAGTTTCTTCTTTCCTTTACCTCCCTGATTCAATGGATCCCACGTGCTGCATTATCAACATGCCAAACAAGATGTTCCAGCTGATGCAATAGTGGCAAGTCTAATGTATGCACAACCAGCAAATTTTCAATTGGCTATAATGCCTGTTCCTAGAGGTAGAACACATACTCTGGTACTGGGAGGCCAACTCCCAGTGACAGGGGAGGATATAGGCCCCAACGGGGAATCCATAGCAATTGTTTAGTTAGATGGATGTGATACACCTGCTAAAGTACCTTCTAAGCATTTGTATTTATTCCCATAGGTTAAGTTATTATAGCAGTCATTGTTTAGATGTTCCTGCATCTTGCTGTGTGTTTTTATAGTAGATGGAATCCTACAGAAATGGGCCAACATCCCATGGAAAACAGATGATGCAGAGACCCAAAAGCTCAGTGCCTTGCCATAATGGGAGGAAGATCATCCCACACCTACCCCCCCACCAAGGCTCAGGGACTTTTGTGGAAGAGGTTGACAGAAAGAATGTAAGAGCTGGAGGAAGGGGTGGAGTGTGAACTGGAAATGCCCTCTGACCACTATGCTAGCAAGCTATAGTCACACCTCCTTCCCATGCTCATCAAGGAGTTGAGGGGAGAGTCAGTTATCCCTCCCACCCAGTCAATTGACTTTAGCTACATGTGGGGATGGGCTAAGCATATATAAGCCGAGAATGCCATGAGGCACCTCTCTCACCATTTTGTGTGGCTGTCAGGAAGTCATAGGATCTATATTTGAGTGTGGACTTTCAAGAGCAGCTGTAAATGAGGGGGCACCCACTCTTCTGTAAATAAACCCCCACCCTATGCTCTGTTAGCAAGCCCAATAAACTCCTTAGGATTTTCAAAAACAAAATTCTGCCTTAGCACCTCTGAAATAAAATGCTTATCCAAGTAAACAGACAGGTCTGAGGACAGCAGGCTGGAATAAACAAGTCTGAGGACAGTAGGCTGGTATCAAGAACTGAAGTCAGGAAATGATCCCAGGCCATATGTTCAGATGGCATCTGAACAAAGTCTCCCCAAACTCATCCTTTACTCAGTTCCAACCTTGAGGAGTGTGCTTAGATGGAGAATGAACTCATATTAACCACAATGACTATCTTGAGGATTCTCTTTGCGTTCTTTCTTCAACCTAAAAGACCTTTTCTGACCATAGGAAAAATACCCTGGAAAGTATAGAGGAGTAAGCATCATAGGCAGTGTGTCTAGAAAGCCAAAATTTGGTATTCTTGTGATTTTTAATGTTCCTGACAGGTCTGTCCCCTGAAACAGTGAAAGCTTCCCACTAGATGGTACCTTTACCCTCACCACACCTTTTCCTATCTGGAAAGAAAAACATTATATATCATTAATAAATGATAAAAGGATTGGTATTATTCTCACAATCTTCAACAAAAGTAACACAACAGTGAGGTTAGAATTCTAATGTCCTGAATGTGAATCTACCCTTCTCTTTTTGTAAACACAAAAGTAAAACTAACAGCATAAGTAGTATTATCTTAGTCATACATGGTTCCAACTAGTACAATTAACTCCTCCTTGGAAGCCATCTTTCCTAAAGAATAAGTATAAAACTCTAGGGAAGGGGAGGGGCATCCTTTACTTTGGGAAAAAAACATAAAAATATCACTTCAGAAGATTGGGCCCACAAATAATAACTGCATCTAAATGCTTCTGTTGTGGTCTTGACTAAATTCAAGCAGCATACTTAGTACCACACAACCAAGGCATTTTAAAGACTAAAACCTAACCCTAGGGGTTATAAGGTTAGACACTGGTGCTGCAGTTTCCTGATTATGCAGTACTGAGGGAACACCACAGGCTCTGCTCATCTCCCTTCCCAACTCTAAATTCTAGAAATACCCAACCTTATACATCAGATTAGCTGAGTAATATAACATTGATAATAATATCTACCTTTCATTGACACATATCATACATTGAGCTAAATATTTTGCAGATGAGGAAAAACTGAGGTTTAGAAGATTTTACAAATTGATAGAAATTACAAGATTACAAGTATTACAGTCTGAACTGAAATCCAGGACTGTCTGGCTCAAATCTCTCATTGCTTTAATCAATGTTAATTAGATATAATAATTAAAATAGCTCCCATCACCTTCTAGTTTCTCACACTCTGTGTTTAGATTCTTTTTGAGAGCACCCCCATATGTGTATGCCTTCCATTACCACAGCAACTCTGGTCACCAGCTCCCACAGGAAGACACAGAGAACAAGGGCATGTTAATCATTAACTATCCAGCAGTGTGGGCCAAAGGCACACTCTTCTTTACCAGGATCGTCTGACTTGGAAATACTCAGGCATTTTTCTGGATGATTGCTCTAGGGGAATATACTATCATTAAATGAATGGGGTTTCTTTCCCTCACAAGTGAAAAAATATAATAATAAGTTTCTAAACTACTACAGATCAAGGTATATAAAAAGAGTTCTTAGGCCAGGTGTGGTGGCATATGCCTTTAATCCCAACACTCCGGAGGCAGAGGCAGGCAGATCTCTGTGAGTTCAAAGCCAGTCTGGTCTACATAGTGAGTTCCAGGACAGTTGGGGCTACAGGGAGACCCTGTCTCAAAAACGACCAATAATAATAATAATAATAATAATAATAAAGAATTCTTAGATATCTTACCGTCCATAAGTCCCAAGGCAATGTCTAAAAGCAAACAAATAAAAGCACTATCAGCATGTAAAAATACATATAATTGATGACAGTTACAGAGAGGCTAGATAGTTTCATGAAATCATGAATGTTCGTAAGCATTTAGCACAGCACTATCCTATAACCCTGCTTCTGGTAATGGAAATGCCTACTTCTTTTATCTGTTTGGGTGGACACTTGTCACATATGGCTATTAGGGACTTGATATATACCAGCCTAACAAAAAAAAATTTAGATTTTATGTAATTTTACTTAATTTAAGTTTAGCCACAGGTAGTCAGTAGATTCACATGGAATAGCACAGTTCTAACAAATCTGCTTTTGTTCTTTAAATGGTATCTGTATCTGATATATAATGAGGGGGTTACTTTAACATATACATATCATTAAAATAAAAATGTGTTCAGTATTAGAATTAATCGTATAATTGAGAAAATACAGTCTGCAATCCTTGCTAATTTGACTGCCATTCCCTGTCACACTCACAAAGCTATTATAGCTAGTTTGATGGCAAATGTCACTCTCCAATATGCTGGGTTAGATAACACACAGTTTAATAATTGGCAATTATGTACATTAGCAGGGTACCCAGTAAATCCTATGAATGAAGTGCACTTACTACTTAGATTTTAATTATAAAGCTTGCTGATTTTGCAAAAGGAATCCAGATGGTGCGAGTGACTTCCACTGAGGGTGAGGACAGTGGGCGAGACCTTTCTTCCTTTGAGACTGAGAATTGCTGCTCAAGGCACATTGCTTTATACTTATGTTTCTGTGACTCAAGCTGTGTTTCCCCACTTGTTTGGATTCACTAAAGGTGAACAGAAAACTAGGAAGCTGTTTTAAATTAAGACAATTTTCTAAGGCTATAGAAGCCTCCTATGGATTCTGTCCTATAGAAAGGAGGTCTTGTGGTTCTGACTGCTGTCCCCACACAGTCTGGACTCATTCTACCAACGTGGAGCTTCCATCCTGCATCTCTACAGTTTGGATGGTCTCTTGCTTAGCATAGCCTCATAGAACAGTGAAGACAGGGGAGAAGGGCTCCTTTAAAAACCACCCTTGTTTGAACCTGCCGATTCCTTCTGAAACTGATATGCATTTCTGATTATCCTGATGGATTCTTTCCTTATAACCTCTTAACAAGTAAAGGTAAATCAAAAGTACTACAAGTCTCTGCATAAAGCAGACGGAAGCAGCATTTTCTCCAAAGAATGAAGCAATGCAAAGCACTGTGTTTATCATTCTTCATGGTCATGAAAGGATATGTAAGCTTGTGTGGACACTGTGGAGATCATGAGATGAGCTGTTCCCACTGGCAGCAAGAATATCAGCTGACAAGAAGGCTTCAGCCATAAGTAAAGGGGATGGCTTTGAGTGGAGGGGAGGGAACACTGCAGGATCTAATAGCCCTGTGTGGTCTGCCCCTCAGCCTGACTTTCTTCTTAACAAAAGAGGCGATAGATAGATACAGGTAGTCCACAGGGCCATTCCGCAGTGAGGTTACTTCATTACAGCCTCCAGAAATTCAGAGTTGCTTCCTATATGGCCAGTAAGGAAGATCACAGGGACATACAGAGCTTACAGTAATGGCAATAATTTAAGCACATTGTGAATTTTCTAGACGTGTTAAGAGACAGTGTCCTGAAACATTTATCTAAGAGATCCTTTATGTTTGGCAAAGTACCTTGAAGGCCGGTTGTATTTGGCCTACTTAATTCCTAACCCAGTGACATATTGGACGTTTGCCGTCCCTGCTCTACAACAGGGAGGCTGCCAGGAGCCAGATCGTGCTGTAACAAAGCATATTAGGTAAGAGGACTGTTCCTGTCGAGACAGTTTGCACAGAAGTCATCAAGACCAGAAGATTAAGTCAGGTCTCTATTCCTAAAATATATTCTAGTTACTTAAATTGCAGTGAATCTTGGATTTTCTTAAAGTCAAATATGAGGTCCTCCAAAATGTCCAAAGTGCTGATTTCTTTTGCTTTGAGGCAGGGTCTTGCTGAGTTTCCCAGGCTGGCTTTGGATTTGCCATCCTCCTGCCTCTTTCTTCTAAGAATTGGGGTTTCAGAAGTGTGCCGCCATATTTTATTGTACCACCAAATTTTCAGTCTGCTTCCTTCCATTAGCATAAACTAACTGTATTCCACAAGCATCACTCATCCCTCTACTGACATATGCTCAGGTATTCCCTTGGAGGGAGTCTTATCACAGTAACTATTGGAAGGAGAGAGAATTTGATAGTGAGGAAGTGATGGGCGAGAATAGGCATGAGAGCCAGGGCAGCTGGCTCACATTGACCTGTAATCAGGAGCATAAGCAAGATGAAAGATGAGCACATCTTCAAGCTCAGAACAGTCAGGACTGTGGAACATTTCTGTTGGTGCATAATCTGATAGTTATTCAAATGTATCTTTTTTTGTAGCAACCAGTTTTATTATAATAGTTTTAAAGGCATTTCACCAATAAATATTTTTCTTATATGAATAAGAAGTTATCTCTACAAAATAATGTTTCCCTTCCTATAGAATAATTTCAGTCTCAAAGCTTATGCCAGAAAAACAAAATGTATGCTGAAAAATCCTGTCTTTTCTCAAAATTAGTATGTTTAAAATTGTAAACTGATCTTTCAAAGGGGGAGAAAATTCATCTAAAGGAGATGGCAGGACTCTGAGTAAATCCTTTCCGAAAGGGGTTGCCTTACCATCAGCAGGACTAGGGCTCTGAAGACAAGCTGAAAGCCAAATGAGACATTACCGCCAATGTATGTGCCTGATTTAAGCAGTTATTTGTTTACTCCCAAATAACTATATTTGCCATTACTACTAAAAACGTGATGTGAGGGTTTTCAATACATCACAGTTTAAAAGGAGACTTACTTGTGTTTCCATTTAGAATCATAAAATGTTTTTGATCAGCTTCTTTGAACAGGAAGTATTCAGAACATCAAATATATCTTAACTTGCAAAATATGAGGAAGAGAAGTACAGAAAACAGGAATCCAAAAGAGTATGTTATCTGAACCTATGCCCCTGAGAGATCAAATGCTTTAGAGAGGCGCTTCTAATTACCCCCTGAAAGTTGATTCTGAGGCAAACACCTCTATTAGCAAGAGACGGTTAAGGGGATGGAGAAGTGTAGAATCTTCTATATTAATCAATTCTTATTTCTATACCTTACAACTAGGGTATATTTATTCATCAACAAGAAGGTGGATACTAGTCATCTGAAAGTTATAGGAGTCACCAGTTAACCTGCTAAGGTTATTCAGGTTTAGGAAGCATCATCCCTAAACATCACAACTCACTTTATACCTGGGACATGGGTGAGTGGCTCACCCCAGCAGAACCTGCAGGAGTCACCTCAGGCTTGAAAGGGTCAAAGTCCAGATCCAGCAATGTCTCCTCCTTCTTCACCTCCATGACTTCATTCTGTTAAAGCAAAACCAGCCATCTTTGGTTTGAAATGCACAGGATTTCACTAAATAGTCCAGGTAGAATCTATCTAATACTATTGTTTGAAATATCCCCATGCAACTGCAGTGTTTCATCCAAATGCTCCCAGAGTCTCTCAGGTAAATGTGGTGAAAGGGGTGATAACTAATTCTAGCCAAGCACAACCCACAACCTATGTCTCCCTGGAGCATGCCCTAGGCTTTTGTTCCTTTGTCCAGCTCTAAGTCCAGCCAACAATAAATGTGTAAGGGAGGTTATCATAAGGCCACACAGATACAGGCCATCTTCTCCTTCGTTAGCTCAGATGATGCAAATAAGAAAATCACACAGATAAGAAAATTACAGATGACTAAGAAACTAAAAATGGGCCAAAACTTGAATCTGTTACAGGAACCCATTGCTATGATGCTAAAACTTAATCAGGAAGGCACCAAGGCAAAGTGCCAACCCATATCACTTCCCTCATCCTCCCAGTGGTGCACATCTGTGTGGCTTGAACATGAAAGGTGCCCCAGAGGCTCAAGTGTTTGAACACTTGGTCCCCAGCTGGTGGCATTCTTTCGGAAGACTGTGGAACATGTAAGTGGAACCATCTGGCGTAGACCTTGAGGTTTTATACCCTGTTCCATTTCCTTTCCTTTCTCTGCTTCCTAGTTGTGGACTCAGTGTGAGGGGTCACCATATGTTCCTGCAGCCATTCCTTCCCTGCCATAAAGGAGTGGTCCTCAAACCATGAGCTAAAACACACCTGCCCCTAAGTTGCTTCTTGTCAGGTATCTGGTCACAGCAAAAAGAAAGGTAACTAATACACCATCCCTTGATTTACTTATCATCAGACCCATTCCTCAACCTCAACATTGTTTTTATTGCTTCTATGTGGGAAGAATGAAAGGAGTTCAGAGAGCACCATGTCACACAATATTCACTGCAGAGTAACCCTCCATGACACTTTTGGGTTAAAAGGCAGGTAAGCAAATGAGCACAGAATGAAAGTCCTCAGGTAACAGTATCAAATTACAGTATTAAATATTAAACATTAACATGTTTGTGAACTTGTAGTAATGTGACACAAGAAAATAGCATAGGCTTGAATTGGCTTAACCTTGGCTCAAGTTACATATTGAAGGGTAGAGCTGAGACAAGGTCTCTGTAACCCACAGCACAGTGACAAGGATTGGGGTCAGTTCCACATAATTCAAATAATGTGGTTTTGGTATTTGATGTTTTATTTTTGAACATTTTGTTGTATAGAAATTGAAAGGTCACATCATGGTAAAGTGCTACATAAAAGTTGAGGTGTTTGAAGAAAGATTTTAAAGAACAGGAGCTGTTTTCATTATTGGTCATAGAACAAATGTCAAAATCTAGAAACACATGAAAAGCTGGGGGAGGGTATGATGGATAATGCTTTATCACTTCCGCATTCATTGTAGCACAAAGCTGCTCATATATCATAATACTAGTTTTTACTAATGGAATAATGCTTTCTTGATACAAATTTTTTTTTTTTTAAAGTGTATTTACTAAGTGTTTTAATTTTTTTTTTTTTTTTTTTTGGTCTTTTCAAGACAGGGTCTCCCTGTAGCCCCAGCTGTCCTGGATTCACTATGGAGAACAGGCTGGCCTCGAACTCACAGAGATCCGCCTGCCTCTGCCTCCCAAGTCCTGGGATTAAAGGCATGTGCCACCACGCCCGGCCTTTAAAATTTTTTTTAAAGACAGATTTTTGTCATAACATTTTATAAGACAGATTTTTGTCATAACATTTTATATATTCATTGAAAATGTATTTTCAGTTGTCGATACTAAAACTTATTTTTTCACTGAATTATATGTCCCTTGTATGTTACATATTTTATTGATATATTATATATATTCATATTCATTGTACATAATGAAGCGTTTCATAAAGATATTTTCATTCAAGTAGACTTTGACTATATTTACCTCTATGCACCTAACTCCTTTTCCTAATCTTCTATTAGTTTCTTCTTTGTCCCAATTTTTGCATCTTCTTTCAGCTCATATATATGGAAAATAGATATGTATATATATATATATATATTACAATATTACTCTTGATTTCTATTCTTCAACATGAGTATTCTTCATATTTTTTTCAAGTTTTTCATAGATATTCTCCTAGGAACACTTTTTTCTTTCTTAAGTAATTTAAGTAATAAAACTGATTCCCTAGCCTTCTGTTCAAGATCTGCATGTAAAGAGAGGACATGAAATGGAGAGGGAGATGTGGTGGTGGGAGGAGTGGGAGGGAATGGAGTGTGGGAAGCAAGTGTGGGTGGGTATTATTAAAATACATTGTATACATGTATGAATTTCTCAAAACTAATATCTTTAAAATATGTATGTATGTTACTTTTCATTAACGTTTATATTGATGTCGATTATAGATTTTAACTTATATAACACAGAATGGTACTGAAGTGGTAGTATCTTCCTTGTTGGCCAGCTCTCATAGTCCCAGAATGTTCTATGTAGGCTGCTAGGGAAGAAAAAAAATATTAGCTGTCTTTAGCTGCAAATCCTGTGAACTACAATAACAACCAGGCTGGTAAGATATGCTCAACAGTGCAATAATGGCACTAATATTTTGGGTATTACTAACAGCTGTGTGAGGACCCCCTTAGTAGGAGGAGGAAGGAACTCATACTTAATACAATAAATCTAATCAAGAGCCCTTGGCTGGCGAGGTCACAGACCCCATCCTACTACGACAATAGTAGTAGTAAATTATTACTAGAACCTACTACTACCAATCTGATAAATTAATTGACATAATACCCAACTGCCTTCTACACACTTATTCTCACACTCATAGATTAGTGCTGCTCTTACTCCTTATCTTTTTGCAGTAAATGGAGGGTATTAGAGAGACATAACTGGTCAAAGTGCAGAGAATAAATGACTGCAAGTGCCCATCCCCAAACGGGACATCTGTAACCCAATTTTTACATCAAAGGCTCAAGGAACATTGCAGATAAGGATGTGGAGCCAGAGGACCAGGAGGGCTGCTGCAAAATCCTGTCCCCTGGGCACAGCAGGGATGCTGCACCCACAAACTCTCAACAGCTATGGTTGTCTTCACAAGACAATACCAGTCACTATTCCATCACTGATTGGGGGAGGGCTCACAAGGCCCCAACCTTAGTTGAGGAGCTACAGGTTGTCAATGGCTACTAAGAGAAGGACAGTCAATTTTCTTCAGAGAGGATATCTCTGGTAGGTTGCCCATGTTCCACACTCCAACACTAATTGGACTATGTAGGAAATTTTACATATACAATCAGAACAAGAGGATATCAATTTGAGAGGTGAATGTGCGAGGAGTTGGAGAGGGAAAGAGGAGTGGATATGATCAAAATGAATTGCACCCATGTATTAAATTCCCTCCAAAATAAAAAATAACAGAATGTACTAGACAAGGAATGCTCTAAGAACCTGACATGCACCAACATTACACCGTGCTGATGCACTTCAGAACAGTCTGTGACAGTGGCATTGTTACATCCTTTAAATAGGGACTGTTCTCTAAACTGCATTTAGCCTGCATTGTCTAACAAAATCCCTTTAGAAAATCAAGGGGAAATGGTATCATTTCCTCATTTGGAGAAAAAAAAATGGGCTGAACAAACTCATCCTCTATTGTGGGTCCTCCAGCTGCAGTGTGGCACAGGCAGGACTGTAGAAAAGGTGCTCATGACCCCAGTGCCTTTCTAGGTTGCTGGTCGGACTAGTCTCATGGCTCCCAAGCAGGGAACCTAAGGATCTCCTGAGGAAATCTCAAGTTCACCATACAAATATGGGCCATAGGAACAGGATCTTGATTCCCCCTTTGAGTCTAATGATTTACTTTAAAGACACTTGGTGCAAATATGGAGATCAAAGATGAAATTAATAAATCAAATTCTTTGAACTTCACTTTTATCAAGCAGAAAATGAGTATAATAAGGCCTAGTGGAGTTCCCATGAGTAATAACAACAATAACTGTAGTGTACAGAATATATGGAAGATTCAAAGAATAGAAGCCAATGTTAATACTATTAATAACAATGCATTATCTGTGTCTATACAACATCACTATAATATATTCATCAAATGTCCATGCTGTTTCTTAAGGCTCAAGCTGCATTAGTTTTACTCCTTTCATCTCAAGAGTCATTCCTTAAGGCACTCCTGTCATACAAGAGTTTCACAGAGTTACAAAAAGAATAAAAGTATGCTGCTGCCAAAATGTTGCTGATATGTGCATTTCAACTAACTAAGATTTTTTATATGGAAAAAAAATAGAGTACCTTAAAAAAAAACCTTACAAAAGACTGCCTTAAAAACCTACAATGAACATCACATATAATGATTAACTATTAGACGTTTTTTTTCCCTAAGATCAATAAAAATATGAGTGATCTGCCATTTCTACTTGACACGACAATGATGATATAAGCCAGTAATATAAAGTAAGAAAGAGAAACACATGGCATCTAAATTAGGAGAAAAAAATAAACTCTTTAATCATAAAAAGCTATGATACATACATAGAAAATCCAGTGAAATTTATAAAACCTTGAAGGAACTAATAATTGAGTTTTGCAGGGCTACAGGACACAGTGTCAATATAAAAAATGACTTGCATTTATATATAATGGTATGGACAACCACAAACTGAAATTCTAAAAATATGATTTATAATAGCACTAAAATATGAAACTCATAGGAACACGGGCAACAAAGGATCCCAGTATTGCTCACTGAAAACTATAGCATAAGGCACAGTGAAACCAGAAAAGACCTTAATAGAGATACATTGCATCTGTGGGGGAAAAAAATCAGTATTTAGAGATACCTTTAGCCTATACATTCAATTTAACACCAATCAGTAACTGTACTTGGATAAAATAGTCTCTCCTAAAAATTCTGCCTATCTGCAGATTGAGAATATGACCTTATTTGGCAATACAGTACTAACAATTCTATTTATTAACTCCATTTTTGTGATGGCTTCATAGGTGTATAGATTCATGAAAACTTGCTAGTATGTACACTTTCAATCTGTGCACCTTATTGTGTCAGTGACACAATACGCTGACTAGTGAAACAGGAAGCTGGCAATAGGAGATGTGTCTCATCAACCTTGACACAGCCTCACAATGCAGTGTGGCTGTTATTTAGCAGAATGAGATGAGGACCAAGCTGATGGGGATGATCACCTTGCTATATTTGTAGTAAAAGAATAACTTAGCTGACAAGGGATGATCACCTTGCTACATTTGTAGTAAAAAAAAATAACAAAACTGATACAAAGTGATCAGATTTTTCAAAGACAATGTTTCCTTCACTATTAGAAGATAAACGTGCACTAACAAGATTACTAAAAATGAGATTTTTCTGATAAATCAAGTTATACTTTGTAATTTTTACTTTGTTCTTTTTGCATTTTACAGGCTTTTTCTGTGAATCAGATGCCCTTTTCAGCATTAGCTTCAAAATCATATGAGGTAACAGATTGTTTGTTTGTTTGTTTTGAGACAGAGTCCCCTGTAGCTCCAGCTGGCCTAGATCTCACAGAGATCTGCCTGTCTCTGGCTCCCAAATGCTGGGATTAAAAGTGTGCACCATCACACCTGGATCATAGGTTCTATCTTATAGCCATAGCTACAGTGTTGTAAAACATGTACTTCTAAACCACCCTATGCACACATGTGCACACATACACATGTGCACCCACAGATGCACACACATATAATGTCTTAAATCAACATACTATTTTAATGATCCAGATCATTGTGAGCGTTTTGTGGTACCTCTTTCAGAGATTTTTTTCCCCTTCTGTATGCTCTCAACAAATTTTGAGAATGTTTACTAAATCCCAAGTATTTGGTTAGCCTCTTAGAGCTCCTCAATGAAGCAGAGAAGGCCAATTAGGAAGCTATGCCAGAAAAGATAAAACTTTTAGGAACAAGGACAATTAGGAGTTATTTTTCATGAAATATCAATACTTTTCATGTAAGAGTCACAAAATATTTATAATATATAACAGTGAACAAAGTTTTAAAATGTCCTCAGTACATGTGAGGAAACAATGGCCTAGGAAAGCCTAATTTCATGACCAGGAACTTATTACAAGATCATTGCAGATGTGTAATAAGAGTTAACCTGAAGACTTGTATTAACTGAAATACAGTAACCTATTAATTTAAGTTATTCATATTTGCAGTCTTAGAATGGAACAAATGTCACTCGTTGAAAATGAGTTGCCTCCCAGCACTCAGGAGGCAAAGGCAGGCAGATGTCTGTGAGACTGAGGACAGCCTGTTCTACATAGCAAGTTCCAGGCTAGCTGGAGCTACAGGGAGACCCTGTATCAAAAAATAAGTAAATGAATAAATAAATAAATTAATTAATTAAAAATAAAAGAGATGTTGTCAAGTGCTTAGTCCAAAACAAAGCATTATTTAAAGACTTAAAAGAATAATACAACTCAGATCCATATCCACATACACTTATTACTCGTTCTGCTATTGTTACATTTGCTTCATGTTCCTACACTCTTATGTAACCCTGCAGTGCCCCAGGAAGTTGGCACACAATAAAGTTAACATTCTAGGTAACTGTTTCCCAAGCTGTTTTGTTTTTGGTCTTTCTGAAACAGGTTAATCAACTTCAAAGTCATTCTTAGTGTAGTATGTCACGAGTTTTGTGCAGTGCCTTCATTATATTATGACTAAGTGTGAAAGCCGACAGTGGAGAAAGCAGAGAGGGCGAGGGAGATGCACCACTCCTATACTTAGAACGAAGTTCTACTCTGACTAGTGGATTGGCAGAGGACTAAACTGGTGGCATGAAGACCCTTCTATAATCACATCATGGAATATATCAGTAATATCATTGAAGAACTTTACAAATGCTGACAATAAACAAATATTAGAGAACATGCATCCTGATCATTGGGTACCTAGTATCTACTACTCTTCATGTGCTTAAAATGTTGGCACATCGGGGTCTATGGCAGTCTGTTCTTCATGTCTGTCCTAGGGGTACCACAGTATGGAAGGGTATAAGTTTGCTCATCTACAGAATAGGAATAATGCCATAATGATGTTATGATTAAATTGTGTAGGTCTATGTAGATCACATAGTCAAGTAAAGTAGATATTTCATTTCTGAGAGCCTTGAAGACTGTGAGACTAAATAAGGTAGTGAGTTAAAAGTATTTTCCGTATATCAGATGATAAATGAATTGCACTACTGAGTTTCTGTGTAAGAAAGGAAGCATTGATGCTGATGTCTACTGGGGCAAGAAATTGAGGGAATTTAGGCTTAAAAAATGCTATTTTCATACCTTTCGATTTCTATCATATCAATGATTTCTGTCTTAAATAATGGGGATCACGTTTACTTTGAAATGCTGTAAATAAAGCAAGAAGCCATTGGTCTCTAAATACACCATGGTGAGGAAAAAGCCAATGTAATACCCAAAACGACGTTTCAGGTACCCAGTAAGTGAGTGATCTGTGTCTGTAACTGCAGGCTGGTCTCAGATTACAGAGAAAAGGTTATTTCATGGACTGATTTTGAATGTTGAAAATCTATCTCCATTTGATCGACTAGAAAAAAATAAAATGATTTCACAACCCTAAAATGTAAGATTGAACATTAGGCTGGAAAGCAGAGATGTGAGTAGAAACTTTAATGGTGCTAAATTAGTCTCAATATTCAAAAGACTGAAAGGCCATGCTGATGTCCTGCCTACCAGCCTGACAGGAGTGAGGAGAAGACTGGGGAGAATAAGCACCACTGTCCACAGGGAAACTGCTCCACATTTGAAGGGGGACGATGACATCAGTGAGAGAAAAAGATACGCAGTAACATTCCTTGGAAGAGAGCAAAAAACAGTTGCAGGTACTTGCAACAAGAGGAAGAACTGCTGTGTCCAGAAGTAGGTGACCTCTGACCCTGTACTGTAGATGGCTGCATGCTTTTGAGTGGCTTGTTCATCTTGTCTCTATCTGGTCAGAGCATCCCAAAACTGCACCAGAATCTGCATGGGCCTCAGTCCCCATGACATTTCATATGCATGGAATCCCATGAAACTTGGCACAAGAACACTGTATATGGAAAAAATACTTGCTGTGGGTCAAGAATCCCTAAGGAATTCTCTGGAAGGAGGTGAGGAAGAACACACTGGATTTAAAATCCATCCAGTTTAGAAAGCAGTTCAAACTACTTTCTGAAGATAAATGTGTGTGTGCATGTATGTGTGCATGCGTGTGTGTATGAGAGAATTCAATATGTGTATGTCTAGATATGCACATATATATGATTTCTTTATTTTATCTTAGATTATTAATATGTTATTTATATGCATACATTTGTTTCTTATGGATAGATCATTTAAATCTTTATTTCTTAAAATATTTCACCAAACTCCCATTTCTCAAGAACAGGGTGGGTGGGGGACCTTAGAGAAGGTATGGCTTAAGGCAAATTGGGTTTTTTGCTGTAGCTGTGCTCAGAGTTGTGAGCATGCTGGCATGAACTGTGAAAAAGGAAACCCAGATTCAGCCCCTCCCAGTCTCCTATGACCCAAACCAGGTCCCTCTTTTCACACAATCTGATGCGATTAGTGCTCTTCAAGAACTCACTTTGGAAAATGTTATTTAAAAAGATAATAAAGGGACTCATCTGCAGGATTTTTTTTTTTTTACTTTTTAAATTCTTGGGAGGGAAGCATAGGAAAGGCTGAGTTTGTCCTTTAGAACAAAGAACGAGGAAAACAGAGTAAGTAAGCCATCTGGTCTAACACGCTCCATCCCTGGGAGCACAGAATATTCTCAGCCATAGTTAAGGTTTGGCCATTAGAGGGCTCTGCAGGTTTGTTGGATTTCTGTTCTCAATCTCAAGGATGCAGCCAGGTAAGAATCACTGCTAAGATGATAACTCTTTGAGGAACGCAAATTCATCAAAGATGGGTAGATTTCAACTATCACATTTGGACCATCTGGGCAGAATTAACACAAATGTTTTTTCTTTTCTACTAGGGTACATGATACAGTTAGCAAGCTGGGGTCATAAACTTATCTCTTAGTGTAGGATGACTCATTTAGGAAAGAAATTAGATAACATTAAAAAGGAGAATTCTGTACTAATGTATGGGAAAAACCTTTTCAGATAATTCTCAGCTTTCTAGTTTTTAATACTTCCTTGCAATTAGCATCTCATTTTCTCTAAGAATTGTTATTTGTTCTCTATTATCCACTCCCCTGTTCACTGCCATTATTACTCACATTATACATTATTACTCATATTTTAAGGCCAGTCACTTAAAATACATGCCCTGGTATACAATTCTATCGATGCATCTGATATTATGTGTATGTAATATGTCCGTGTCCCAAATACTAAATATAGAACATTTGAAATCAAACTGTTTTAAGTTGGACAGTTATAAATAGTCAGTCACCACACACCCTTGGCTCAACTGGATATGCCCCTGGACAGGGTCTGTTAGCTGATCAGGGGAGTTTGCTCACCATCACAGACTTGGACCATGTGCCTGCCAACTGATTAAAACAGTGGCTCCCACAGTGATGTCCCAAGATAAGCAGCTTTTGGGAGCCAGTTAGACATGTGGATTCCTGACACCACCTGAGACCTGCTGAACCAGGAACTGCTGGCAGTGGTCGAGGGACACAATGCTACGAACAGCTGCACAGGGACAAACAACTGAAGAAACGGTGTAGCTCTACAGAAGAGGCAGTATCTGTCAATTTTTTTAAAAACTAGATTTTTGTACACACACAAAGAATAAATAAATAATAAAGCATAATTTAAGAAAATTTTAAAAAGAAAATATGTTTGGACAATGACATATTTCTTTTAAAAATAACTTATTATTCACTTTTCCATTAAACTTTTTTTGATTCATTTTTAAAAAACTAGATTTTAAAAATTCAACAAACACGATGAGGGCTGGGTGTGGTGGCGTACACCTTTAATCTCAGCACTTGGGGGACAGAGGCAGATGGATCTCTGTGAGACTGAGGCCAGCTGGGGCTATAGTGAGATCCCACCCCTCAAAAAAACTCAAAACAAAAACAAATCAATAACCCAATGACAGACCAAAATATAAATCCCATTTCATTTCTTCTCTGCACATCTTGATGTAAGACAAACGGCCCTTTAGAGACTGGAAATATTTGATGTCATCCTCTCTGGTCCAGCTACCATGGCCAGGCTGCTTCTCAGATTCAGAAAAATATCAGAAACCCCCTTCTGTCTCCTCTTCAAATTAAGATAACAACAGCAAAAGAGGATAAAGGAAGAGAATCCTCACCCTAGGTGGATCTCAACTAGGTCTATATGGCTTATAATTTCAAATTCAGCTGGAAGACTAACCAAAGTGACACACAATCCATCAGTTATGACAGGTGCTAGTGGTGAGTGCCTTGGGGTCCTACAGAAAGTGGCAGCACAGCTCAGGTGAGCAGTTCCATCAGTGCACTGTGCACTGACAGATGCTGCAGCTGGAGAAAGACACTTCAGTCCTGAAAGACTCTCTCTCCCTTCCCCCAACCCTGATCTTCCCATTGCTCTAATTAAACAATACTAGTAAGAGTTACTGCACCTACAAGTACATGAGGGACTCTCCTGGCATTTGTAATTTTCCAAAGTACCTTGATTCTCCCTCATCCGACCATGAAGGGTCCTTGTCAGGGGGCCAGAAAACATCAAATAAAAAACACTTAAAAAGCAAGACCACTTGTGAGGCTCATCTTTACTTCAGAACTCTTTGGTGTATCACACTCTTGCCACTTGAGTTTCTACATCTCCTAGACAGGGAGGACCTCAGCTAAGCACACAGGCTTCTAGAGGACCAAAGTCCCTACTTATGGTGGAATTGAGAGGACGCTATGGGTGGACACAGGTGAATACAACTAAGCAAGGATGTGACCATTCTAAAATACACTCAATGAAAAAAAATTCACGTGGCAAAACAGAAACTGATACTGGTCAGTAGCAAAGATGAGGGATGATACAACTTGGAAATTAACTGTTAAGTTTGGGGCTAGAGAGATGGCTCAGCAGTTAAGTGCACCGGCTGTTCTTGCAAAGGACCTGGGTTCAGTTCTTACTACTCACACGGCAACTAACAACTGTTCATAACTCCAGTTCCAGGGGATCAGACACCCTCTTCTGGCCTCTGAGGGCATTGCATGCATGTGATACGCTTACATACATGCAGGCAAACATTCATACACATAATAAACAATTTTAAAACATTAAAAACTGTTAAAGTTTGCTGTCTGGCCAATTGGCAGGTGCTGAGTTATCATGTGCTTCTAAGACAACCCTCCCTATGGGACATGTTGCAGTAACAGACATACATTTTTGCCCCCACAATGATGAATATGCAATTCCCCCTACTCAAAGGAACTGCTAAGCTACACTCCTGTACAAACAATGGAGGAAGAAAACAACTGAAATGGGTGTGCCTGCTGAAACAGCACTGACAGAGATGCCATGATGGCTGGTTTTGGTTGTCGACTTGACACACCTGAGAAGAAGGACCCACCACTGAAGAATTTCTTTCATCATACTGACCCGTGGGCATGCCTGTGTGGTATTTTCTTGATTATTAATTGATATGGGAGGGCCCATACCACTGTGGGCTGTACCATCCCTAGAAAGGCAGGACTAAGCTATTTGAAAAAGCCTGCTGAGCCAGCCCCTAGAAGTAGCCAATAAGCAGTGTTCTTCCATGGTTCCTGCTTCTGTTCCCTCTTGAGCTTCTGCCCTGGCTCCTTTCAGTGATGAACTGTGACCCAAAAGTGTAATTAAAATTAACTCTTTCTTCCCCAAGTTGCTTTCGGTCATGGTATTTCATTATAGTAGCAAGAAGCAAACTAGGATTGATGATAATTTGTAATTAACTCCTGGGTTTTAATTCTCTGAGTTTCTTCGTTATTATGAATTCACTACCTTTGCTATTATCTACAAGTTCTAATTGTAACTAGGATATTAAACACAGTGTTGTTATGACATGCTCATTAAATGTGATACTTCACACCAGTACTTCCTGTAAAATGTAAATATTATTTTTGATTGAAAGGAAATGACATTGGCATGACTTCTCCAGGGTCTTTCGCTCCTAAGGAAATGGTCTCATTGGCATTAAGATTAGTTCTGGAATTCATGACTGTTCTTGAGTTCATGAGATAATCCTGTCAAGGGTGAGTTCGTAGGTGGCTTAAGGCAAGACCTGTGCACCCTAATATCTTCAAAAGCTGGGGAGAGACCGGGCGTGGTGGTGCAAGCCTTAATCCCAGCATTTGGGAGGCAGAAGCAGGTGGATCTCTGTGAGTTCAAGGCCAGCCTAGTCTACATAGTGAGTTCCAGGCCAACTGGGGCTACAGGGAGACCCTGTCTGAAAAAGACCAAAAACATAGCAAGGGAGCCCTGACATTGCCATATGCCAGATCACATAAACAATACAATGATTCCAAAGAACATAAAGCTGAAAGTTAATCAATTTCTTTTACCTTCCTATTCTGTGCTAGAAGTTAATATAAAAGAAACTATAGAAGGTAGAAATGTGAATATATGTATGTAATATATATTTTATACCATAGGACTAATATACAATATGCAACATATTATAATAGAATATTATATAAATATATATTATATATAAATTAGTGTTTGTTTAATATGTGTATATACACAGAGACATTCATTGAAGTGCTTATGAATTCAGAATAATTATAAGCAATCTGTACCTGAGCCAGGGTTTGTTACATCCAGTTGATAGAATACCAAGGTTAAGTGCTTTTGCAAAGACAATATTGTGACATAAGAATTCTAGGTAAACGTAAGTTTCAAAATTAAGACTGCATATCAATAAAATCTGAATTTTAAGGTAAAAACTTGAAACACACTAGGAGGAGACTAAAAGAAAAATAGGGCAAGGTGCACTAGTGGTTATGTCACAGTGATAGGATTATAGTGATTCATAAAATTTTCATTTTATACTTTTCAATAGACTCTACAATAAGTAATTCTATTCAACAAAATGTAAGAGACTTCAAATTTTGTGTATCTTGCACTTAATAATGCTTTGTACATACAATGTGATAAAACAAACTGGAGTGACAAAGTTGTATTGTGGCTCTAGTATCTACTACTGTCTGTGCAGCTGACCCGAGTCCCTCCCACCATGGGACTTTCATTGACGTCCCAGCTCTACACCAGGCACCCACCTGGGAAGGTGTTGTCACGTTGATTTCTGGAACAAAGTTGTCCTCAAAGAAATTGATGATGTTCTCTCGCTGCAGCTCCTTTGTCGGGGTGACTTTAGGCAGAGGTGGGACAGGAGGTCCTTTCCTGGTCTAGGAAGCATCAAATACAGACATTATGACAGTGAAAGATGCTGGCTGTAACATCTTTGAAGAACTTACACATGAACAGCTATATATGAGCAGACTGATTTCTGACTGAAACAGATCTGTACATAGATATAAGTCTACTTGACTGAAGTCAAGAATGCTGTCCACTTGGGTGGCTCTCTGAGCCCTAATGGGCAGTAGTCCAATAGGATAAAGTCAGGCCATGAGCTGAGAGCCCATTCATCCTTGTTCAAGTACTGCCCAGGGCTGCAGGACCTCTGAGGTTAAATGTAGGCCACACATTCTCTGAGCTTAACTAGAAATGATTTCTCACTTCAGCAAACCGAAATTTCAAAGCTAAAATCAACTTTCCAGCTGCGTCGACAAGACCAAGCAGAAACAGCTTCTACCTTACTTCCCATCACAGGCTTTTGAAATAAGAATGTCAGAATCTATTGTACCTATCTTCTTAGAACTTTCCAGTTTCCACCATATTCAGAAAAGTTTGTACTAAACCATGAACGCTAAGTTTTACAAGAATATTATTTTCACTCAGTATAGGGAAAACAAAGGTAATGATTTTTCTTTTCCATTCCCTTTGCCTGATCCTCACTTCATTTGTTCAGGAGTTTTATCATGTGTAACACACTGTAAGTGATGTATCAACATTACCGCACTTCTGGACAGTACCTGAACCTAGTGTAACCCAAAGCACTCAGGAAGAAGGTAGGACAGGATGGAGCTTTGAAGATGACGTATTGGTTTTGCAAAGCTGGGAATTGAGCTCAGGACATGGTGCAAACCAGTTAAGTGCTCCTATACTAAGCCGACTCCCAACCTCTGAGAGTAGGAGACAGTGAAGATGAGCACAAGACAGTGTAAATGAGCACACACCAGCCCAAGGAAGCTGAGGCTATGGTAAGACAGCCTAAGGAATTCAAACACCCAGCACAGGGGGAAATACAAACACCAAATAAAAAGTAGATTGATTCTTCACTGGCAGCCATCATGTCTACAACCTCATACATCAATTTCCTTCCCCACTGGGAACTTCTAATGCCTAAACCCCACAGTATAATCCCAGATAGAGCCATGACCCCATGAGTTCCGCTATGTCCCAAGCCACAGTATAATCCCAGATAGAGCCATGACCCCATGAGTTCCGCTATGTCCCAAGCCACAGTATAATCCCAGATAGAGCCATGACCCCATGAGTTCCGCTATGTCCCAAGCCACAGTATAATCCCAGATAGAGCCATGACCCCATGAGTTCCGCTATGTCCCAAGCCCAAGTTCCTACCTGTGAAGGTGACCTGGGCCGCACTGGGGCAGGAGACGCAGGAGCTAGTGCGTGGTTGGGGCTGGCTGTTGGGCTGGGTAGGGGTGAAGCCTCCTCCGGGGGTGATGGTGTCTTTGCAATGCGGAGAGGACCTGAATCACTGGATGGACACAGAGGATTGAGCAAGGGGACTTCTGAGCATGACTCCTGTGACCCAACAGTCTCCATCCCAGAGACACCCTGAAGCTTAATGGGATTGTCTGTTCTCTAGTTCCCATTTCCAGGTTAATTCTGGTTATTAGTAACAGGATCCTGATAAGTGGCACCACCTAATGTTCCTGTGAGCCAGGCTCCATTCAGACCTTATCTCTTTTCATCACAGCAGCCCTGCAACATTGTCCCCATTGTACAGATATAAAGAGTAGAGTGTGAAGAGATTAAGGAAAAAGCCGGAAGTCACTATGTGTTTTACTGGATTTGAACTTTGTTTTAGTACAAACTTCTTGTTTTCTCCACCATGCCAAACAAAGTTAAAAGACTCTTCCAAGCATAAGCTTAATTAATATAACCATTTTCCTTTTTCATATAAAAGAGAATCATGGTATGTCACTCTGTAAAAAACCTACCCAGAAAACTGTATATTTTATTTCCAAAACATCTCAAGAGAGTATTAATAAATCTTTTGTGGGAGTGTTTTCTGATTACACTTGGAGATTCACTAATTACTTCTTTCTACACCTTAAGAAACAATGACTCAACTCAAACACTTCGCATGTGCCAGGAAATCGTGTGACAGGTGAGATTCCTGCAGCTTCTTGAGAAGCCACCATGTTCCAGGCACCCTGCCAGATGCTTGGGAACAGCAAAACACAATGATTCAGACAGCACTCGGGACACATCCTACTCTCTAAGAACTGAAGACTACTGCTGGAAAGAACAGATTCAGTACCCTAAAGAGCACAGACACAGCCACACGGTCTATACACTTGAGTTAGGGAGTCAGGCCTTCGGGAGAGGAGACACTACATAATGGGGGCTGTGGGTCAGCAATCATGAACAGACTGGAAACAGGCCCAGTCTATGTAAGTCTAGGAGATCCCACAGCGCTAACTCACCACCTTGCTCTGCAAAGGAATGTCAAAGCAGAAAGAAGAAAAAAAGGAACATTAGTTAAGTGGTTGGTCCCTGCTTCCTGCTTTATCCAATTCAGAAATTCTGAAATCTTCAAATGGATCTGTCTCGTTCATTTCTATAAGAGACCAACTCTTACTTTCTTAATGTATATTATTTTGACAATATCTGAAAGCCATTTTGATAGTCTTAGTCTTTCTTCGTTCCTAGCTCAGTATTGAAATAACAATGTCAAAACACGAATCTGCCCCTTTTCAATTACTTCTGACCCCTTCCATGTCATCTTTTAGGCAATGTTCTCTCCCTTAGAGGAAGAGAACATCCCTGCTGTTCACTGTGGACAGCAGGCATAGTGGAGGGGTGCAATTATGGCCAATCTAAGAAACAGTGAAGGACCAAAAAAAGCTATCTTCAGACACTGACATAGAGATTGATTTGTGCATGTCTATGCATGATTCTATAAATGCATTCCTCGGAGTGTTTACAATGACTGGTATTAAAATAACAAGCATAGAATATGAGGATTGAATATTGCCATAGAGGCCATTTAGTTTCATAATGTCCCACTTTTCTATAGATTTTTATCAAAAATGAACTCTTCGCCTAGAGAGGTTATTGGCCTTAAGCAAGTAAAACAAAGCAAATTACCACAGAAGCATAAACGGAAATCTGAGGCTGCTGACTTCTAGCCCAAGGCTTGCTAAGTCTGGATGGAATAAAAGAGATTCCAAACCCATAGGAGAAAGTTGTTATGAAGCCAAACCAAGGTAAACAATTCCCCCATAAGTCACTGGGACCTCTGCCTGTGACCAGCATGCTCCAACAGTAATGTGCAATGGCTCAGCGACAAGGCAGCGCTGTGGGGTGAACAACAGATCAAAGGCAAGGGGATGATGAGGTCTCTCCTGCTTCGTTCCTTTCCCCCAGATGGATAAGAATCAGCACTAAATATAGTTTGGGAATTCTTTCTTTGCTAGAGAAAGTAACAAGTAGAAAGCCTCAAGTCTCATGCCATTGCTCACAGGTCCCTTGGAAAGCAGAGGGGAGTTACTTCTCTTGTGACAAAGGAGCCTCCTGGGGTAGCTGAAGACCAGAAGTAAATACAAAACCACAAAACTAAGGTTGGTGTGACTCTAGGTAGAAGGACTCTTTTCAGACTACAGAAAATCCAACTAACAGCACATTAAAAGTAAATGGAGCAGAACTACCTCTGAGGAACAGTGGCCTACCTGGGGGCTCCTTGAATGGTGAAGGCCTTGTCAGCATGCTGGTCACCCAGTTTCGTCATCACTTCATACAGCTTGTGGCAAAGCTAGGGGGATAAAGACCACTTGTTTAGTAGTTGAGAGGCATTCTGATGTCAATCCAGGCTATTCTCCGCAAGAAAGAAATTGTTTATTGAGAAACTCTTATGAGAAATAGGGTGGTCTCAGAGCACTTGAAATTCAATATACAGTCAAATTTAATATCCGCAGCTAAACTGAAATAAACTAAACTAACCCAATGCATTTATTTGTTTACCAGGATATAAGATAGGAAACAAAAGTTTGCCGTTTGCCTCAATTCTACTAGAAATAGTCACATGACTACTGTGTTGCACTAAGAAAATATTAGTGAACAATAGAGCTGTTAATTATTTGAATGTTTTGAGATCGATTTTTCATCAGCTAAAAGTATCACTTGAGATTCCTACTTCTGAACTTAGGAAGAAAACAAGCTCGGGAGGCTATGACTAAATCTTCAAAACATAGAGAACTGTGTGTCTACTGTTAACAAAGCACTATGCAGAGTGCAGAGTAACAGCAGCTACTACCAGAAGCCTGCAGGAGGCAGAATTCCTCGGGTCATGCCCTGCTGGTCCATGCCCTGCTGTCCATGCCCTGCTGGTCTACGTGCTTCTTCTACTTTACATTCCATAAACAAAACCAGGATTACTTACCACCGCAATTTCCTTGTGAAACTTGGCTTCAAGGCTAGAGACGTTTTTGAAAGTGTTGACATAAAATCCAACTCGTCTACCAGGTTCAAACACAAAGGAGAGAGCAATTAGGAAAAAAATGGACTTTAATGGCAATGAAACATTAAAACTGTTTTCATTATATCATTCCAAATAGCACTGGGTTAAATAACACTCCTGACTTTTCTATACTTGTTAACAGACAGAAAACATTTTTCAGTCTGGGGCAGAACCTCTCCTGAAATTCAGTTACCACCTAAGACAGTGGTTCTTGGCCGTGTAGTGCATCAAGGCTGCCTGGAACACCGTTTTCCAATTTAGTAGGTCTGAGGGTAGAGATGGAGAACAGATATTTCCAGGTAATGCCAAGTCTGACAGCTCAGGGAGCACTTTGGAATCACAGTCCTGGGATACACCCATAATTTATATGTACTTTGAACGATCTGAGGCTGGGGTTATTTTTCATTTTGTATAAATTGTAAATGGTCTAGGTTCTGTGTTATATTAATGTCCCAAATCTGTGTGATAGATTAGTTCTTGCTATTTAACAAAAGCAAAAGTGGGTTATCATTGAGCAAGTAAAACACAAGCAGCCCATCAGCAAGGTCTAAACATGTTTATAAAGGGAAGCCATGGGAGGAGACAAATTCAGTCTGTCTTCATTTAAGATCCCTAAGAGTAAGCACAAAAGTCAAATGCAGATTCAGCTTCATACCTCCAAGATAAATTCCTTCACTAAATCAGAGTCTTTGGACTCTATTAACTTAATTCTTTTGTATCCATCTGAGTAATCACAAATTTAATTTAATTCATTTTCTTGTTTCAAGGGCATTCTCAAAAATAACTTCAGCATCCTGATTGTTTTAGATTCCAAATCTCAATCCAAAACCAAGTAAGGATGTATTGAGGAGAAACATTATGTAGAACTAATAGATGGACTAGCACATACGCAGAGCCTTTATAATAGAGTTGGAGACTAAGATGTGCCCATATGCAATAGGTACCCATCTTCACGTAGACCATGGGGTTAGACAACAGAAGAAGCAAGGATCTTCCTGTGCTTAAGCTGCATCTTGCAGTGGGCAGGATTCCAACAAGCAGCAATGAGCAATGAGTCGACAGAAATAGGAGTCCTCAACAGTCCCCTGGGGTGGTAAACACTACACCCACAGTCATCATGTGACCTTGATTTCATATATTTCAAACCATATATAATTGTATATCTGTATATATACAATCGGTTCTTTGTACCTAAGGATTCTATGTCCTGTGAGTCAATCAACTTGGATTAAGAAATGTCAGGAATAAAGATTGAATCTATGCTGAACATAGAAAGACAGTCTTTCTCGTCTTCATTTCTTGAACAATACAGTAAAGCAGCTAGCTGTGCTGCATAGCTTTAGTGTCAACTTGACACACCTGGATTGAGGGAGCCTCAGTTGGGGAATTGCCTTCATTGGGCTGGCCTGTGGCCATGTCCATGGGGCACCTTCTTGATTATTGAGTGATGTGGGAGGGCCCAGCCCACTGTGGGTGGAGCCACCCCTGGGCAGGTGGGCCTGTGTTGCATAAGAAAGCAGCCTGAGCAGGGGTCAAGGGAGCAAGCCAGTAAGCGGATTTCCTCCATGGTCTGTGCTCCAGCTTCTACCTCCAGGTTCCTGCCCTGAGTTCCTACCTTGGGCTCCCTGATGAACTGTGACCTGGGAGATGAAAGCTAAATAAACCCTTTCCTCCCCAAGTTGGTATTGGTCAGAGTCTTTTGTCACAGCAATGAAGAAACAAACTAGGACAGCAGCTATTTACAAAATATTCTCATGGCACTAGGTATTCTAAGTAATGATTTAAAGTACGCAGGAGAGTGTGAGCAGATCACACACTATGCCATTTTAAATAAGGGACTTGAGCAGCCCTGGGATTTTGTTTCCACTGGGGGTCCTGGAACCAATTCTCCATAGATACAGGGTACAATTATAATATATTTGCACATGCACATACACTTAGCATACAGGCATATATTAATAAACATACTGTTATAATATGTCTAGAAATAGTGAGTATTCAAGCGTGTCAGACCAAAGACTAGGAGGTAAGAGCCCAGTAAGGCAGATGGTTCTCAGGGGCAGAGGCTCTTGCCAGGCAATAAAGCATATTAATTTACTAGCAAGAAGCATGAGGATGTGTTTGAGATAGGGGAGAGGACTGGACTTGCACTTGAATTTGGGGAAGGTAGCTAACACAGAGAGGAATGGGAAAGGGGAGACACTGCAGGGTCCCTGAGAGCACTGAGCAGAGGAAACCACTCACTGTGCTGTTGGCAGATAAACCTTTATGGGACATGGGGGCAGAAACCCACAACTACTTTTCTAAGACTACAATCAACAGAGGCAATATTCTTAATACCTTTCTCTGTTCAGTCACTCAACAAAATGTACCCAACTCTGAATTTACCCATGGTAGTAGTCTCATGTGACATCATGAACTTAAAATCCAGTTGGAATACTCAGAGAAGCTTAGTGAACATGTGTTCCACTCATATTTAAATGAAATTATATAAAAAGAAACAGAAAAACAAATTACTAAATTGCACGTGAATGGTAAGATACAACAGTAGTCCATATATGTTTAAATATCAGAAATGAGTTAGATATGGGCACAAAAAGCTAAAGGAACCCAGAGGACAGGGGGTAGTGGGCAATGTGTCAGGTGCAAATCTGCTTGAGAAGACAAACTGGCTCACCAACAGGATCTGATTTAACTTGAAGAGGGGCTGAGATGAGAGGGCTGTGTGCCATTAAAATTAATGGGTGAGTATTGTTTTGATATCATCGATTTTTAATTTTTTTTTTATTCATTGCTCTCTGCTCTTGGCTTTGAATCTTAGAGGACGAGCTTCCTTAATCTCCTGCTGCTGTGAGTTCCCTGCCATGATGAACCTGAAATTTTGAGCCAATGAAATAAGTAAACTTTATAATTTTTTTTCCTTTTTTTTTTTTCTTTCTTTTGTCTTCTTGAGACAGGTTCTCCCTGTAGCCCCAGCTGGCCTGGAACTCACTATGTATAGCAGACTGGCCTTGAACTCACAGAGATCCACCTGCCTCTGCCTCCCAAGTACTGGGACTAAAGGTATGCACCACCATGCCCAGGTGAAATAAGTAAACTTTTGTGCACAGCTTAATATTTCCTTAGAATATGTTTCATGCACGCACGTTCTGATGAAGGGCATGGATAACAAAGCCTGATGTTTTCTGTCAAACTGTTCCTACCTGGGTGGACCATTTGTATTCTGAACTGGATTATCACCTTATATAGCATCTCATCAACTTTAAAACTTCTCTTCCTTTAAAATTTAAATATTTGTTCATTTATTTATTGCCATTTTGTAAACACCTATTCATATTTTTAGCATATTTTGTGGTCTATTTTCACTATAAATTTGTAAGAACTGTCTGACTAAATATATTAAATTTATACTATATTGACCATAAAAGAAAAATAATATCTACCTGTGATGGTTAATGTTAAATTGTTAACTTGATAGAAATTAGAATCTTCTGGGATATGGGCCACTGGGCTTCTCTGTGGGACTGTCCTGATTACGTTAATTGAGGTGGGAAGATCTGCCTCCATCGGCAGCATCATTCCCTAGGCAGGGGATTCTGAGCTGGTAAGAGTGGAGAAAGTGAGCTGAGCACTAGTAGTATGGGTGCATTCATTACTCCCTGCTCTTGGTTACAGATGCAACATGACCAGTCATCACCAACGACCCGCATCCTGCAGTTATGAGTTCCTTGTCTACTGTAATCTGGAGTCAAAGAAACCCTTTCTCCCTTAAATTGCTTTTGTCAGAGTATTTTATTACATCAAGAGGAACTAAGATGCTCTTCCATGTTTAAATTCTGTTTCCAGGGCTGGAGAGACGGCTCAGTGGTTAAGAACACTGGCTGTTCTTGCAGAAGACCTCGATTCCAATCCCAGCATCCACATGGCAGCTAACAACTGTCCATAACTCCAGTCCCAGGGGATCCGACAGCCTCTTCTGTCCTCCGAGGGCACTGCATGACACAAGTGCACTTACCTACATGCAGGCAATACACGCATACCCATAAAATAAAAATAATAAATAAAAATTTTTAAAGTTCTGTTTCCTTGTCACAGTATTTTTTTTGAGAAACATTTTTGTTTAAAGAAACTGATGCAGTACCAGAAAGAAATCTACTACTTAAAATACTTCTCTCTCTTCTTGCTCTCCTTCTTTCTCTCATATGTATATGTGTGTGCATGTAGGTGTACGTGCATGTAGGCACATGGTGGTCAGAGGTGCACTGTCTACCTTATTTTTGAGACAAAGTATCTCACTGAACCTGAAGCACAACAACTGACTAGAATGGTGGTTAGGGAGCTCCAGGGATCCACCTGCCTCAGCCTCCTGGTTTAGTGGTTACAGATGCATGCCAACATGCCAGCTTTGTATGGGCACTGGGGATATGATCTTATACTTGCAAAGCAAGCACTTTACTGACTGAGCCATCTTCCCAGACCCTATTTCTCATCTTTATATATCCAAACATTTAAGACAATGTTCTGTACATAGAAGCAATGAACAGACAAGGAACAAAAGAGCATAGAACACACTGAAAACAAGCATCATATTTAATAGCATCCACAGAACAGAAAAGGAACAAAACTGAGAACAAGCATCAAATTTAGTAGCATCCACAAGAGACACATTTTGACTCAGAGGCAAAAAGTTTGAAAGTAAAAGAATGGAAAAGGGGTGCTTCATGTAAAGAGTAAGTGAAAGAAACCTGGAGCAGATATCAGGCAAAAATTTATTAAGAGACACAGAAGAGAGCACTTTGCAGCTGAGTGTGGTAGTAGGTACCTATAACCCCAGCATTTGGGAGGCAAACACAAGAGGAGCAGGAGTTCAAGATTATTCTGTCTACATAGTGAGTTCTAGGTCATCTTGTCTACATAGTGAGTTTGGGGCCAGCCTGGGCTACATGGGACCCTGTCTCAAAAACAAATAAGAAAAAGAAAGAAGAAAGAAAGAAAGGGGGGAGGGAGGAAGAAAAGAAAGTAGGACATTTTTATATAGATGAAATCCTCAATCATTAAGAAAGCACATGAACTATAAATATAAAAAAATATATAAAATAAAAGCTGCAAGAACTTCAGGGCTGGAAAGGTGACTCAGAAGTGAAAAGCACTGGCCACTCTTCCAGAAGACCCAGGTTTGGTTTCCAGCAACCACATCATAGCTAGCAACCATCTATAACTCCAGTTCCAAAGGATCTAATGCCCTCTTCTGGCCTTTACGGGTCTGCATGCATGTGGTGCACTTACATACAGTCAGGCAAAACATCCATACACATAAAATTAAAAATTATTTATTTATTTATTCATTTATTTAGTTAAAAATAAGCTAACAGAATTGAAGAGAAAAATGACCTGAAAATATTTGGTTGACTGATAACTCAGTTTCAGTGATGAATAGAATAATTAAGCAGAAGACAGAAAAGAGAAGACCTGACCAACATTGTAGTTCAACTGGAAGTAATAGATACTTTTTGAATGGATATGAAGAGTTTGATGCAGAAATTCATGCATCCATCAGTTAATACATGCTCACTGCTGCATGTGCAGTACTGTGCATTTCCCCACAGGAGACACAAGATTAAAAATACTAACTTTAGCTTCAGGGCTGAGCAAGACAACTTGAATAAGAACATATGTGCTTAGGAAGTAACTTGAAACGTCATGACTGTGTATGATCTCATTTCCATTAAAGAGAGTCATAGATAAAAGAAGCAGGAACAAAAACCACACAAGTGTTTTACTTGCTTCTATTAGGACTTAAAAGCTTTGTAATCCTAGGGAAGATGTTCAGTCAATATGACCCACAGCTTCTTCATCTATAAGATGAAAATATTAATAAGAACAATGATTATAACCTGCTATGTCAAGTATAAACATAATACTTGGCAATAGGAAGTATTCAAAACATGTTCTCTCTCACACATCACACACACACACACACACACACACACACACACACATACACACACACCACTATTATTGTGGCCAAGTCATCTGCAGTTAGATAAAGTCTATACTATAAAGAAGGGAAAGTCAAAGCCAGTTTGGATCAAAGGGCAGGATTTGGAAAAATCTAGGACAGAGGCCTGAGTGCCAGAATTTTAAATGAGATTTGTTCAAAAGACTTTCAAACATTTATATTGTGTATAAACTGAGACAAGGAAAGGTTTCCTTTCAATGCTGTCCTTCAGGTGGTCGCTCCATTTTTACATCACTACAAAGTCTTTCATTTTATAAGAGGTTATGAAAAAAATTCATTTAAATTATCAAGTAATGTTTAGAAGGGCAACACAGTCTGAAATAATATCAGTTAATGATAGTTTGGGATGATTACAGATTGCACTAGAAAACAAATTAGTTTCACATTCAATTCATATTAATGCAAATAATATGTATTTGTCTCTTGGTGATTTGGGCAATTTTTCCTAGAACATTACTTCGTGATTGTCTACTGGCAATTTTTCAAAGGTATAAATGGAAGTTGCGAACACTGTGGTACCTCAATCTTTTAAAAGGTCAGTATGCCACAGGCTAAGTAATAGTGTTGTATATCACATAATTTCCCTTACAGGAAAAAATTAATATATGTAAACAACTACACATATTAGAAAAAGACTACCTCTTTTCTTGGCCAGTGCAGGGGATGGGATCCAGAGTCTTTCACATGCTACACAGGTTTTCTTCCAACCGAGCAGTACCCCAGCCCCAGGAAGGGAATATCCATAAAGAAAAATTATAAGCTCTGGGGAAACATGATGCTTGATTTTTTGTGAAGATAAAGACAGGGAAACTGTGGTGGTTTGAATGGGAATGTGCCCCATAGGCTCCAAGTTTTAGACATTTTGTCCGCAGTTGGTGACACTGTTTTAAGAGGTGTGGCCTTGCTGGAGGAAGCATGTCACTAGGGGCAGGCTTCGAGAGTCCATAAGCCTTGCCAGATTTCCAGTTGTTCTCTGTTTCCTCTGCCTGCTTGAAGATGTGAGTGCTCTGCTTTCTGATGTGGCCAACCCCTGCCACCATGCCTCCCTGCCATGACAGATTCCTATCCCTCTGGAACTATAAGCACAAATAAAGTCTTCCTTTAAATGTGCCCTTGGTCACTGTGTTTTATCACAACAGAAAAGTGACGAATACAGAAATCAAGACGGATGTAAAAATTCTGTGTTCATAGATGAAAGCACTCCATGAAACGTGACTGTAAGATGTAATATTTCTAATACAAAAAAACCTCATGTACTTTGTTTTCTGAGTCGGTCTCATGCAGCTTAAGCTGGCCTCAAACTTGCTAGATAGCTGAGAATGAACTGCAGCCATCATCCTCCTTTCTTCGATTCCTGAGTGCTGGGATGATTGGCATGTGCCACCATGTTCAGCTGATGTGGTGCTAGGGATTGAACTCAGGGACTTCATGCCTGCTGGGCAAGCACTCTACCAAATGAGCTACATTCCCAGCCTATAATCTGTGATTTTAAGTAGATGTGAATGGTTAAGTTCAATTTATAAATAGATTAGTCAAATCTATTCTGGTTGCCGAAAACCTTCACTTGTAGAGAGGAGCACACTGGGCACATCCAGTAAGGTCCTGTGCTGGCCATAGAGCTGTCAAGGTGGAGTTTCTCAAATACGTGCACAGGATGAAGATGAAGAAAATATGAGAGTAAGACAAACCATAATCCACCAAAACATAATGAGGTTTGGGGGGGTAGCATTAAGAATAGAGAGTCACAACTCACACTGAAAAGTTATGGATTGTTCCCTTTGATGGGCTTTTAGTTTCCCCAATTGATAACTCCAAAACTTTAAGACCTGAACTCCAGGAGCAATGGTACCGAAAAAGAAATACAGATGTTCAAAGAATGAGTGAAGTCAGGTGAACAAAGAGCTAATGTTACAGGGTGAATTCTCGGTGGTTACTGGACATTGAGGTAGAGGTGTTCTGCAGGCAAGTTTTACAGTGAACTCACCAAAATTTCAACAAGATATTTCAGGAGTTCAAAAATAAATACAAGGGGCCTGGGGAGATGGCTCAGCAGTTAGGAGGGTTTACTTCTCTTACAGAGGACCTGCATTTGGTTTCCTGTGCGGTGCCCACAGCAGGTGGCTTACAAACGTCTGTAACTCTAGCTCCAGGGGATCAGATATACTCTTCTGATCTCCATGGGGGGCACCATCAATGAAATGCACATAAACCTCTTATACATACACATAATTAGAAATACAATAAATCTCTAAAAGCAAATACTCAATGCTCATAATAGACAAAAAGTTAAGAGGATTAGAGATGAACACAGAAGTTGCCAAACTCTAGATGAGATCCTCAAAAACTTTACAGTAGAAGCTGGAGAATCTGTACGTATAGGAAGATCTGCAGGCATCATCCAGTCAGAAGCTAGGACTAGAGAACTCAGTTGACTGAAATATTGCATGGCAAGCATAATGTTTTTTTTCATAAGGGTGATGGGGAGAGGTACCGATGGGAACTGAGGGACAAAGCCTCACTGCTCCCAGTCGCTTCTTGGTTCTACCACTGAGTAGGGAAAACTGAACAAACTATATAGGTTGCTCTTGGTACTATGACTATGAGAAATGCAGAACACCTGTAAATAAGAACAGCATTGACTGTTTGAAACAGGAATGGAGGGGCTGAAGAGATGGCGCAGCGGTTAAGAATACTGGTTGTTCTTGCAGAAGACCCGGGTTCGAATCCCAGCACCCACATGGCAGCTAACACCTGTCTGTAACTCCAGCCCCAGGGGATCCGACAGCCTCTTCTGACCTTCGCAGGCATTGCATGACACAGGCACACTTACCTACATGCAGGCAATACACGCATACACATAAAATAAAAATAATAAATAAAGTTAAAAAAAAATAGGAATGGAGCCCAGGTTAAAACTTCAAAGAACATCGAGGTCAGAAGACTAGATGAGCTCTCAGACTAAAGAAAATTTCACAAGGAACTGAAAAGACCATACCATAAAGTTTTAAGTTTAAGGGCAGTTTTAATTCTTCTAATTAAAATTTCAGCCTCCACAGATCTCAAGGTCTAAAAATAGAATACCCACAATGGGCAGCTGCCAGACACATGGCGATATTTAAATTAAAAGGACTTAGAATAAAATAATCCTAAAGTTCAGTTCCTCAATCTACCCAACCACATTTCAAGTACTCAATAGCTGTAAATGGCAAGTACTGCAATACTGTCCAGATACATAGCTTCCTTTGTATAGCACTGAAGCGTCACAGACAGTAATGGTGAGGTGGGGGATATTCACTCTTCTTGAACAGCTAAAGGGGGCATGTACACCTGGCACAGAAACATATTTACCTTGACCATAACGATGGCAACTCTTCTTGTAAATCGACATTAAACTCCTCAAAAACTTTCTGTGCTTTTTGAAATTCCTCTTCTGCCTAGAAATGACACACAATACATGTTTACAGAAGATACTGGTCACTGATGCTCCCTCCAGAAAGTCCCAGGCCAGTGGGAAGCCTAAATCATGACCAGACATATTTTCATGATAGACTTACAATTTGTTATGGAGCACAATACTGTGTGTGGAAAAAGGTATAAAGAAGACAGATGCTTCCATATAGCAAAGGGATATTTTAATTGGATCTTGAACAATCACAAAGTGTTTACTAAAGAATGTGATGGAGGTGCCGCCACCAAACATAAGGCAGAGATCCTCCAGCTGACATTCTAGCTGCTCACAGCAGCACCTTGCCAGGCTGTTTTACCTTCTTGGACTGCCCAATCTTCGATGAGTATGAAGGAAATGCAAGGTGATGAAATGCTGAACAGAGGGCCTGGCATCTATCAGGCCTTACATGAAGGGCCACTGCTATCATAGGTAATCAAGAACTGAAGGGTAATTCATTCTGGATTTGCTTAAGGTGGGTGTATGTATGGAAGGAGGAAAGGGAGGAGGAAAAAACTTGGAATTTGGTAAGGATGGACAGGCAAGTTATAACCAAACTATGAAGGTCTTATAGGCCATGTGAAGGAATTTTTTTTTTCTAATGAGAAGTATTAAAAGAGGGAAGCAGTAGGGAAACTCATCTAGAAGAGTGATGGTGAAAGATGATTTGGCAGCTGTGTGCAGTAGCTAAGACAAAGCAAGACTGGACTCCAAGGGAACAGTGGATGGCTGACATGAGTTATCTGACATCTACAGGCTGCTGACAAACATGATAATATCTACTGAAATGGGTTTTCTGAATGCTATGCAAATTTAGCATGTCTTTCTTTGGGACAATCAGGAGTTCTGCCTGAGAATTTCACACTTGGCCTCCCATCCGAATCTCAGCCTCCCATCCCATCTCAGTGATGATCATGGACCACACCACACAGGGAAGTGCAGCAACATTTTCCGCTTTCTTTGGTGTTGGAGCACTGCAAGAGACCAAATTATATTCCCATCAGCCCATGTCAGTCTCACCCATGTGCTCTTACTTATAACAGCATGAAAAATGTTATATGACTTAAAGAAATGCGGCTTAGAAGACCATATTTCAGTTTGAATTCTGCCCTAATTCCAGTCTTTGTCTAAAAGGGAAACATTTAATTTTAAAAACAAAGCAGGAAAACATTTAATTTTGAAAACAAAGCAGGAAAACATTTAATTTTAAAAACAAAGCTGCTGAAGAGACCTGAGATGTGGAGAGCCGAGTCACCTGTGGGATCTATCCTCCCGCTGGAGATCCAACCACCCCGCCTACCTTGGAGATGCGGCTCTCATCCTTCCTCTTGGAACTCTGCAAAGCCTCCAGGTGATGGCGGGCGCTATCGTAGTCCACCAACTTCCTGCTGCGCTTGGCGATGCGATTCTGCAAATATGGAAAACGTGAACTGAGGGAGAGATGACCACAGAGTCTCTGACTGCCAAAATTCAAAATGCTTTCCTTGTCCAGAACAGCTGAGAGCTTAAAAGTTTTTTGTTACATTTAAGCATGTATGTGTGTGTGAGGGCTGCACACGCAGAGTTAAAGAACAACTTGTAGGAGTCTCTCCGGGTCTCAGGGACTGAACTCGGGTCCTCAGGCTTGGTGGCAAGGACCCTTACTCAAACTGAACCATCTCATGGCCCAGCACCCGAGAATTTTGATAGACGATAGAGGTGAACAGGAATTTGAGTAGAAAAAGGACATCTGGAAATCATAACAGGGCATCCAGTCCTTTCTGTGGAAGATCTTAGGTAAATGGCTCCCTTTATGATAATAATGAGGACAACCAACAGCAGCTACAGGCCTAAATTGTAGCCAAAGTCTAAGAAAATTCCAGAGTTGGTTTAGGTGGAGCAGGAAACCTTGATTCCCCGTTAGTCTCTGACTTTTAATATGTTGAAGTTTGAAGATAGGGAAAAACTATATTAGATTGGTTTTATAATTATAATAACATACCAATAGCAGTTTCATAAAGCAGAGCTACTTCTTAAGAAATATACTATCAGTCTATCACAGTCTTTCTTTATTACAATCTCCTGGACTAAGGTGTCACTTTGGAAAAGCCCGTGTCTAACACATAGGGCTCCTGCTGATGGTCTAGCTCTATTGTGTGGCTTCCTCTTTAATGACTTTTCACTGCTTGGTCCAGGAATCCTGAACTGCTAGCCATAGAGTGCTTTAGCTTGTTACCCCAGAACTGCAACCTCAGGACCAGGTTTTGGTCGGGATTTGGTTTTGATCAACCATCACTGCCCTCATTTACATGACTTTTATTTGCATCACAGAGATTGCACAACTGGAATTTAGGTGCACCGTGACTCACATCAACCTCCCAGAATTAAACACCAGCCAATCCAGACTGTGATCCTTCACATGGTACAAGTTACTTTGCAGGGAACTACATAAAAGAACATACTATGAACAAAACAGGACTTCTCCAGAATAGAGATCCTCACAGCTCACCACTGAGCTGCACTCTGGATACCGCCCAGCCAGCTGCCTCCCTGCAGTGCACGCTGTATTCTTCCTATTCTGGCACAAAGAAGAATTCATTCCCTGCCTGCTACTGTAGTTTGCCAGTCCACTATAATAAGTTACTTCCACTGCAATATAAAGAGAAAACAGAACTGAAAAACAGAGAATTGGGGCTGCAGACAAGGCTCAGTGGCTCACATTAGCCTGTAACTCCAGCTCCCAGGGCATCTGATGCCCTCTTCTGGCCTCCTGTACACACATAGCCTTCTGGGACCTCTACACACATAGTGCACATATATACACATAAAATAAAAAATAAATACATCTTTTAAAAAAAGAAATAGAAAAATAGAAGCATGCAAAAAGAATAATATAATAATGAATGGTCTAATATTAATGAATTATAATAATGAATTATCTAATATTATATGCATGGGGAAAAAGAGACAGAAGTAATAGATGAAGGCACAATGGATGAGAATTTACAAAATATCAAAAACATAAAAGTGCAGTGAGCCTGTGCTGTAGCCCAGGTGCCGCGGGGATATTCAAAAGACAGACATGTGTGTCCCTCCCTTCAGGTATCAGACTAGTCAAGCAATGGAACCCCCAGAGTCAAAATTTTCCCAGGAATATCATGCTAAGGGGAAGAAAAAAAGCCAACCAAAGGGGAGTTTGCTTCACAGTTCATGCAGTTCTGAAAACTTTCCTACAGTTACTTTAATATGCATACTCTATGGCTTTTGTTTTCCATTCTATATAAAATTATTAAGACAAAGCCAGTATTTCTCTCAAAAAATGTTAGGGTTAGAATCTATATGTTCACAGGCTTATAAGACTCAACATTTATAACAGCAATGTTCTTAATAATACATGTATGCAGTACTAGGTGGCCATCTGTCATAGTATCAAACAAAAGCTTATAAACAAATCTCAGTCAAATACAACACAGAAATGTCATTAAAACTTTTGTTCATTACTTTTGGTTTTCAGCTAAATGTGCTTACCAACATGTATAAGGGTATCTAAAACCAACGTTAGATAAAGAGAAAGAAGTAGAGACGAAATTCCTAGATTTCTCATATTCTAGATAGGTTATATTTTTAAGGTGGTTTCTGGTTGCTGATATACCATCTTATAGCAATCTAAGGACTAATGAAAAGACCTAGGTGAATTCAAGTTACAATAGTCATATGAAATATACAGGAAAAGATTTGTACACGATTAGGTTGGCTACAACCCAAAGCTGTTTATAAGGCTTCTAATGTTTTATGTTTAAAAAAGTGGACTTTAAAAAATGTTTTAAGACAGATGTAGGGTTTTTTCTAGGATTTATGACCTCTCCAGTCATGTGTAATTGGCTATGTTTACAGTGCCATACAAGAGTTCCCTCCCACTGAGCAGGCTTTAAGTTCACTTAGACAGCTGTTGATTACCCTCCAAGATAAAAAGTGTCACTACTGCACCAATACAGTTTTGCTGTGCCAGACATTGTTTGTTATTAGGCTTTAAAGCTGGGATTGGATCATTGATTGTTTTTCTCCCTTAGCAGTTTGCATAGTGTCCTCCAAAATTTCCAGGTCAGTTCCAGCTCCATTGCTCCAAGTCCTGTGTCCAGTATGTCCTGTTTTTGGCGATACGGATAGCTTCAGTTGGATAGCTATGTTGGATAGCTTCAGTTGTCAAACTTGAAACACCCAGTTAGAGGGAACCTCAATTGAGGAACTGGTTCCTTTGGACTGGCCTGTGGTCATGCCTATGAAGCATTTTCTTGATTGTTGAGTGATATGGGAGGTCCAAGCCCACTAGGGGGCGGTGCCCCTGGGAAAGTGGTCATGTATAAGAAAACGGGATGAGCATGGGCCAGAAGAGTAAGCCAGTAGCAGCATTCCTCTGTGGTCTGTGCTTCAGTTCCTGTCTCCAGGTTCCAGTCTTGAGTTCCCACCTTGGCCTCCCTCAGTGATGAAATGTGACTTGGGAGTTTTAAGATAAAATATACTCTTTCCTCCCCAAGTTGGTCTTGCTCTGTGTTCTTATCACAGCAATAGGAAGTAACTAAGACAGGGTCTTACTTTCAAGTTCTGGAAGGTAATGGACTGTGGCAATACACCGTGTTATTTTGGGAGTCTCTTGGACTACACTTACCAATAACTTGAAAGGAGTTTTGGCACTGTGTTTCTTGTTATATAGCCTTAAACTACACATACGCACTTAGGTACAGATATTGTATGTGTATGGGGGTACTTAATGGGAAAGGGAGAAGGGAAGGCTATATAAGGAACCATGGGGGTAAAGGGGAGGCTTTTGAACTAATACATTTCCCTCTGATTTTTCACACCATTTAGGCATTATTTATCTCCCCCCTTCTCTAACTCTTCCCCCTCCCTCCCAGTTAAAGTACTCCTACTTTTCCCATTTTTCCCCTTGAAATACCTGTCTCCTATTATCCTCCCATCTCTTGAGCTCCTTCTTCCTCTTTACCCCCATGGTTCCTTATATATCCTTCTCTTCTCCCTTTCCCAATAAGTACCCCATTATCCTCTTGGTAACATCTGTCACATCCCTAGACGGACATAATTTCTTATTATATACTAAATATGGATCCTTATATTTACAGACAAGTATACATGACACCACTCATCAAAGAAGTTTGTTTTGCAACAGACAGAGACTAATACAGGGTTCCGCAACTGTTCATACCCAGAGAATAAGTGTCTGTGAGATGTCCAACCCTACATGACATATCTACAGTGGAACCTCTACACCCAAGTCTCACTGAACATAGTAGAGCAAAGGGTATAGAGACTATTAATGCACTTCTCAACTCTTACCAGAAAGTTTTTCTCTTGCAACAGTGGGCAATGAACACAGAAGGCCACAATTGGTCAAAGTGTAGAGAATAAAAGACTGCAGAGCGCATATCCTTGGATAGGATTCTTAACATTAAACCTCACCCATCCAGGGCTTAGGGACCATTGCAGAAGAAGGAGCAGAAAAATTCTAAGAGCCGAGGGTGGTGCATGATCATAAGGAAAACAGAATTTTACAAACTCTGGGGAACTTGCTTATATGAACTTATAGCAAACGTGACAGCATGTACGTGACCAGTGCAAATGCAATCAAATGAAAACCAGCATAGAACTGGGGAAATGGGCAGAAGGCCCCAACCTTAGCTTAGTAAATATTGGCAGCTGATCGCTGCTGAGCGAGGGAGGGTTGGTCTTCTGTAAGGGAGTGATGTTAGATAGGCTGAACAGGCCAGTGGATGAACACACACACAGAGACTTCTGGGTACACAAACAGGACTCCACAGGCCTTACCATATATAACAAAATGCATGAAATCCAGTGGGTGGGCTATGGGGGGGTGCAGATAGGGGAGAGGGCATAAATATGCTTAAGATGTATGAAATCCACAAAAATTCAATAAAAAATACACATTGAGAAAAAACTTGATGTAAATTTAATTATGTATTCATAACAATAGGGAATTAAACATTTATGCATGGTAATAATGTCAAAATTATTATAAATATTTAATATTTTAGATACTGTGTGCAGATAGTGGAGAGGGCATAAATATGCTTAAGATGTATGAAATCCACAAAAATTCAATAAAAAATACACATTGAGAAAAAACTTGATGTAAATTTAATTATGTATTCATAACAATAGGGAATTAAACATTTATGCATGGTAATAATGTCAAAATTATTATAAATATTTAATATTTTAGATACT
>NW_008349483.1:120722-132971 GCF_000622305.1 Nannospalax galili
CAGTGAAGTTTACCAAAGGGGTAACTCTAAAAAATAAAGATGCAGGCTGGAGAGATGACTCAGCGGTTAAGAACACTGGCTGTTCTTGCAATAGACCCAGGTTCGAATCCCAGCACCCACATAGCAGCTAACAACTGTCCATAACTCCAGTTCCAGGGGATCTGACAGCCTCTTCTGTCCTCCCTAGGCATTGCACAATACAGGTGCACATACCTGCATGCAGGCAATACGCGCATACACATAAAATAAATAAAATAATAAATAAAAATTTTGTTAAAAAGATGCAATGTTTCAAGAATCCTGTTAAGAAGGTCACAACTGACCAAGTTTTAAAGAATAGAAGACTGAAGAGTATGTGTTCCTGTATTAAGCCTCACCGACCCATGGCTCAGGGACCACTGCAGAAGAGGGACAGAAAGATTGTAAGAGCCTGGGCTGGTTCACAAACACAGGGAAGCAGAGGCTTTCAAGCCACTGGAAGCTTGCTCATGTAAACTTGTGGCAGTGGTGGCATCAAGCACAAGACCCATGCCAACTCAATCAAACAAGGGCCTGGAGTAGAGGGAGAGAAATGGGTGGTGGGCCTGCCCCAGAATGGGAACTATTGGAGACTGATTACTACTGGGACTGGGAAAGCATGCCTTACTTACAATCTCTAGATAGGCAGACTAGACTGTAGTGGATGAATTTGCACTGAAGGATATCCGGGTACAAATGCTTGACTACAGGACTTAGTAAGTGTAGTGGAATACATGAGGTCCAGTGGGAGCTGGGGAGGTATGGATAGGGGAAAGGGGTGTAGATTTGATTAAGAACTGTTGTATGAAATGTACAAAAGCTCAATAAATTTTTTAAATGAGAAATAAAAAAGAATCCGGTTAAAATTGTTAGCCTTTGAACAGAATTGGGGCTCATTCAAATTTAGATTTGAGGCTGAAATCTTTTACTGATCACTTTTTAGCTCCAGTTAAATAGGTCTGTCACATGTATGAGATACACTGAAGCACCAGGCAATAAATCTATTTATGGTCATGGAGACTATTTAGAAAAGAAAAATTGTAAAAGATGTTTCAAAAAGTAAAGTTATTTAAAGAATTTTCTAAGGTAAAAATTTAATGCATTGATGTAAATTAGAGCCTAATTCTCCACATCCAATGCCAGAAATCTTCCTATCTGCCCATTGTTATTAATAACTCTTAATAAATTCCTTATTCCCCAACAATCCATCTCAGTGTCCCTCTTTAATTCCCTTTCTGATACTTTTTAATAATTACTATTATTGCTTATGCATTTGACTGTGCATAAGTACATGCTTATGTGTTTGTGTATACATGAGTACATGCTTATGAGTTTATGTGTGCATACTTATCCATGTAGAGGTTGGCACTTGACATCAGGTGTCTTTCTCTATTTCTCTCCATCTTATTTTTGAGACAGGGTCTCTCACTGAACCTGGAGCTCACAGATGAACTGGGCTGGTTAACTAATATGCCCCACCCAGGGCCCTTTGTCTCCACTTCCCCAGCACTGGGCTCATAGGCATGTGTGACCATGCTCAGCTTTTTAGGTGAGTGCCAAGGACACAGACCCAGGTCCTCATGCTTGCACAGCAATCACTTTACCAACTGATCCATCTTCACAGCCTCTCAATCATAATTATGATCCCTGAAATGATGTATGCAATGGAAATAACTAGATTGTTTTGTTAGTTTCTAAGTCATTGGTTTATTTTTGTGAGTCTCTTATAAAAATTTATAGACGTCTGTGATAGTTAATCTTTATTTGATCTGAAATCTATTAAGAGATAACCTGATGATCACACCTATAAGAGATTTCCTTGATGTGATTATTTGAAATGGCAAGTCCCAGGCTAAATGTGGTGGTACCTTCTGGTGGTATCGAGATCCAAGGGGAAAAGCTTTGCTTTCTGCCTTTGCGCCCCGCTGGCATCTTCATCCACCCTGGCAAGTTCATCCTGCTGTCAAGTTCATCTACCCTGTTGCTGCTGATGCCATTACTGCTGCTGTCCTTTGCTGACATCAGAACCAAGCTTCTTCAGTGTTGCATTGTGGACTCCCAGTGAAGACCAATGGCTCTAATGTGGACTGAAGATCAGTGGCTCCACAGGACTCCTCCAGGCCTTCAGTGTCAGCTGAGGTATCTATCCTGGGCGGACTGAGGAGCTACTGGGTTTTCAGCCTCAGCAGTGTGAAGACAGCAAGCTTTGGACTACCCAGAGCATATCATGTAAGTCAATCTTACGAATCTTCTTTTAATATATACTCATTTTGTCTTTTCTGATCCTTTTAAAGAATCCTGAATAAAGTATCCTCTGTTGATATGCTCATACAAAAGGGGAGCCAAGAATTTCACTTCTTTCAGTTAGGAAGTTAATGTGTTTAATGAGCATCACAGGGAGCTGCATTTAAAGTTGAGCTTCAAGGTCAAAAAAATAAGGAAAAGCATCTACCCTGAAACCTGTTAAAGGAAAAGCATAAATGGACCTGCAGACAAAGAACTCCCACAAAGTACAGAAACGAAAGAGATTCTGTTCACCTGAGATACAGTATTTTTAAAATTTAAGAAAAGACTCTATCCTAAGCGCCTTTCCTCCTAGACCTCTCCTCACTTAAATTTGGTGCCATCTCCCTGTCTGCTACTCCTGTACCCTGGGATCAGATGAACCAGGAAAAGCCTCATTCCAGCAACAAGGGACAATTACAAACTGAACTTTAGCATGGGTAGTTTGAGAAGTCTTCAGAGAATGTTCCTCTGAAATGAGAGAAATTTTTCAAAATTGAAACAAGTCATACTGGGTATGGTGGTACATGACTGTTATCAAAGCACTTCAACACACTTAGGAAGGTAAAGCAAAGTTTGAGGGCAGCCTGGGCTACAGAGTGATACACAAAACCAACAATAAAAATGGAATCATTGGGCTGGAGAGATGGCTAGGCGGTTAAGAACACTGATTGTTCTTGCAGAAGACCCAGGCTTGAATCCCAGCACCCACATGGCAGCTAACAATTGTCCATAACTCCAGTTCCAGGGGATCCTACAGCCTCTTTTGTCCTCCGCAGGCATTGCACAATACAGGTGCACTTACCTACATGTAGGCAATATACATAAAATTATAAAAATAATAAATAAATAATATATATATATATTAAAAAATGGAGTCATTGTGCCAGCTCTTCCAAAAATAAGTATAGCTGAGAAGTAAGGAATATTAATGGTTCTATGCATTGCCTGACACTAACTGAATGTCTTCCGATTTTGGTTTTAACTTGTATTATACTCATATATTTCTTTCAAGATTCAAAAAGAGAGGAAAGGAGAGGAGAGGAGAACCGTGACTATGATCCGATGGAGTCTGGTAGGAAAAGTGATTCTCTAAAGAGAACCTCCTTCCTATCAAACCAGACTACTGAAACAATGAACCCCAAAGACTCGAATCTCTCCCCTCAATTCCATGCTTGGGGAGGGACAGCTAAAGCTCTGGTACCACCCAGAGGAGGTATTTGCCTCACAGGAAGAGATTTCACACAGTTCTAGCAAATACGCTCACAGTTGAATTATACATACTTCCTGGCTTTGGTTTATTTTGCATAAAATTCTAACATTGCTACAGGAAGGGCAGAGAGAAACTAGGAGTCTTTACCATTTGGGCCAGACTGTAAACAAATTCGTTTTATTTTTATCAATTCCTGTTTCCTCATTTCTTTTTAAACATTTGTTTGATTTCTGTATTTTTATTTTATGTATGTAAATGCACCAGAGAACACAATGCCCATGGAGGCCGGAAGAGGGTGTTAGATTCCCTGGAACTGGAGTTACATAGCTGTTAGCTGCTTCATGGGTGCTGGGGACTGAAACCAAGTCCTCTGCAAGAGCAGCCAGTGCTCTTAACTGCTGAGGCTATCTCTCTAGCCCCTTGTTATTTCTTTAAAAATACAGGAAAATGAGATAGCAGGTTTGTGAACCTAAGTGCCCAGTACCACAAGTACAGCTCTAAGAAGCTCAGAAGAGAAAAATACTGACCAGTTGGCATTTAGGAATATCCATAGTCAGACTAATTGAAATCAGGAATAAAGAAAAACATGGGAAGGAAGTGAACATGAGCAAATCAAAATGATATATATGCATGAAAACGAACGGAACTCATTTTGTATGCTAAAGTAAAATTAAATTTCAAAACAGTGAAAATATAGCATAAGCATAAGAATTACAGCTGTCTAATCTTTATAAACTATGCAAGGGACAAAACAATGGAATACCTTTAAAGTACTGAAAAATAAGTTATAAAAACATAGAAACAGCTCAGACTACACCCAGTGAAAAGAACTTTCAGAAATGAAGGTGAAATAAAGAATTTTTTCAAGCACAAAAAATACAGGGAATTAATTGCTAGCCTGATAGGATATTTTGTTTGTTGTTGTTGTTTGAGACACTTCCTTTAAGCCCCAGCTGGCCTAGAACTCACAATGTAGAACAGGGTGGCCTAGAACTCACTACGCAGACCAGACTGGCCTCAAACTCATAGAGATATGCCTGCCTCTGCCTCCTGAGTGCTGGGATATGCTACCATGCCCAGCTCAAGTATGATATTTTTAACACCATAAATCGAACTGCATGATCAACGAGCACCAGATAGGAAAAATCCAAGGTAAATATATGACAATCTTTCTTTGTTTTTAACCTCATGAAATGATTATTGGTCAGTCAGTGCAAAAACAAGAAGCAATGTATTGTGAAGCTTATGACACACATAAAGGGAAATGCAGGTCAATAACAGCACAAAAGGAAGACAGGAGGATGAAAGGATATTGTAAAATTTGTAGCTGATGCACTGAGTGACATAAATTATGTGAAGTTAATATGGCAATTGATAGGTACATATTTATCAATGGCTCAGTAATTACTAAACTGCTAGTAGACAAGTAGAACTAATGAACAAATAGTGTAAAATAGTGTAAAACTTCTGAGATCCAGACTATGATTCTGACTTAACTAGACTGAGAATAGGCCTGACAGCTGAACTTTTTTATGTCCCTACAATTGTCTAGTTATGGCCAGCTAATATAATAATAAAAACCATTTCAGGAGGAGATACTTGATGGTAATAGGAGTGAAAAACAATATTAATTAGAAATGGTTATGGTTTACATAATACTGCCACAACCCATGGATCTGCACAGCAACCTAAGCATGGGTATGGCAGGGATTATCCTGATTTTACTTGTGGAGTGTTCTAGTTTGTTTTATAATCTCAATTTGGAATTTATTTTGGCACATTTCAGTAAATATTCACTTAGTTGCTCGCGCATGACTGCCAATTTAGAATCTAAACTACAGTCTATAATAACTGGTCACAGCTGTAAGCCTGACTGGGGGCTGACATGGAAGCTCTTATTATAACACTGATTTTAGATGTCAATACTGAATAAAAGGACCCAGGACACAGGGTGTCCTGTCAATCACAGCTAGACAAGGCAAACATCATCCCCTCATGAATGACACTTCACAGCCCTCAGTGATATGCTGCAGTAAATATTTGGAAAATTGCCCGAGGTTTATAACTGCACGTGGCCTGTTGATTTTAATGGGAGTCTGGAAGTCAATTACGTTCCAGACTTAGAAAATTCCTCACTTGGTTATTTTTAATCATAATGTACTTTTCCATCAACAACCCATTCATTATATATTCATTAGTTCTCATTTTATGAAGTTAGTCTATTCCTACTTTTAAATTTGACTCATTGAGCAAAAGCATGTAGAATAACGCAAGTCATTTTCACACAATAAAAAGTAAATACAGGTACTGAAGCATTCTCCACATTGTCTCTTCTCCAAGTTACTTACTGCTATTTCCTTAATTACTTGTCATATTACATGGCTTTCCAATCCTCTGTCGTGTTTGATAGCACCTATGTGTGCTACAGTTTTCTCTTTGTGGCTTGTGAGAAAAGGACAGAAGAGCAAAGACTGATTCAGTCTCTTTCAATGATGCCTGTAAAACCTTGACACATAATTTATCTTCAGAGTACCTTGAAAAAGACCATAATCCTGTTATTCCTAAATCGCGAGAAGTTCAGTAACTGGAAGATCATCTTTGTGTATGAACTCAACCATGGCCTCATGAAAGGAATCTGATCAAGTTGACGTTCTACTGAGTTTCCTATCATTCCAACATGAAAAACACTGAGAAGAGCAAACAGTACAACCCACTGTGATTTTCTTTCAATGCCGCACTTCTGTGCATGTTTAATTCTGTAATTCTACAGTCCTGAAAACAATTGACTCTAGGCAATGCTGTAACATCTTCACATTCCGTTGATGATACTAAATTTTCATTCATAATCTCAGCAGCCTTCTAGTGTTCTAACCCTCTAGTCAATCCCAGACTTTCCGAGTTTTTTTCCATCACTGGCTCTATCTTGGAACATGACTGGGATGCTAAACACTACATACTGAGGAGTCAATTAGAAACTGGATGTCACTTGAATCTACCACACCTAGTCACAATAGCTCCTTCCCCGAGCTCAGTGCAAACAGGACTTTTTAAAATCCAGATCTCAGTTCCTTGGATAAGAGTAAAATTATCAACTTTTAGGGTGCCTGCCTAGCGAGCTGGCTTTGTTCTCACTTGTCTTGACACTGAGAGGGACCAGCCCTCTCTAGATAGTAAGAATCTGCTAAAATCAGCATGAAGAACTGCAGGCTTCTCAAAATCTGACTGGACTCATTCATGAGAGTCTTCTGCAAGGGACCAGTCTGCTATGATGTCTCAGAAACATGGTGGAAGGAAAGTGGAACAAGAGGTGTGCATCAAGATTAGCAATATGAAATAAACCAACAGAAGAGAAAGAAAAGGAAACCCCTCCCAACCAAGGCCAACATGAAATAAAGCATGCACAGAAAAAGTGCACTGTACGAATCCCAATCTCCCTGGAGTCAACACCACTGAACTTTCAACCTTTCCTGACTTTCTGGCCCACTTCCTTGCTTGGAGGCACTCTCTTTCTTAATAAATTAGCTCTGATTCTACCACTATCCATGTGTCCTTGTTCCAAATTCTTGTTTTTGGATGCCAGAACCTTGAGATCACAGCAAGTACTCTCCAATCTCCAATATCAGTCAATAGTAGAGCCATCATCCAGAAGGTAAGATTTATATTTCCAATCTCTTAAAAATCTCAAGGAGTGGAGGATATCATCCTAACTTTCTTCACCTCCTCTTCTCATTTTCCCCAAAGCAAACAGAGATGAGGGACCATGTAGAGAGATGGCAGATACCCCGCCAGCATACCAGAGACATCAGATCCACGCTCCCCCATACTTACTACAGCACATGGTGGAAGGGAGATGGAAGGCGCCAAGGGTGCCCTTGCCCTGCCAGGATGATGACCATACTCCTGCTGGGGCCACTAAGCATGTGCATCTTGGCTACTAGGCTAACTGCATGGTGGGCCTGTGTGTCCCGAGGGGTACTTTTTCCTCTGAGGGGCGGGGCCTGCTGCAGAGAATTGGGTGTGGAGGGTTAGACTCAGAGGGAGGAGCATTGGGGCCATCTTGGACAGACATGGAGGCACCGGAAAAAAGGCCCCAGTGTCTTGCTCGCATGGACACAAGAAGGGGCATTTACTAACCTGGGGAGAGACTGCAGGCCCATAAACCATGGGCAAAAGCTAAAGGAGACTGTGGGTGGGGCACGGAAGCCATCTAGAACGGCAGGCTGCTGAGCCACAGAGTGGAACAGGGAGCCAGGTGAGGGGCACCAGGTGTTCGTCTTTGTAAGTTACTCTATTTTCCCTACCATGGATATAAACTATGAAAAGTTCAGATAAAGATGCGTTATGTAGTTTGTCTAATAGCGCCAGGAACAAGGAACCCTAAGAGAACTCAGATGACAAACTGGTGTAGCCGGCAGGATGGCGCTAGAAATGACAAACCACAGAAGTTTGGAAAGAGCTAGGGAGCTAATGGCAGTGCTGGAATCTTACAATAGATTATAAAATATGTAACTGAAAAGGAGCCAGCCATGCAGAAGCGGGCCATAGCTGTGTTGTAAATATGGGGAAACAGCCCAATTGTGGGTATATGAAGATTTGGTAAAAGTCATAGAAAGGCTAGAAAAACGGTTACAGATCTTGGGCATAAGTGGAGAACCCAGATAGGGAGCATGGCCACTTTGCATAATAAAAGATGTGCCCAAGGCAGGAGAAGGTGAAAAGGCTAGGAAGTCCTGGCAGATCCAGTTGCAGAGCTTGAGAGAGAAAAAAACTGTGACATTTTAACTTGTGTAAGGTCCAAGGACTCTGGAAAAAAGGCAGATAATAATGAAAAAGGAAATGACCTAAAAATGAAAGTGGCTAATTTTGCCCCTCAGATTCAACCTTTAGTACAGAAAGGAAAGAAAGCTAACAATACTGTAGCTATGAAATACTCCACACTGGAACTATTAAAACTAGGAAAAACAAGAAAGCAATCAGAGCCCCTCACCACCTGGCTAGTGAGGGTGTGGGATATGGGAGCAAATAACATCAGTCTAAGTCCTTCAGAAGCTTCACAGCTGAGTTATATAACCACCCATCCATCCTTGTGATATACTGTTCAACCTAGGCCAATGCAGGGGTGAAGAGTCCTTAATGGGATGGCTGGTGGAAGGCATTAAAGACACATGGTCATCACTGAGGAACAGATCCTCAAACAACCCTAAGAATAAAAATAAATTGGATTATCTGGGCCAATTGTAGGGTCTTAAACACCCAAAAGGAAAGTATAACCAAAGATTAAAGGGGTCAATATAATTTTTTAAGAGTCCATATGTATAGCTAAAGGCTACATAAGAAAAAATGCCAGACAGGAGATACCTTCCTTTGAGTTATTGGCTAGGGTGGCCCAAAAGACTCCCAGACAGTAACCCAGCATAGAACTGGAAAAATGAACAGCAGACCCCAATCTTATCTAACGGAATATTGACAACAGATTGCTATTAGCTGAGGAACAGCTGATCTTCCTAAAACAAGGCTCTCTAGATAGGCTGACTAGATTCAGCAGAGGGACAAGCACTGAGGAATGTCTGGGGTACTGACAACACAGTGGACAGTAACAGGGATGGCAGAGTATATGGGCTCCAGTGGGGTGAAGGCTATGGGAGGGTGCCATTTGGGAAGTGGGTATATAGAGGAATAAGATGGTTTAGGATGTTCTGTATGATACACACAGAAAAAAGTCAACAAAAAATGACATATTTGAGGAGGAAGCATAAAACTTTGCTTCATGTTAATTAGTATATGTGATAAACATTACCATTGAAATCTACCTGATGACTTTATAGCCATACTCAGGTGACAAGGATCCAAGTGTAACTGACTGTGACTAGCAATAATCAGATACATAGAGATTAGAGACACATGTGCAAACATCTAAGCGTTAGTAGCATTAAAAATGAGTCGTTCTGTAGGAAACAGCGTATTTTAAAATGAGATGGAGATCTTTTTTAAAGGTTAAAAACTCATTTAACTTTATGTCTTACAGGGTCTATACTGAGTTCAATACTGTATAATTGTATTAATTCAACTGTGAACCTAAAAATTTATAGCCACTTTTCAATGAGATGTATCTTTGCTCTGGAAATTGTTATTGAATATGATAAAGCAGTAATAAAATGCTTCTTCTAATCATGTAGTTATTTAAAAAAATAAAAATAAAAAAATTAACCCCCCCCCAAAAAAAGATACATGGTCATCACCAAGAGAAACTCCCCTGGTTAACAGAGGGTGGAAGACAATAAAGGAGGGACAGGCATTACTGAACTAGGTAGGAGAAAAGCAGTATATGATGTCTAGTTCACTGGGCCAGATAAGACTATGTTCAACAGAGATATACAGGAAAGCTTAATTTAACTGGGACCTTGAGAATGGTATGGAGCTTTAACGGTTTTGCTAAGCCCTTTAACGGGACAGGCTCTTTGTAAAATGAGAGAGGCTTTAGCAGATCTACACGATTCTGACCAGCATGTAAAACGCTTCTGTAAAATAACATAACACCCTACGAGAGTTATAAAAAAGACGAGACAGAAGAAATGGTCTGTTTGGGTTACTCAAAGACAAATGTGGCAAGACTTATGTTGAGCCCAAATTCCCAGAGAAAAAAATTGATAGAAAACCAAATTCGGTACTAAGGAGTTTCTGGAAGGTTTAAAACCAGAAGAACAATATAACAAAAGGTATTCAAAGTATAAAAACTGTCCCAGGGGTGATTAAGTAGCCCCAAAGACTAAATAAGGTACATTTTTCTCCTGATAAAGGCTATACTAGGGGTGGAGGCAGTTTTTCCCACCATGGCCTCACCCAGCACACAGGTATGGTCAATGGAGAGATGACAGACTTGGCTACTGTCAGGAGGCAGACCCAGGGCCTGCCTGACTCAGGGAACCAACAGGTACAGTGGGAACAAGAGAAACCCCCTGCCTCCTTAGGCCAGGGCTGGGTCAGGCAACTGGAGCCAATACCTGTAAGTGTATCAAGGATAAAAGAATACAAAGAGACTCCATGCAAGATCCCCAGAATGCATTACAAGTATACTGTTTAATGAATATAGTACACCTACTGGGATATCTTCCAGGCATTTATATTTACGTTCATGTTTGTTTAGATGTGTCTAGCCAGACTGTGAGCTTCTGGGAATTCTCCCATCTCCACAATGTCTCTGGCTTGTACACAGCTTCTGGGGATTCACACCCAGGTCCTCATGCTGGCACAAGTGCTTTCCCCCACTGAGCCACCTCCCCAGCTGTCATTTATGCTTTTATCCTGTATAACAATCTAAAACACAAGCCAGAGCCATTTTACAAGCAAGCCTCCTCTCTGGACCCAGGAATCTAAAAGCTCAGGCTTTTTCTTTAGAGCGTCTTAGGAAGACAAAAACTTCAGACATGCTCGTAACAGGCACTGGCTTCCCAATATTACAGGAAAGAGACAATGCAAGTGATTGATTCACACACTGGTACAGGGAGAAATATGTTTTGTCTTTCATTATTTCCTTTGGCATTGTAAACACTCAATGAATACAACCTCATACCATTTTCCTCTTTATTTATCCCACCACTGGATTCCTTCTTAACTGAGTTCATTTATAATCTGCCCCTTTCTCAATATATAGCCATCAACATGTTTTTTCCAGTGGCGGGTTTCACAAGGATGGGTCTCCTGGGTAGTCATGGTCACATTTGATCAGCAAGTGCTTTTACACCCCAAGCCATCTCTCTTCGTTCACACTTTTCCTGAGCTCTTGCCCTTTCTTCAGTCATTGGGTTGCTTACTCATATTACTCTTGCTTAGACATTGTACTTAGAAAAATTATTGAATTTTTGTACATCTCATATAATACATCTTGATCATATTTAGACCCCTCCCAATCTGCAACCTTCCCATATCCTACCTACAGAATTTCATGCATTCTGACATATATGTTAAGACCTACAGAGACGTTTGTATCCCCAGATGTCCCTTGGTACGAGTCCATCCATTGTGGCCTGTTTAACCTATCTAGTGTCACTCCCTTGAAGAAGACCAACTCTCCCTCACCCAGGCAACAGTTCATCAGCTAAGGTTGGGACTTCTTATCCATTTCCCCACTTCTATGCTGGGTTTTTGTCTTGTTTGAGTTTGTATGGGTCTTGTACATGCATTGCTGTAAGTTCATATGAGGAAGTTCCCAGCCACCAAGAAAACTCTATTTCTTTATAGTTATATCCACCATCCCTGACTTTAAAGGTTTGATGTATGAGTCCTATCAAAGGACACAAGATCTGCAGTCTCTTAGTTACATTTTGGACAGTTGTGACCTTCTGAGTTAATCACCATCTGTCGCCCGGGGAAGTTTCGCTAGTGAGAGTTGAGAGATATGTTACATTCTCTCTGCCCCCTGTTCCTGAACCTTAGGTATAGAGGTTGCATTGCAGATGTGTCACTTAGGGCTAAGCATCTCACAGCCACTTATTCTCTGAGTTTGACCATTGTGGAACTCTGTAGTAATCTCCATATGTTGCAAAAAGAAGTTTCTTTGATGAATGGGGGGAGGTATGTTTTTTGTTTTTTTTAACAGAAAAATTAATTTTTAATGCAGTTGACATTAAGATGTTTGCACATGCATTTCTAATCTCTATATATCTGATTTTACTTTCTGAGTTCCTTGGCATCTGAGCATGGATATAAAGTCGTCAGGTAGATTTCAATGGTAATGT
>NW_008349483.1:133002-182008 GCF_000622305.1 Nannospalax galili
TAGATCATACTTTTCTCATTTTTTAAAAATTTTTAATAACTACATAATTAGAAGAAACATTTTATTACAGCTTTAACACATTCAGTAACACTCCAGAGCAAGAGTACATCTCTTTCACAAGGGGGTTCAAGTTTCTAGGTTCACAGTTGAGTTAATACTGTTATACAATATTGAACTCAGTATAAGCCCTGTAAGACACAAAATTGAATGAGTATTTAACCTTTTAAAAAGATCTCCATTTTATTTTAGAATATATTCTTCCTAGCAGAAAGACTCATTGCTTTTGCTACTGAGATGTTGGCACATGCATCTCTAATCTGTATGTATATGATTATTACTAGTCATAATCAGTTGCACTTGAATCCTTGGAACCTGTGAATGTCTATAAAGTCATCGGGTACATTTCAGTGGTAATGTTTATCACCTATACTAATTAACATGACGTAAATTTCCATGCTTCCTCCTCAAATATAATACATTTTTTTAAAATTTATTGATATTGTGTGTGTGTGTGTGTGTGTGTGTGTGTATCACACAGAACATCCCAAACCATCTCATTCAACTATACACCCACTTCCCAGATGGCACCCTCCCATAGCCTCAGGGGGAGGTATGTTTGATTGCCTCCAGAACTTGAAGATAAGACCCCATTGCTGGAGATAGGGCATACAATTGAAATTGGAGAAATTGAGCTTAAACTGACCTGGAAGCCTCCTCCCTGAAGCCTAGCTCTCATACTATCAGAAGACGCTATGCAAGTTGCTAAGGGAGAAAGCCAATCAATGGTCTAACCCAGCTGTAAAACCTAATGACCATAACAATGACCTGAGCAGCAAACTATCACTATGGGTGCAGTAGTGGCACTTTTATCTTGGGGATAATCAACAGCTGCCTAATTACATTAAGGCCCACTCAGTGGAAGGAATTCATGGGTGGTACTGTAAACATACTAAATGCACATGACTGGAGAGGTCACAGATCCTAGAGAAAAGCCTATGTCTGTCACATCCCTAGACAATTTCTTACTGTAGACACTGCATTTTTAATCTTGTAATATTTGTTTCTTCTGAACTTTGATAGTTTCTAATTAAACTCCTTTACTCTAGCCAACTCCTATGCCAGGAGAAACAAAGCATCTTCTCCACTGGATACATGAATGGGGGGAAGAGTTTCATAGCCCCTGTTAGGATATGTACCCCCTCCCCCACCAAAGGTTTCTGGAACCACAGTTCTTAGAAGTGAGTTGTGGCAGGAGAGTATGGTCAAGTGTGAGACATTAGGATTAGCACGTGAAATACGGCAACAACAGAGAAAAAGACTGAAAACTCCTTCCTACCAATGTTCACGTGTAGCAGAGCACGCACAGAAAAAACGCTGTACAGCTGTACAAATAGTCCAGTCTGCTCAGTATAGGTGCTATGAGTTCCTAATCTTGCCCAGCTCTCTGTCCCACTTGCTTGCTTGGAGGTGCTGCCTCTCTTAATGAATGGTCTCTGTTTCTATCACTATTCACATGTCCCCTGTCTAATTTCTTATTCTAGAACACAAGAACCTGAAAACTTCAGGGGATGTCTTCTCCCTTACCTGCCAATAAATAGGTGACTGTCTATCAAGTAGACGTCAACACAGAGTTAAGGAAGACGAAAAGACAGGAAAGCATTACTGGCAGCTGTGCTGTCACTGGGACGGTATCATTCATATTTTTTCCCTGCAGTATTTGGCCATCAAGAGTAACAGATTTGTTTCCATCCATTGCCATTCTTGCCCAGTGCCCCTGGATTCCCAAAATAGTTTCTGTATTGGCCAATTAACCTTATTCATGTTCTATGGGAACAGAAAAACTAGTCACTGGTCTGAGTGTTGTTTTGGCTACAGAACTTCACTAAGTCTTATGACTAAGGCCAGTACATTTTTTTCTGGTGTCCTGGTCTTTGTCTGTGAGTACAAAGAAGTCGAAATAAGTAGAATTTGTGCAAAGAAATACTACAGATGTGCATGGATGTGCTGGTTTGTGGTGTCCTCACCCTACTGAAAGGCCTCTTACTGCACTCCACGTTGAGCAGAGAAGTAAATAGGTGGTAATGCTACACATTTGTTGTACCCAAATATTTGTTCAAAAACCATCTTTTTGAGGACGGAGAGGTGACTCAACAGTTAAGAGCATAGCTGTTCTTGTAAAGGACCCCAGTTCAGTTCCCAGCACCCACATAGCAGATAAAAACTATACATAACTCCAGTGCCAGGGGATCTGATGCCCCTTTCTGGCCTCTGCAAGCATCTGGCATATACATGGAGGCAAAACACTCATATACATAAAATAAAAATAAAATAAAAAATAAATTAAAAATTGATTAAAAACATCTTTACCTCTAATGTCAATTCCAAATGTACAATATTCAATCCTTCATTTCTATGTTTACCCTTGTAGAGGGCCCAAGAGTCAAATAAATTATCTTCAACATACTACTCTTACATCTAGATGCAAATGAATATAAAATGCTGATATCTTAATTTTTCAGTGTGAACCTGAAAATCTCAAGGAGCACAAACTACCCAAGTGAACTATGACCACGTGTGAAATTAACAGTAAACAATCAAAGGTTTTTTTTCCTTATTTTTAAAGTCAAGTTTCTCCCTTCTGTGATCACCATTGATTTTAATGAAATAATCCAATGCTACATTTAAAAAAGGTTGGACTATAATGAGGAGTGGAAGTTTTGGTACCTCTGATTTATGATTTTGTATCTACAGACTTCAAAAGACACCTGGAAAGAAAGCAACACTGAAGTCGTCCGCTGAGGCGGCACTTTGATTTCTGTAGCTAGATTTCATGACAATAGGAATAGAACAAAAATCCTATGATTAAATAAATGAAAAGTTACCAAAAATATCTTTCATTTCAGGTTGAAGATTTTAATTCTCTGATCATTCCCATGTTTTAATACCTGTAGGAGACCATTCAGTTCTTCCCTTCCTACACACAGAGAGAAATACCTTTATGTCAGGAAATTGGCCCAGGTAGGTGTCCAGTGTCAGCAAGGACCCATCTACTAGTTTTTGATGGAAATCTTCCCATAACACATCACATTTCTAAAAGGGAAATAAAAAGACAGTGACTGGATAGCTTCAATTAGATACATTTCACTAAACTTTTAAAATATTTGAAACCCTAAAACTTGATGATGAGTGACACCTGCTGAAATACTAGAAGACAGAATATGAACTAATTAGAATGCAAGAAAATTTTCAGGCAATTTGGCTAGTGTTCTAACTGACAGTACAAGTTAAGAGCTTGTCTTATTAAAAATATTTTTTCCTGATCCCAAGTTACTGAAGAATGTACAAGTTTCAGAAGCTTCCCAGATCCCTGTAGATTGACTTAGGAACTAAATGAGTTTCTGCAAGACAGTTAGCTTACCTGAAGCAACGGCTGAAATCAGAACTAACCCCAACAGAAACAAACACAATGCGGCCAAAGCCTCTACAGGGTGAACATGAAGTTCTATCACATTGGGAGAACCTCATCAGTTACCATCACTGTTAACTATGGTCATTGCCTCAAGTTCTGGGCTAAATACTTTGTGTGTTAGGGAATTTGATATTGGCAATTGTTTTATAAAGAATGACTTGTTAATACCAACATGCAGAACAGAATAACTGAAATCCAGAGATGCCATATAACTTGGGTAATGTCATGTTGTTTATATATTAAAGACACAAATCTCAACTCAGTTCTATCTCCTTTTCAAAGTTGGTGATCTGCCTATTACACCAGAATCCCTCACCAGAGCAGAATTAATACCCCAACTATTTAACTTTGGGAAACCAAACCTCCCAAAACTTCACTTTCCCAGGTTAAATGAGTAGACAAAGTAGATGCTTCCCAGAACTCAGGCACCGCAGGCTCACCACAACACCACCTCAGGCTTCTCTCACTACTACTGCATTTGGGGCCTGCTGAGTCTGGTCTTCAGTCCCTAGTCTCCTCTTTCTCTTCTAAGTAACTTCAGCTGGGCACAAAACTGCCAAGGGCAAACATTCTTTTGCTCGGACTCTTTTGCAGCCAGGTGTGGACATGTGATCACATTCTGGCCAGTGGGATGAATTTTCAGGAAGTGCCCTCCAAAGGAAGGAGTGAGTTCATCTGCAGGACCCCATCCTACTTGCTGACTAGAACGCAATGAGAGCTAACATCCAGTGTCAGAGCATACCTTAGAACCTAAAGGAGAGAGGCTAGGCTTGGCAGAGAAACATCCCTGGTGCTTGTGACTCTACCGTGCCACACCTGGGATGCCATTTCCAAATGTTTATGTGAGAGATAAGTTCTTTTTATAAAAATGATTTTTTAAATTATTATTACTTTTATGTGTATGTGTGTATTGCCTGCATGTAGGTAAGTGCACCCGTGTCATGCAATGCTGCAGAGGATCCCCTGGGACTGGAGTTAAGGACAGTTGTTAGCTGCCATGTGGGTGCTGGGATTCAAACCCAGGTCTGCTGCAAGAACATCCAGTGTTCTTAACCACTGAGCCATCTCTCCAGCCCCCAAGATAAGTTCTTATCTTGTTAAAATAACAAGTTTAAAGCTGGGTGTGTTGGCACAGAGCTAAAATTCCTGCACTTGGGAGGTAGAGGCAAGATGATCAAGACCAGCCTCAGATACATAGTGAGTTTGAGTCCAGTTTGGGCTATGAAATTGCTTCAGAAAATGGCAAAAACGAGTTTAATTTGCATTGTTTCCTTTTTGCACTTCAAAAAGTAATCTTAGCTGTTATAACCCCCAATTTGAGAATTTTATACAAATAAAAGAAGGTAAAGGCTCATCTCTTATGTGAGTAGACCCTATGAATATGCAATATTCAGTTGCTTCTCCATCCAAAGGACCAGGGCCATGCTTGCACTTGGAACTGATGGTCCAAAGGTCCTGGAGGCCATAGGGACTGAGGAGGTACAGTAACCATTTCATTAGGAGTCAATATTGGCACTGCTATATACAGAAAGAAAGAGTATAGTGTTCTGAGGGTAGAAACATACCTTTCAATTAAATCCTTAAAATGCCCTTGTTTATGAGGAGCTTTTATAGCACACTGTTGTCAGAAATGTGCAAAGTAAGATAAGCATTTAACAACAACGTTATGTTTATATTGGGGAAAATGTAAGACAACTACTTAATAATCGATCGCATCAGAAAATGGTATGTGGAAATTATTTTGCCAAATCTATATCCTGAAAAACTTTGGAAGATGGGATAGGTACAATGAGAGCTTTATCTCACAGATAAATCCATTTTCATTTCAGTCTAATGAGATCATGAAGATCGACATTAGGGTTTCGGCACTGTCACTCAGTAGCCTGGGACTTGCTGGGGACTTTTCCAAAGGCTATAGAGATGTGCAGTTCATCACATTATCTCGGGTCTTCTGTTCCTCATGAGTTTAATGACTCACCTGAAATGGCAACAGGACAAACAACAGCTCTTTGCTTCAACAAAGAACCCTGAAAGGGATATCATCCCAGCCTGGCAGCTTGCACACACCCGTGATCATAACCTGCTCTGAGCACTGACTAGGGGACCTGTACACAAAGTCTACAAGCACGCTCTCAGTAGGTACAATTCTTCTCCTAACCTTCTGAAGGACATGAAGAACTGTCCAAGGTACTAGAAAGCCATTCTTGGTCTTTCCCACTCTGCTTTCTGCAAAGCAGCATTACGGATCTGCTCATTTCCCTCAGGCCAGGTGACCCTGAACTACAAGTTTCATTTTGGATGTGGGGGCAAGCCAAAGCTGCCTTAAGGTTCAATTTCTTTTTTAAATATATTTTTATTTAGTATTTTCATTTTATGTGTGTGAGGGAGTTAAGGATAGTTCATAGCCACCATATGGGTGCTGGGAATCGAACCCGGGTCCTCTGTAAGAGCAATCAGGTGTTCTTAACTGCTGAGCCATCTCTCCAGCTCCTAAAGTTCAATTTCTATTAGCAGATGGTCTAGCTGTGTTAGAGTGATGAATGGTCTTCTGACATCTGCATTCAAGGAGGGCTGGTTAGAAGGGGAGTTGGAATGAAAGGGCAAAATTTCTTCATAATATTACATCTATAATAAAGCTCCACTACAAATGAGTTTTTACAACCTATCGTATGGAACAGTAAAATGCTATTGTTATTTTGAAGAAAAGCAGTCTTTAAACCATAGCTACTCATTTTTTTTTTATTTTTTTATTTATTTATTTTTTTTTTTACTTTAGGTGTATGAGTGTATTGCCTGCAGGTATGTAAGTGCATCCACTTCCTGCAATGCTCACAGAGGACCTAAGAGGGTGTTAAATCCCCAGGAACTGGGGTTATAGATGGCTGTTAGCTACCATGTGGTGCTGGGATTCAAACTGGGATCTTCTGCAAGAACAGTCAGTGCTCTTAACAGCTGAGCCATTGCTCTAGCACTCAATGGTTTTATAATCACTTTCTCCTCTCACTATGTGGTCAAGATGATATAGCACAGAACTCCAGGCTGCTTTCTGCATTTAGACTCTCTTTGTGATCAGTGCCCTGAAGCAGTAAGGTGGTTGGTGGGCTGAGCAGTGGGAGTCCTAAGATACCATCCCAAGCTTCCTGTGTGCTGCCACCCAGTTCTTACCTCACCAACCATTTTCACATCTTCCCGTCCATACCAATCTGGCTCGTAGACTTCATGAAGTGACTCAGTGAGCTTCATCGAGGCCTCCTGCATGCCTGACATTGAAGAAAAGCAACTTCGGTTACACCATATGGGGGAGGCACTGCCCTGTTCTCCCCTGCTCTGCTGAGTGACACAAAAATCTTTAGCATTTGCTAAATATTTAACAAACAATTGTGAAAGCACAAGTGCCACTTAAACCCACACCCACATCTTTCCTTGATGGTTTTTAAGACTTACATAATCACAATGCACATTTTGTATTACTTTCACGATGATAGCAAACACTGAGTCTCAGAGAACTCTAAGAACTACAACAGTAATGTGCTTTACTTACTAGTTAAATGGAATGGAACAAAACACTCTGTAAGCTGAAAAATTCTAAATGTAAAATTAATCCTGAATGATTTTAAGAAATAAAGTATTTTTGAGGCAGGCAGAAACAATATAAATAGGACTTCAGGATATAACAGCTGGAGGTGGTTAAGAGGTTTAAAATAATAAAGTTCTTTAAAGTGGTAAAAAAAAAAAGTGGTTACAATTCAAGTGACACAATTTTTTAATGACAAAAAAGACAAAAATTGTTTGTTTTCCAACATCATTAAAAAGTATGAATACAGTTTTAAATAAAATTTTTCAGAAAGCTTGTCCTTTTTGAGACTCTGGAATGGAATTTTTGTTACAAATTGGTAAATTACAAATGTTGGCTTATTAGCAATAGTAAGGAAATGAAGTTCCTGGGTGCAGCACAGGGCTATCTCCAAAGCTTTCCCAGTCACCTTTCCTCACCCGCACCAGCACCCAGGCCTTGTACAGCACAGAGGTTAAGATGCAAAGGCTGGATCCACATGGAAGGTGCTCATGGAGCCAGAATGATGCAAGCAGCAGCTGAAGGTTGTACCAGGCCGAGCCAGTGTCCAAGCCTTTATCACTAAGGAGCTGGTAAAGGGGAAGCAGAGAATACTTAAGGAATCAAAGATCAAAACCTTTTGTGAACTGAAATAACCACAGGCTCATTGGGCAGAAGATGGTTCTGGATGCAGCAAGGACAAACTAGAAGAAATGTGAGATGAGAGAAGTGTAACCTTGAAGAATGTGTCTGAAAGTCAGCATTTAATTTGATCGTTAAACATACGTTTTCACTATACAGGCATAGAAAATCTCCCTTGACACTCCCTGATAATGGTACATAGACATTTGGTCCTTTCCCCCTGGAGGTTGGATGTGCCTCAGAGCCACTTGAGGTAAGAAGCATGTAGTTAAGAGTCCACATTAAGCATGACTGAGGATGCTCGGTGAGGTGGGGGGACCACAAGGATGAGAGACTTGCCTACACACCCCAGAGTCAGGTAGGAAAAGTCTGATGCTCAGTCTTTGGGGATGAAGCAGTCACACAGGTGCATAAAAGCTGAAGGAGGTACAGAACCTGTGTCCATCCTTAAATCCAAGCAAGTGAGAATACTTTTTCTTAGGATGAGTCACCACTGAGGTTATATTATCCTGGGTGATGGTTATACTATCCTAGGTATGCTATTCACCCCAACCCAGGTACAAGCAATTATGTGCCAAGAAATGGACCCCTCGAGAACCTACTATCATTCTGCTAAATAGGCATAGTATTAAAGTGACTCATAATGATTTGTTGTTATCTCCATCTCTCAACTCTGACCCAAAAAGGTTCTTCTTGCAACAGATAGTGAGTAACACTGAGACCTACAACTAGTCAATGTTCAGAGAATAAGAGACTACAGAGTGCTAAGTTCTGAGTGGGTCACATTCACTGTACCCTTTCCTTCCAATGTTCAGGGCAAAAGAGGGAGCAGAAAAAATGTAAGGGCAAGAGACAGTAGAATACAAGGAAACTGTGTCCTTTGGACAGCACAGGAAGGGTACTTTCACATAGGAAGCCATAGTGCTTATGACAATATGCACAAGACATGTGCAAACCCAACAAGACAGGGATCCTGCATGGATGGGGGAGATGGCCAGGAAGCTCAGCCCTGGCTGAGAATCTTCTGCCTTACTGGTGTGATGCCTCGTAGACTGACCAGACTCCAAGTGATAGTCCCATACCTGAAAGCATTTAGGGAACACAAATTAGACTTCATGGGTCCTTTTTTTAAAAACCACAAGGTTAGAGAGGTCATAGATCTTAGAGAAAATCCCTAGACAAATGTAATTTCTTAGTATCTGCAAAATATTGATCCTTATATTTACAGACAAGTATCCCAGTCACCACTCATTGAAGAGGCTTCTTTTGAAACAGACTGAGATTATTACAGAGTTCCACAACCAATCATACAGATTGTCTGTGAATTGCCCAAGCCTAAGTGACACATCTACAATGCAACCTTTACACCTGAGAATGGACCATAGTAGAACAAGGGGTAGAGAGAACACTAATTCATCTATCAATTCTCATCAATGAAGCTCCCTCATGTAACAGAGGGTCATGAACACAAAAGGATACAAACAGCCAAAGTATAGAGAATAAGAGTCTGCAGAGTATGGGTCCTTGGACAAGACTCCATTATTAAACTCCACCCACCCAAGGCTTAGGGACCATTGAGGAAGAGGGGGCAGAAAGATTGTAAGAGCCAGGGAGGAGGTGCATGACCATACAGAAATAAAGTCCTACAGGTTCCTGAGACCTTGCTCATATGAACCTACAGCAATGGTATCAGCCTTCACAAAACCCATGCAAACTCAAGCAGACAAAAACTCAGCACAGAACTGTGGAAAGGGGCAGTTGGCCCTAATCTTAGTGGAAGAACTACTGGCAGCTGTTTACTGCTGGGTGAGGAAGAGCTGATCCTCTTAAAGGAAGGGACTCTAGACAGGCTGACTAGACCTCAGTGGATGAACTTGTACTGAGGGATGTCTGGGGAAAGTAATTTGACTAGATAGGCCTTAACACAAACGACAAAATGCATGAATTCCAGTGGGTGGGTGCTATGGGAGGGTACCAATGGGGAAGGGGGTATAACTCAATAAAACATTTAAAAAAGAAATGTACCCCTCAAATTCATGCCAAAAGTTAGTTACCACTTGATCTGCTTCTATATTTCAGATGCCCAAAGGCTCCTTACATTTTCTTTGCATTTCTGTTTAAGTCTGACAAAAAGTATAAATAGCTATGGAGCTAGGTCCATCATGAAAAGTGGGGAAAACATCATTGGAAGACAAATGACCTTTGTGGTGAAAAACTGACAGAATACACACTTAAAATTATATAAGACTTTTATTCATCGATGCTAAAAGCACAATATTATAGCAATAAGTCTATTAGTAGCCAAAAATAACTATCCATTACTGTGTGTTTACGTAGCAATGGATAACTTGGAAAGAAGCCATTTTAACATAGAAATGGCTTCCAAGATACGAGTCCATAGAAAGTGGGTGGGTGGATATTTGGGTGAGCAAGCACAAGCCCGGCTTCCAAGGGGCAGGAAGACTTGCAGAGATTTTGTTTTGAGGAAGGGTCTCCCTGTAGCCCCAGCTAGCTTGAAACTCCATATGTAGACCAGATTGGCCTCAATCACACAGAGATCTGTTTGCCTCTGCCTCCCAAGAGCTGGGGTTAAAGGTGTGCACCACTGTACTCTAAAAAAAAACTTTTTATTGTTGTTGTTGACTTTCAGAGATTTAAACAGCCAAGAATTACTTCAGTTTGAATGTGTCTCCACAAGTTGATGATTTAAATACCCCCAGTGCAGTACTGTTGTGATGTGAGATCTGTAAGAGGAGGCTGCCTGAGGCTTCGCCCTCATGAATGGATCAGTGCTGGTACTGAGGCAGCATATTATCATAGGGTAGGGTCTTCTGAAGAATCTTGTCCCCTCCTCTCCTCTCTTGCCCAGGGATGTTTCTGCCCTGCTGTGATGCAGCAAGGAAACCTTCCAGATGTGGACCTTGATCCAGGACTTCTCAGCCTCCACATCAACGAGCCAAGGAAGTCTCTCTTCCTTATAAATTGCCCCACAGCACAAAAACTAAAACAAAGAACTTGTTCTTGTGACAGAATGTAACAAAAGAAAAGAGCTCAGAGCTAAAATCCAGTTTCCTGTCAATATAGTTTGCCAACATTAAGGCAGAAATCATGCTGAATGCTACCTCTGGCATTTAGCAATATCTAACACACACTATTTTTAAACAATTAGCAGTTGTCAAGTCTGCACGGCAGCTACAGTACATCCCATATAAGATTATTAATTTTTCTATTGGATGGGCACCTCTTCTCCGCTTCACAATTCTGGGCCTTTTCCAAGTCCTTTTCTGTGTTTCATTTAATAAAGCACCCTCAGTTTCCATTTACAGCCAACTTCAGGAGCTTCTTCAAGCCTGTTACATAGTTCACTGCAGTCTGAGTGCTCTTTGCATGCACAGCCTCAGGGAGTATGCTTTAGTTTAAAGTGGCATGAATTTGCTGGGCATGGTGAATCTAGGACTTGGGAGGCAGAGGAGGGTGGATCCCTGTGAGTTCAAGTCTACTGTTGTCTACATATCAAATTCCAAGCCAGTTAGTGCCACATAGTGAGACCCTGTCTCAACCCCCGCCCCAATTAGCATAAATTTAAATGTTATGACAATAACCAGCAGCCCCAATAAGCCATTAAAATAATGTTAAAATATGTGGCGGATCTAGCAGCTTTGCCCCAGTCCTTAAAAGCTGATGTTTAAGAAGTCAGCAACTGCCCAGAGGAAAACAGGGAAGTGTTTCTCTAAATATCGCAAGAATAAGAGAAAGAATGGAAAACAGCAGGCAGATGGTGTCATAGCTCGAAAACAGTTAACCCCAGCCCTTGGGCCCTGTGTGCACACAAGTGACATACCACTAACACCTATTGTATGTCACTTGAGCTGGGCTGTACATCCATCAGGCTGTATGTGCATCTGGCCTCCAGATCACCCACATGCTACTGATTCCCAGTTCCAAACACCCATTTGACACCATCGCTTGACTGTCTTAACAGTACCTCAAAACTTCACATGCCCAAACAAATTCCTAACTTTCTTGTCTAAACCTGTGACTGACACACAGCAAGTGTACCAGTTCTTGAGTACAGTGCCTTCCTTCCTGCCCACTGCCCTGCGCTTCCTTCTCATCCACTCAGACAAGTGAAATATGACCCTCGAAACAGTTTAGCAAAGCACTTGGCACAACAAACTTTCAAATGTCAGCCATCCTTATAAAAACATTTTTGGAGGCAATATGTCATAAAAATTAAGACTATTATTTGCAATCAGTCAGCCTTTGTGAAAATCTTGGATCCATTACATCCCATCTGTGTGATTTATCAGGCAAATCACGAATCATCTTGATCTTCAGTTTTCCAAAGTGTAAACTATCAATAAATAAAACTAACACCTGTTATAACGTATTGAGAATTGCATGAAACAATGCATGCAAAAAGCTCAATTCAGTATATGGCACAAAATCAATAAGTGTTAGCTACAATTATTATTATTCAACAGTTGGACTTGATTTCTGATAAATCTTGTGGTCTAATAAATCACTTGCTCTAGTTTAAATGCCACACAATCTCGATATCCCCTTTTCTGAAATACTAATTTGACCTTCTGTTTTATTGCTTTAACTTCAGTTACTTAATGACTCCCTCCCTACTGATAGAATAAAGATAGCAAGACATACAACCCTTCTTTATACAAGCCAGCTCACTTTTCTGCCTGTACCTTGATGGTTTAGTTTTTTCTTTAGGCTCTCATACTCCATCCTGCCTCCTATTCCTCTGAGCTGACCCTCCAACAGCAAGCTCTTCCTTGATCATACTTAATCATTAAGTGACTACCTGTGCTCTCCTTCTGGATCCTTGGCAAGACCATTCCTAATCTAATCTCCTGATCTTCATAGAATTAAAAATGTCAACTAATGAGGTGGAGATCTTTTTTAAACGTTGGAACCTCATTTAATTTTATGTCTTATAGAGTTTATAATGAGTAAAAGATTATATAAGCGTAATAATTCATCTGTAAACCTAGAAATGTACAGCCAATTTTGAAAGAGATGTACCCTAGCTCAGAAAAATGTTATTGAATAGGTTAATGCTGTTGTAATGAAATGCTTCTTTTAATTAAAAAAAATAGCCTTAAAAAAGACAAGTAAATAGCTCTAAGTGAATAAACAATTACTTAGCTATTATATATTAAAAAATTATTTTTTTAATTTTTAAAAATTGAATACTCACCAGAAAAATGTTATTGAATAGGTTAATGCTGTTGCAATGAAATGCTTCTTTTAATTAAAAAAAAAAATGTCAACTAGCTAATGACTTGAGGTAAGCAGTTGTACGAAATTATAAAATCCTTCAGGGTGACTGCCAACCAGAGATCACTGATAAGATGGAGAGTATAATTCATTTAACTCAATTTCACAGAACCTCTGTTTCAGAGCGTTGGTTAGGTGCTTAGCAAAGAAGCTGAGCCCTTTAGAGAGAACCCAATGCAGACTTTAGAGAGAGGAACACAATGCTTCTCCCAAAACTGCCTCAGGTCCCAGGAATCCCCAGGGCCAGATCTCACTCTGTGTTGCTGCTAAAATGCGGCATGATGTTAAATGTGTTATGGTAACTATCAGCAGAGTTCTCTGTGAAAGCAAATATTGGCCTCATATTTTCCAAAGGCAATCATGATCTACTTAATGCATATGTCTAGTGTTTAAGTGTTTTCCCCAAAACAAAATGTTTTCCGAGGAACTTTAGTAATATTTCATGAGACTTTGCAAAGAGAGAAGAACTCTCCAGTCAAATAACTCCAGGAAATTCAGCCTAGTCCACAGCAGCTCTGAAGATCACAATAACATAGGAAGGGCTCAGAGAAACTCAGTAGGAATCTGCTTAAACATCCATCTGAACCATCTTGGCCAAAGTAACTTCAACACAGAACTTGGTTTGGAGAGTATAACTTGATAATATGGCTCAGTCATCAGTAGGAGGAGGGAGCCCACAATCCTTTCTCCCTCACAGAGATGTGGCCATCAGGAGCAGGAGGCAGGCACATATGCTACCCAACTTCTCTCTGGAGCTGATGCCTCATCAAGTGGATTCCCTTTCTAGGCTATATTAAAGAAAAGAATGATGCCAGTCTTTTCCCACAACACTCTCTGTATTATGACATGAAATAGAGCAAATTATATAGAATTATGTAGAAGATAGAACTATTGTAAATTATACTTAAAGTTAGTTTTGGAGCACTTAATTATGAGCTTCATAAATCTGTGTGATTAAATTCTCTTAGCATTATTTCTTTGAAAATGTAAAATAGAGTTAATGACATTTATCATATGGCTATCTTGAAGGTTATAAACAGGTAACATGCCTAAAATCTTAGTACAAAGACTAACACAAAGTAAGTGAATGCTTAGCATACAGACTAAGAAGGAGGATCAGTGAGGAGAGAACTGATTTCCAAAAGTTGTCCTCTGATCTCCACATGCATCTGCACCTGTGTACATGCACATACACACACAAACGATTGATGATAGATAGATGACTGATTGATGGGTGGGTGGATGGATGGATGGATAGATAGATGATAGATAGATAGATAGATAGATAGATAGATAGATAGATAGATAGATAGATAGATGGATAACATGACAGATAGATACATAGACAGATTGATAGATACAGAGATAGATAGGTATATTTTTTAAAGGGAATAGGGAAGTAAGCCGCCATTATTTCATTGTATAGCTGAGCTAGAACTATTGAAACCAATGCTCTATTATTAGTGATGAAGTTTAAAGAGAGTGTAAGAAAGTAGATAAAAGCAAGGGTACAGGGAAGACAACGACTTTGTACTGTATATGGTGTTTACTAAGCAGTGACTTTGGCCTTGCTACTTAACTTCTGAGTCTCATTTTTCTTATCTATTAAATGCAGATAGGGGCTAGAGAGATGGCTCAGTGATTAAGAGTACATACTGCTCTTGTAGAGGACCTGAGTTTGGTTCCCAGCACCCACACTGGGCACCACACAACTGCCCTGTAACTCCAGCTTCAGGGAGATCTAACGCCTTCTTCTGGCCTCCATGGGACAATTCACTAATGTGCACAAACACACCCACAAACACACAGGCACTATGATTAAAATAAAAATAAATCTTAGAAAATTCAGGCAATAAACGTACCTGTCTCACAGAATTTTCATGAGTGTTAGAAGTGTGTATCTGATGGGGCTAGAGAGATGGCTCAGCGGTTAAAAGAACTGACTGCTCTTTCAGAGGACCCGGGTTCAATACCCAGCACCCACATGGCGGCTATGAACCATCCTTAACTCCAGTTCCAGGGGAATCCAAAGCCCTTTTCTGACCTCTGTGGCAATGCACGACATGGGTGCACTCATATACATGCAGGCAATACACTCACACACATAAAAAATAAAAATAATAAATAAAATATTTTAATTTAAAAAAGTGTGTACCTGTCATGTAAAATGCCTACCTACCTTTTTGTTTAAAAATAAAGCCAGGCGTGGTGGCACACGCCTTTAATCCCAGCACTTGGGAGGCAGAGGCAGATGGAGCTTTGTGAGTTCGAGGCCCGCCTGGTCTACATAGTGAGTTCCAGGACAGCTGGGGCTACAGAGAGAGCCTGTCTCAAAAAGACAAAAAATAAATAAAAATAAAATAAAATAAATTCCATTAATCATTATCACTATGTTTTTATTATTAAGCTTTTCAGTATTTCATTGTTTATCAGTATCTTTATAATCAGTTTTACACAGTCATACTGAACTGTGAATACATTCTTTAAAATGGTGAGGCTTAGCAGATAAGAGCACTGGCTTCTCTTGTGGAAGACTCAGGTTTGATTTCCAACACCCACATGGCTCCTAATAACCATCTCTAACGCCAGTTCAGGAGAATCCAATGGACTCTTCTGAGCTCCGAGGGCACTGAACGACACAGGTACACTTATATACAGGTAGGCACTATACTTATACACATAAAAGAAAATTAATAAGTAAAATGTTTTTTAGAAATGAAGTGCTATGTCAAAAGTTCTGAGAAAAAGTGAAAGGATATTCATTTAAAAGCTTTTACCAAACTTCTCCAAAAAAAAAAAAAAAAAAATGCTATCTTAAAGAGAAACTTTTCATGCTACAGAATGTTCAGAGGGGTGGTGATAGCATCTCCTGCTTTATTTTCATTAATAATCTTTGGCAATTCCTAAGAATAAGAATTTTGTACATCACGTCCATCAGAGGGTTTTGGACTGTTTTTGTTTTTCCAGTGCTGGGGACTGAACCCTGGTCTTCAGCTGAGCTCGCCAAGTAAGCAGTTCTACCACTGCATCACCTGCCCCAGCCCCTTTCAAATTGGATTTTAAGTCAGAGTTTCACTAAGTTGTCCAGGGTGGCCTTGATCTCGTGATCATCCTGTTTCAGCCTCTCCTGGGTAATTCTCCTGAAGCTAATTTTCTCTTCAAATATTTTACTCATTTTTAAAAAGAAACTAATCTCCATTTATGTTTCTTACTAACTTTTGTATATCTTGTTTCAATTTCGTTGACTATATTGCCAAAATTATGGTAATTTTAAACACTTGTTTGCATATTTATAAGGTCAAACCTCTTGTTCTTCTTGGTTTATATCCTTTGGGGTATCTTGTAAAGACTTCATTCACCCTAAATGAAGACTAAACGTATTGTATTTTAGTCTAAAGCTGAGACTTTTCTACATGTGCATACTTAAATCTTCATCTAGATAGGAAGCAGTGAAATGTGAAGTTGGGCCCCTTGCTTTTCTGTTTGGACAGTTTTTCCAAGGCTCTTTGTAAATTCTCCATCCTCTCCCTACTAATCTCAAGGTCTGCTCGGTGACAAATATGCTTGTGTGCACTTGGCTCTTACTCAGAGCAGGGAGCCTGCTGGTAAATGGAGAGCAGCCTGGCTGAGCACGCATCTCCTGCTTCCTCCCTCTTCCCTCTTCCCTCCTCCCTCCTCCACTGGCCCCCTTCTTTCACATGGCTAAGGCTAGAAATCAGTGCAAAGGCCAGTCTGTTCCCTAGATTACTCTCTGGCAGGGCTGTATGCACAGTTGTTTTTTGCAAGTCACAGCACATGTTTCCTGGTCCCCTCCCCCTCCCCCTGCTTCTACTGCAACTTCTTTCCCCTTCCAGCAAGAGGGCTTAAGTGAGTCTGTGAGCTTTCTACCCTTGGGACCTTCCCTCCATCAGGATGGAAGCCAGCTACAGCTTTGCTTAAATAAGGTCTCAAGCTCACTCTTCCTATAAAGTCTTCCTAGAAATCTCTGGCATGTGGGTGGCATTTATTCTTGGTTTCTAGCAGAAGGGCAAATATATATTTGTCCTTGTATATCTGATTATCATTTCAATGGGGATTTGGAGGTGGGTGGAATGAAACACCTGTGTTCAAGGACTCTACTTGCCGGAAAACCAAATGACTTTGTAATTAACATTCATTCCTGTCTCTTACAAATTCCAAGAACAACTTGTGCTTGGTAACAGGCAGTAAACAACACACATACACATTACCTTTGATTGCTGCTAAATACCCTCGGAGCTCTCGCTGAAGTCTGGTGCCTTCCGCCTGAAAAACACAAAAGCACAGAGATGCTAAACATTTTGCCTATATTTTACATGCAAACATGCAAGAAGCAATAAAGCTCAGTTATTATTTCTGGAAGGTAATTCTTAAAAGAACACAAATATGGGCACAGAGAGAACTAGATAATATGCTCATCAGTCTAGGTATTTATAGACGTTCTACTTAAACGAAGACAAGAATGCAAATAAGATTTTGCTAAGAGTAGAAAATGTGAACCACCAGACAGCCTTCTATACACTCAATAACTGTTGCTTCTTTTAATTTTGGCATAAAGGCAATAATAATATAGAATTTATCACCTCTGTTCAATATAGTAGCTGCTAGCCACATGTGTATGTTAATGAGAGTGGTCCAAGGAGCGATGCATTGTAAATGCTTTACATTGCCGGGGTAGAATGCACAGCAGATTTCCAAATAAAACAAATGAGCTCATTAATATATATCAATAGCATTTAAAATAAAATTTTGGTTGTATAAAGCTACATTTTTAAAATTAATGTCACCTGTTTCTTCACACTTTTTAAATGTGGTCCCTAGAACAGTTTTAACTGAGTATATATTTTGTATTGTATTATTATTATTGAACTTTACTGAAATGGGGAAATTGTCAAATCACAAATGCTGATATATAGATGCTTATTTGGGTTTCAACTCCCCTTAGAAACTCTAAGACTCAGATTACATTCAAGCAATTTAATTTGGAGTTAATCCAAGAAAGTGCCAGGAGGAAAGTGAAGGGCAAAGTCCGGGAAGGAGCAACTGAACTTCTGTGAGAAAGTGGGCTTCAGTCCACGGGAGAACTTCATGGGACACTGCTAAACAAGCATCCTGCCGAGACCACACAGGGCCAAGGGAGCTGGGCAGTCAGCCATCAACTGCTGTTATAACACTCTTTGGTCAAGTGCCGTTGCTCCTAGGACATTAATTCCCAACATGTCCTTTCAGAGAGCTCTCCAGGAGCCAGAGAAACTCAGGCAGCCTGGTCAAGCTCGCTGTTGGAAAAGTCAGTCTGGTGGTCTGAGAAAAGGTTAGTACTGGGTCACACGGCTGACACCCACAGTTTCTGAAAATATACACAGTACATAGATTTTAATTGTGAGATCATTAATAAAACTATAAAAAAGAACATCACTTTTAATAAAAAACAATTATGGCAGACATATTTAATTCAAAGAGTATCTGTATTAGCCAGAAATTATGATTTTCCACATGAATATAAATTGCAATCCAGTAGAACTAAAATATCTAAGCAACAAAAGGATCATAAGGCAGATGGTATTTAGCTCTGGAACAGCCATTCCAGGTATTTTGGGCTATGAAACAACCATAAAATGTCCTTTAGTTTAAAGTGAGAGAGTATTTAACACAAAGAAATTGTAAAGGCTGTGCTTGACTCCACCCATAACCCATAGAGCATATATAGAGTGTAGGTAATGTGACATTATTTTTATAAAATATAAGCAAAGCTCAGAAAAGTTGCTGCTCTATGAACTCTGATACTATCAGGTAACATCTGGGGGTTAATGCATTTGCTGGCACATGTGAGCTTCAATCAGAGTGGTTCCATTCAGAAAGGAACAAAGGAAATTATCAAGCTCTAAATACGGGACCTCTGTCCTAGTGTCTCAACACAGTTTAAAATAAAAATTTCAGGCTTCCCTTGTCTTGATGAGCTAGCTCTCCAGAATCCAGTATGAAGGAGAGCTGCCACAAGCTAAGGGAAAAATCGTGGTGAAATTCCAAATCAACAAAGTTCAGCTGAAAAATATTTACTCAGAGAAGATAATGAAAGAGAAAGTGATGATGACAAATATCTGTGAAAAGGGCGAGAACGAAGAGGTTCCAGAGAAGACTGTGCTCAGCACTGCTAAGAAAAACTCAACAAAGAAGTCTTTTGCCCACTCAGATCTAAGTCTAATTACCGTAGTTACCCCTTTATCAAAGTTTCCCTTTCTACAGAGTTAGTCACCCACAGTCACCCATTGTCCAAAAGCACAGAATAGGAAATTCCAAAATATTTTCTATATTTCAAGTTGTGTCTCACGGCAAGTTGTGTCCTGACCTGTCCACACCTGTGTAGGCTTCAAACCCTTTAGTCTTACTTAGCATTCAAATAAGCCTTACTTTCAATCTATAAATGACCCTGAATTTCAGGACAGGTCATTCTAACCATTCAATTATGCCAAAGAGATGCTACAAAGTTCTTCCTTTAAGTAAAAAGGTAAAAGTTCTGAACACACGAAAGAAGAAAAACAGCATTCTGATGGTGCTAAGATATACAGTAAGTTATTGCTCTATAAATATGTGCCACAGATGTGTATGTATGGGGAAAACATGTATGGGGCTTCATATAACTAATCCTCAGCTTCAGAAAATCTGGAATGTATTCCTGTCAGAATAGGAGGAAGTATTAGATGTCAAAGCTGAAAAGTATAGGTTTTGGAAATTTTGCTACTGCCAACATGTCATATTTCTTTTAATAAAAGAGTTATCCTCCCTGCCTTAGCATCAGACTTGGCTGTAGAATTTCACGTGGTCCATGAAATGTGAGGAGAAATGGCAAGCACTTCTAAACCAGAAGCTATCACACAGCTCAGATACTTCTTCACCTGCTGTTTTGAGCCCCACCAGCATCCAGACAGGGGTTGCTTACTGCCCTGGATTCCTGAGTAAGAGGAACACACAGCACAGTTGCCGCTCAGGTTTCCACAAGTGAGAAACATTTCCAAAGAAAGTTGTAGAGATGGTATGACTTCAGCATAACTTACACCAACCTGCATAATTAGATGAATCATGATGAACAGTGGCGATAGACCTGTAGAGAAAGCTGAAATCCAACAACAGATCCAAGAGTTAGTGAGCAGAGAAACACTACTGGCACTTACAGAAACATTTGAGAAAGAACACAACTTTGAAATATCAAGGACAAAGTGGAAGGTTAGATACCAGAGGCCTGAACAATGAAAAGAGTTGGGATGGGGTTGAGAGAGAAGCCAAGCTCCAGAGATGATGATGCTGAGAGAGAAGCCAGGCTCCAGAGATGGGACGGTGCTGAGAGATAAGCCAGGACCCAGAGATGGGATGGTGCTGAGAGAGAAGCCAAGACCCAGAGTCAGATGTACCATCAGAGAAGAGGACAAGCAGTTTTCCTAGGCAGATTTAGGCCAAAAGCAATCTAAATCCTAAACTTTTAAATGTACAGTTTAGGAGGGTTTGGGTCCCTAAAGGCCATACTTCTTAAACCAGGGGAGTAGAGAATTTGGGGCTGCTTAATGGCTTCTCTGGGGCACATACAGAATGACAAAGTGAACAGAGTTCAGGCAAGAACTTTACGTGTTTCCAGCTTTGGCTGACAGCTCTGTTGTTCATGCCTCTTCCAGGGACGAGCTTAGGAGCCCTGAACTAGGGTGAGCCTCAATTCCTACCCAGAGAGACGCTCTACTCTCAGAAAGGAAGTAAAATCCACCACCAAAGCTGATGGCCATGAGTCACCAGGACTGTTCAGAGTAAGTGAAAATCATCACAAGAGTTGTGGGAGAGAGCATTCATGTCCCCGACATCCTGGAAAGAACTGTGTCAGTCAAACGAAGCCACAATTCAGCCACTGCCTCTTCTTTCAGAGCAAGAAAGAAAAGGAAATAATTCAGCCTCCAGTGAATACACTAGATTCAGCTTGCCAATGGGAAACAATAACAACTTTTTAAAAATGCAATGAGATTATCAGAAGAGATTTTTTTTTAATATAACAGTGGAAGGAAGTTCAAGTAGTGGAATACCAGCTAAAATAGATGAGTTCAATTGAAGCAAACTGGAGGTAATTTAAACAACTTTCTTCTTTTCCGATTACTAATATGCTTAATTTCCCTCATGAGTACTAAGATCTCATAAATCCTTCAGTAAAAACTACACTGAACTTCATCAAATATGCTGTCCAATTCTAAAGGGTAAAAGGTGTTTCAGAAAAAAATCTTTACCTACAACATGCCACAGGATGACTTCTTACACACAAAATTACTGCATATTGAAACTTTCCTGCCATCATCGTTGTGCGTGAACCATAGATGATCATAACTTGCAAATTCTCATATACAAGCATCCATCCTCACTTGATGTTCATCAGTAACATACAGCAGAATCCCTGCTGCTGATCAACTGTGCGATCTAGGGAGAACTGTATTCATATTTTAGGTTTAGCTGTTGGTGGTTTATAACCTGGAGTCAGCCTGTTTTGTATGGTCTTATGCTGTTTATTAACTATAGCCTTTGGCTTTCCTTTCTTCATTCCCCTTGTCCTCACACCATCTTCCCTCTACTACAGCTGCACTTGGCAGCTGACATGGAGCTCTCCCGGACAATGCTTTCCCCATGGTTTACTTCCAATGCATCTCACTGCACTGGTGTTTGTGTTCCCCATTCCTTTTCAGTAATTCCTTCATTTTCTTTAATGCTTCCTCTGTACCTTCACTGATCCTGGAACTCAACAGTACTTCTTTATAAATTTTTAAATGCATTTTTACTGAATTGTTGTGGACTTCATACAATATATCTTAATCATATTTAGCCACCGCATCTGTATTTGTACCCCCCCATAGCCCACCCACAGGACTTCATGAATTTTGTCATAAATGCTAAGGCCTATCTAAGTCACCTTTTTGTACCCAGATGTCCCTTGGTGTGAGTTCATCCACTCGAGTCTGTTTAGTCTATCTAGCATCAACTTCCTTGAAGAAGATCAATTATCCTTCATCCAGCAGTGATGAGCTGTCAGTGGTTCCTAGTCAAAGTTATAGCCTCTGGTCTATTTTCCCAGTTCTATGCTGGATTTTGTCCGATAGAGTTTGCATGGGTCTTGCGCATACTGTCACCATTGCTGTGAGTTCATATGAGCAAGGTCCCAGGAGCCTGAAAGATACTGTTTCCTTATGGTCGTGGACCTCCTCTTCTGGCTCTTACAATCTTACTGTCCCATCTTCCTCAATGTCACCCTGGGTGGCTGAAGTTTAAAATAGGAGCCCTGTCCGGGGACCCAGACTCTCCAGTCTCTTATTCTCTACACTTTGGCCAGCTGTGGTCTTTTGTGTTCGTTACACTCCGTTGTATACAGAAGCTTCACTGATGAGAGTTGAGAGATGCATCAGTATTCTCTATACGCCTTGTTCCACTATGTTTCATGAGCCCTCCCTCCCCCTTCCTCAGTTAAAGTAACCCCATTTTCCCCATTTTGCCCTTGATAATACCTGTCTTCTATGATCCTCTCCCTCTTGAGCTCCTTCTTTCCCTTTACCCCCATAGTTCCTTATATAAACTTCTCCCCCAACCCCAGTTAAATATCTCCATTTTACCCATTTCACTCTTGGTAACACCTATCCTAAGAAATGGAAGCAACATAAGTGTCCCTCAACTGACAAATGTATAAGGACAATGTGATAAATTTACACAATGGCGTTATACTCAAATCAAAGAAAGACAAAATCATGAAATTTGCAGGCAAATGGATAAAATGAGAAGTGTTATACTAAGAGAAACAAATGAAGAATGTTCTCCCTCATTTGTGGATCTTAGTATCAAATCCTTATATGTGAGGATATATCCTGATGTAACTGCAGGAGCCAGAAAAATGGAAAGAAACCATGGAGATAAAGGGAAAGAAGGGGTCTGAGAAATTGTATATTTTGTGATGGGTGTGTGTGTGTGTGTGTGTGTGTGTGTGTGTGTGTGTATGTGTGTATGTGTGTGTAGAAAATGGATTCAAAGACCTACACTTGTGGGACTACATGTCTGTACTTTTTCCATCTCATTCTTCAAGTCATTCTCCACCAACTAGTATTAAAATTATTGTTCTGCCTCTTAATCACCCTCTCTTCAGAGCTCATGGAAACAGGAGAGTAAGGGCATCTATTACAGTTTCATCATCTGCATCACTTAGAAACGTTCCTCTCTAGACAAGATCCAAGGGAGACTTGCCACCTACAAAACACCTTGCTCTTCCAAACACTGTAGTAGAGGGACACTGCTCCGGTGCTGGCCAGAAGGTCTCTACTTTCAGATGAATCATTTATCGGCTTGTTAGGAGCTGCCTGTTACTTCTCAAGCCCAGCTGGCTCCCCATGCCTTGCCTTCTTCCTACACAGCCTGAGGGAGTTCCAGCGCTTCTCTTCCACATTAAAACTACTCTCACCCACTGCCCAGTGTGGGAAGGAGGGCACAGCTTCTCAAGTTACCAGTTTCCCAGCTTTCATGGAAAACAAGCTGGAGTCATTTCAGTCTCATAATACAGTTATCAAAATTTAAAAGACATAGACCAAGTACACAGGGTCCAAAAGACCTCTGCACAAGTCTGAGAATCACTACCTCTACTCAGCATCACTGAGTGGCATTTTATCCTACTGCTTTATTTCTGAGTGTGGTGTCATCAGCACAGCCCTCCAAGCATCAGAATGCAGGTAAAAATCAAATTAACAGCAAAACACTGCAGCAAGCACATCAGCAATGAATCTTTCAAAGATCTTTGTTACTCAGTACAAAGAATTCACATTCCCTACCCAATTCAATGGGGTTTCAAGTTTTTTTTTCCATCATGTAGGTCTCAAATAACAAAATTTCATTAATTATTTGCATACCTGTCAGAGAGTGCAACATAGCGTGGAGTGAATGGTTCCCAGGCTCTAAAGCAGCAGGCTATGTAAGACCCTTCAGCACCTTGGACATCCCCAAGCAAATTTTTGAGTTTTCAAACACTAAAATCATAATCTACGAAGTCCCAAGCAAGCAGCTACAAATGACAATCAAAATATCCTGATATAGTCTGGTAACAGAGTAACAGGTGGGCTTTCGGCAAAGTGAGTCAAGTCCTGCAATAGACTGAGTCTGTAGGTGTTGGAGTTTAGAACCAGGACTCCATTAAGGAATAACAAATTACATTTGAAAATTAACAAATAAAGTTGTTTAGACACTCTGGGTTATTAAAAACACATTATACATTAAGCATAGTAAATCTTTATGACTAAGGCTTCAAGAGCCAACAATGAATAATTTTGTTATCTTGCTTTTATCTCAATTAGTTCTTCCCAGAAGAAGCCATAGTTGAGGTATTATTAATTTTAGGGGTTGTGAACAAACATATATAATTATGATACTTAGGACACCAGGAATCCCTAGACACCTGGGGTATCATACACCTAGGCAGGGGTGAACACCACTGCACCCTCTCCCTGCTTAAAAAAAAAACAAACCCAACAGATGTAAGTAAAGTCATAGGTTCTGGAAAATACTTTAAAGAAACAGGTGTTTAATATCTGTTAAAAAAGCAACAGCATTGAATTATCTTTTTAAAATGTGGTATATTCATAGGGCTGGAGAGCTGGCTCAGCAGTTAAGAACACTGATTGTTCTGGCAGAAAACCTGGGTTTGAAAACCCACATGGCAGCTAACAGCTGTCCGTATCTCCAGTCCCAGGGGATCCAGCAGCCTCTTCTGACCTCTGCGGGCATTGCATGACATGAGTGCACTTACTTATATGCAGGCAATATACACATACACATAAAATAAAAATAAATATTTTAAATGTGGTATATTCATTAATTGATTTATTTTTACAGTTAACTTTTGCTACAGAAAGGGAGACAAAGACAGGAAAAAAATATCACCCATAGAAAATATTTTTCACTAACTTACATCTCTAAGTGAAAAGCTGTGAACTAGCATTTAGAAAGGGGCCTGGGTATAAAGCCACCAGTACTAACAGACACATGTAACCTTGACCTGAAGGGACATAACTTTCACAAAAGCAATCCTGCCACCTCATCCACGACCATAAGCCATCAAAGTTCCCATCATGGCCTTATTATTTTTGGCCTTTGTGGACATTTCTCTCTTGAAAATGAATAAAATACCAAAATTAGAATTGGCTATGAATTTTTTCAGAGTTCAGGAAAGTTAACTCAATCATGAAAGCAATGTTTAAAATGTGCTTATCAGTTTTTAGCTTTAGAATAAAATTAGATTATCAAAGAAATGAGATATAATGAGGCCAAAATCAGCACCCTGACTAATAGGTAGCATTACTCCTGATTAATAAGGAGTGATATCTAAATCTACTTGTGATCAAATATTCTAGGCTACTGAAAACTACAACCATGCTTAGGGTGCTAGGAGATGGAGCACTCCCTGCCACATGTTCAGATGCTTCTGAACTGGAAGAGCAGAGCATTTCAAAGGTAAAAGCAGTGATGTGTCTCTGAAATTTACATTCCTATCTCCTCACATTGAGCTCTTTAGGGTAGCAGGTGCTACCATTAAGAACCCAGTCCTGTTTTCATAAAGTACTTTCTCTAATTTCTGGATGATCTTTTGGTAGATATTAGTATTAGTGCAGAAGGTATAAGAAAGGAAGAAACAGGAGATGTACGAAGCTGTAACTTGAGACCTACAGGGATGGATGTACGAGCGGGGAAAAGACTGAGACACCACGGGGAAGAACTTGTGCATTTGTTTTTCACTATTTGTGGCCCAATATCTAGAACTCCCTGTCATTAACTTAAAGGATATGTATTTTGTACCTCTTAGCAAAACAAAATTTGAAAATCAGTTAATAACACTTGTACATTTTCTCCATTAATTTCCTTGAGGCTAATTAATTTGAGTTTATACCCAAATGTAATTAGAACTTGGTGAAAAGCAGCTAACCCATGTGTACGCTATTGGATAGAACTGTCTAGTTAGAAATACTAAAGCCATCACAGCATACAGGCTAGAGATATCTGGAGGATATGCTCTATTGCCCTTAGGCAATTGAGTATATGATCATTGCTTCAGTTTTGTGTGTGTGTGTGTGTGTGTGTGTGTGTGTGTGTCTTTGATTCATAAGGTGCACTATGGAATTATTTATATGGCCTTTCAATGCTTCTTTAATACCTAGAACATAGCAGCGAGTGGATAAGCAGAGGGGTGCCTGATCCAGAAACCACAGGAAACTCAACAGAAGCCCAGCCCAATACAGCTTTCTTATGGCTTATTGTTCAGCATCCCTTTCTGTGCATGTGGATGACAGCTCACCTACAGTATTCTTTCATGACTCAACTGGGAAGATTTGAAAGCTCTATAAAAACAAGAAGGAAGGAATGCCTTGACTGTCATTACTCTAGTCATAACAAAACATCTAAAATGCTTCAGAAGCTGCCACTTACAACGTCTGGATTGTAAGTTATTTTGCCAGGGCTGCTAGAAGAAAATCTTATAGATTGGGGACTTAACCAACAGAAATTAATGTTCTCACAGAGCTACGGATATTGATTCATGGAGTCCAAGATCAAGGTATGGCAAGTTTGTTTTCTCTTTGGCTTACAAAGGGCCACCCTCACTGTGTCCTCATAATGTGCATGTGTTCCTGGAGCCTCTGCCTCTTCTCTCACAGCATTACCCATGTTGGGTTAGCACTCACCCATATGTACTCATTTAACTTTATCTACACCTGAAAGTTCCTATTTCAAAGTACAGGCACATTTCTAGGTACTGAGGATTAATATTCAACATTTGGATTTGGGGGTAACATAATTCATCTCATTATTGAACAATGTCCTCAGTGGAAGCCTTTAATGCAGCAATATAATCACCAAATCTAACACTCGCTGAGTTTCTTTATTCCAGGAATTGTCCCAAGTGCCACAACTCTGTTGTTTCACAATAACTTCATGAGACTGGCACCCTTTCACAAATGAGACACTGGGACACAGAAACTGAAAACTTGCCCCAACCCACATCTACTAGATAGCCATGGGCTGTTTGAATTTGGTAAGTCTGGGCTATTTAAGCCCTGTGGCTGCCCAAGTGCTGAGCTGTGGCTCATCACCACGTCTATGCTATCAGCTGATGAGGGATGATGATGAGGGATAAGGCTATCCAAGAAAAGCCAACTGTTGGTCAATGAGGACAGTTTAAGGACAGTCCCTGACCCTGTCTTCTCACCATATAGTCCTCAACTATAAATAAGGATACCAAAATTACTGACTTGTTTTTCTCAAACCTCATGACATCACAGAGGTTATTCAATTTAATTCTTACAGCATAGTAACAAATCTATGTGCTTCAATCACACTATCTGGCTTTAAAATATTAGCCCTGTCCTAACTATGCAACCTTGAGCAAGGTAATTAGCTTGCCTAATTCTCTTCTGCAAAATGAAGGTTATCCCAGTATCCATTTCCTTGAACTATCACAAAGGCTGGGGGCTCAATCTGTGAAAGTCTCAGCAAAATGTGCCTAGTACATTTCATGGTTGTGGTATAGGTTGGATGCCACCTTTGCTGCTCTACTCAGTGCTCTTCACATGATCAACTGAGCCAAGAGTGGGTGTTCTATAAATGCTCGAGTGACCTCAGAGATGGCTGAGTAGGTAAAAGCATTAGTCTCTCAAACCTGACACTCCGAGTTTGATCCCTGTAAAACTCAAGTAACTCATGTAAAAACCTAGGTGCAATGACATACATCCATAATCCAAGCATTTTATTGTGGGACAGGAGGCAGAGAGCAGAATCACCTAGGAGCAGCTAGCTAGCCTGAGATACTAGTTCAGGAGCAGACCCCAAAAGACAGACCCTTCCTCAGCATAGTGGAAGGCAAGAACAAACTCTCAAAGCTGTCCTCTGACCCCAACACATGTTATAGTCATGTAGCCCTCTCCCCAATAAGCAAGTAAATGAACTAAATTCTGCTCCATGTCATGATGCAAAAGAACACCTTCATGAAGGATATGGAAAATCTCCGCACAACCTCCTTGGAAATATAAAATTCTTCATTGGTTTTCATTTGTACTCCTAAGTATCAAATGCACAGTCTAGTTATTCAGAAAGATTTTTTATAGTTTTAAATATTGCATTAATAAGAAGTCTAGGAGCACATAGGAGCAATTTTTACAGATATATTGGAAGCAGTTACCATGGATGTGGGAGAAATTAAGCTAATATGATAAATTACTGTCTGAGGAAACTAGACAGCATGAACAGTAACGGGAAAAGAATAATCAAGCTAATTTCCAAAATGAAGGTTTGATGACATATCTTCAGTTTTCTCTATATAAAGCAAAATGATGATTATGGGTCACCATGTGAACCAGATGGGCAGTATACCTACACTTTATAAATGGCAAAGCCCTACCCAAGGAAAATCTCAAAAACAAACATTCTTTATCATTTCTTTTGTCTGTGGAAGTCCAATGGAGCTTGGAAATTTAAAAATTGTAAGGTTCCTTGGAAGACTCATAAATAACCGGGTGTGGGTTCATGATCAAATAGAGATGCATTTAAGAAACCATTATTTTTACTGTCTTTGTGTAATCTAGGACTTATATCCCAGTTGTTGATAGCACAGGATGAATCTTTAGAGCACAAGTCAAATGTATGGCCTGATTCAGAAGTCTGGAGTAAGACACAGGGATCTACACTTTTTTTTAATTTATTTTTACTTTATGTGTATGATTGTTATGCTTGCCTAACAATGTATATGAGTGCACCCACATCATGCTGTGCCAATGGAGGACAGAAGAGAGTGTTGGATCCCCTGGAACTGGAATTACAGATGGTTGTTAGCCATCATGTGGGTGCTAGGATTCGAACCTGGATCTTCTGCAAGAGAGCAGTCAGTGCGCTTAACCCATGAGTCATCTCTCTAGCTCCAGGAATCTATATTGTTAAAAGGCCTCCAAATGATGCCTCTTGGGAACTTCTCCTTTACCTGTGCACTGTACCTATCACTTCATAGGCACGTAGTGTGTGGACCGACAACTAGTACTAGTTGTATCTCTAATATATACTGCCTTCAAAACAGTTAAACATGCCTGGCTCCAGGTTTCAGTCAACCACCATACAAGAGTCTGGCTAATGCATCTTTCATTTAGATTGCTACTCCAATGGTAGGGTCAACAATGGGATTGTAGGGTGACTTATGAGAGACAGACGCAGTGGATACAAACCTGAAAACAACTGCAGTTGATTTATGCAAATTTACAACCACCTCAAATGACTGGTCTTCTTAGCCTTCCATGAGAAACATGCCTAGTTCTCTGCATCTCACCAGAATGACACAGCCAGTCTAAGGCTGATTAAGAGATGAGCTTCCCAACTAGATACTGAGCTTTGTGTTATTGGTCTCTAAATGAAAGCTGAGGAATGAAAACCAAATGCTCTTCAGTTGTTTTGGTTGATATCTGAAGGTAAAAACCAATTAAAGACAGGTAACAGAATAAGATAGATCAAAGGAAATATTCAGAGGAATAACATGGAAAGCCTCCTCCAGGAATGATCTCTTAAACTGGGAATGAATAGCACAGGAAACAGCACCAACAATGATGCCTAAAACATCTATAGCTTTACTGAGTCAAATTTTAGTAAATTTGAAAGCTTTTGATTTATGTAAGACAGTACTGAAGGAATATTCTTGTTGATGAGATAGAACAAATAACCGTAGAGAGTTTAAAGATAGTCAAGTTATCCAACAACTATAAACAAGTTTTTTTCTTGCTCTTTTCCTATCAGGCAACACAGACAAAAACTGTAGCATTTATATGAAGTGGGCTGACTCATTCTGCCAGTGAGCAAAGAAAAGAGCTTATGTGTTGAAAAATGAAATAAGTAAAGAAACCATAAGGAAATTAAGAAAAAGTTTCAGAGCAAGGGTCCATCCATACTTACAGATATCTATGACCTGCTTCCTCACACACAAGTCAACTTGATTGACATCCTCAGAGAGTTTTAATTTTTAAGGACTTCAAATCAAGATTATGTGAAAAAAAACACATCTTCCTATACAATTTATTACAAAAGAGAGTGACAGTCTTATCTAAGATCCTAATAGCTAAATTCTTTCACTATGATTATCATATAATGAATATAATCACATATAAGTCAAATTAAACAAAGAAACCCATAGTCAGTTATAAAGCATTTCATGATGTTTGATATACTACATGAGCAATTTTATGACCTTTGCAATAGCACCAATTAGGTACTTAAGAAGCTTGCAGAGTCCAGCTAGAAATGGAATTATGAGAAGACGCAGAAGTCATTTTCCTAAGCATATTAACTGGAGTTAGAGTATACTCATACATTAAATTGGAGATACTAGGATACAAGATTGTATCATGATGAAGGGAGTACATAGCATCAAGTAAAGACTTGCTTTCTTTTCTTCTACCATATTTGTGGTGATTCTGTATATTAGATCAAAGCTTAGCCAAAGCAACAGTCATGTCTGAATTGCTTGTCATTTCTTCAGTCAATACCCTATTCAATGTGCTGCAATTATGTATTGAGTTAAGGTAAAAATGGTTGTGATGGACATTTACATATAGAGAAGAAGAGTGGTTAAGTGAGAAATGCCACCATAGGCTCATGATCTGAACACCTGTTCCCTAGTTAGTGGTGCCCTTTGGGGAGGTTATGAAACATTTGGGCAGTATGGCCTTGATGGAGGAAGTACGTCACTTGGAGGGTGGGCTTTGAGGGCTTCTAGCATTGCCTCACTTCCGGTTTGCTCTCTCTGCTTTCTGCATGTGGTTGAAGGTGTGATCTCAGCTTCCTGCTCTGGCTGCCTGCTGCCGTGCTTTCCTGCCAGGCTGGACTCTTAGCCCCCTGGAACTCTAAGTCAAAATAAACTCTTTCTTCCATAAGTCACTTTGAGTCACTGTTTTAACATAACAATGAAAAGTAAATAAGGGAAGTTGTTTTCTATATACTACTCAAGATGAAATGCTCTGCTCCTGGCTCAAGCCAATAGCTCCACTTGTGTATAACATCTCACCTTCCCCTGAATATCCAGGATACACATCTGATCAACCTTTCCTTGAAAAATTATCACACTTTCCTTGAAACTGGATTCCATTAGCATCTATATTTGTCATCTTAAAAACATTTTCCTAGCCCTTCTCGCTCAGCTACAGTCTCATCTGACAGACTTTAAAAACTTCCTTTTGAAGAACAGCTTGAAAATCACTCTCTTTATGCCTCCCAGTATCATGCACATTGCTCTGTTTGATACACGCACATTGCCCTACTTGCTTGTGTTTACATAGTTCGCCCCTGTTTTCTAGAAGGTGATGTAATTTACTTCTTTGCTGTATTATGATTTGTCTTAGAATCTATGATTTGTAAGAGCCATGACTTTATTTTTTCCTTGACGTTTCCTAATGACCTAGCTCAGCTCCTGGCATATAAAAGATAGTCAATAAATATAAAGCAAATGGATGTTTAAGTACTTGCCTATAATGGTTCTAAATATGCCTCCACATGACATTGCCTCTCAAAAATAACCTACAAACTACCTTGAAAGTTGACAGTAAAGTAAAACCCTTTAAATGTTGCAAAATGTTTGTGCACTAACCTGATTTTAAACACTATAAAACCCAGAAACTAGAATTAAAGGTTCCTCTAGGGGCTGGGGAAATGGCTCAGCAGTTAAGCACACTGGCTGCTCTTGCAGAGGGTCCAGGTTCAATTTCCAGCACCCACGTGGTGGTTAACAACCATCTGTTGTTCCAGGGGAATAAAATGCCCTCCTCTGACCTCTGCAGGCCTTGCACAGCATGGGTCACTTACACACATGCAGGCAATACACTCATACAAACAAAATAAAAATAATAAAATATTTTTCAAGTTCCTCTAGAGAACCTTAACATCCAGAGTTGTAGACATGCACTAATTCTCTCATGGGATACAATGTGACAACTGAGTTTGTATTTCAATAGAAATTCAGTATAAACTCGGAAAAAAAGACTCACAATTCTCTCAGAAGAAATTTAATGACTTAATTAAACATACGGGTGCTTTTTAATAAAAGTATCTTCCTTTCAGAAAACAAAGAACTTATTCTGCAACACTGCATTTTTTCTTTATTCTTGAGAATCTCATACATATATACAATGAAGTATGGACATATTTATCACCATTTCCCTACCCCAATTCCTCTCATCTCACCCCAACACACCCTCCTCTAAACACTATACCTTCTTTTATATTTTAAATATTTTTTTTATAATCCACTAAGTCCAGTTAGTGCTGCCAATATATGCACTGGTATTGGTCTGGAGCATAGGAAACCTACCAGTGGGCACATCCTCAAAAAAGAATGATTCTCCCTCCCTCAAGCAGTTATCTTCTTCCAGTTATCCTCTTCAGTAAGGGGTAGAGCCTGGAAAGCATCTCCCCTATCTATGTCAGAATTTGGGTTGGCTTCATTTTGTGTAGGTCTTGTGTAGGTAACCACAGCTAGTGTGAGCTCATGAGTGTGATAGCAACGTCATGTCAGAAGACAGCCCTTCAAAGCACTTATCTCCATCCTCTGCCTCTACATTCTTTCTGCCTCTTCTTCCATGATGTTCCCCACCCCTGGTTGAGAGGGCTGTTGATAGAGATGTCTGCTTTAGAGCCAAACACTCAAGTCTCTCATTCCCAGCATTTTTACCCGTTATTCATCTGTGCACTAACAGCTGCCCATACAATGTGTACTTTTCGTTCTACAAAGAACACAATTTGAATTCAATGACAAGAAAAATTAAAATGTCTTATATTAAGTGTGTAAAAACTATGTAAGGCTCTTTGAAAACTGAAACTGGGTCATGTCAGACATCCCCAAATGGGCATTTTGCTGCCAAAAATCGGGATGAAAGAAGAAATAGTGACAACAGAGAGGCACTGGTAGAACGAGGAGGCACATGATATGTAAAGCTGCAAGGAGGCAAGTCAAAACTAGAATGCACTTTTAAAATACCTGGACATGAGAGCAGCTGGAGAAGATTTCTTTAAATGTCTAAGGCAGGAAATCTTTCTTTAGGTATATCACAGTCTAACACAGACATTGATACATGCGTAAATAGCTGTCATGTAAAAAAGTAGACAACAATAACATAATAATGAAGTATACAGCGGATAAGAGACTTCTGATTAAAAGGACTAGGAAACCATCAAGTAGACTATACCTTGAGAACTTATCCTAATGATAGTGGGATTTGAATACGGACATGGAGGCCAGACGAGCAGTTAGCCATCAGGGAGCAGGTGTAGTGGAGGAAGGAGAAAACTTAGGAACAAGAAGTTCAGTCTCCAAGTGACACTTCCATACACACTGACCAAGAACTATTCAACCAACTTTCTATCTTCATTTAATTATGACAGAGTGTCTTGATTCAAATGATCCCTAAAGAGAAAAGTGATTTGCTTGGCTGGTAGGCTGCTAAGCTTTGCCAAACATTAAGAGGGGAAGTGTGAGCAAGCCTCTGGATATGGCCAAAGAAAGCCTTAGTGCTCTGAATGTAGGAGCAAGCCCAAAGTCAATTCCAACCACAAATAATCTATATGTCCTGCAGAGCAGGGAACTAAATAAAAACAAAGACCAAAGAAATAGGATTTATTCCACACCATGTAGACACATATTATTAAGAAGATAATTGAAGGGAACAGCAAGATGATGGGTCACATATTTTATCTGTTTTTAAATATATCTATAAACATAGTGAAAGTTCTGATAGAGAGATTTCTGGAAAAACGTACACTGAGTAGATCACACACCTCTACACATCATGTCTTATTACATTAAACCTAATTAAATGAAAGGAAATGTTATCATCCTCCACAATTTCATACTGTTTTCTTGAACCACAGACTGTTCATATTTGTTGAGGTTTTCATGTGGCCATGAATCTCCAAAGAAGCTTTCCTTATGCATCCTTTGATAAAATGTCACCAGAATCCAGTGGCTCTGGTTTACTGTGTCTGTTAGAGCCTTGATGGGTCTTCATTCTGCATCCTGTGTTTACTTTCCTTTCTCTCCACTTAAAAACAGTCTTGCCTATTACATATAGGACCCAAAGATAAGACTGATCCAATTTAAACCCGTTTTGTTGATGAAGGATGTCAACTAATGTGTAAAGAGTGAACATGAAGGCCCTCAGCCACTTCATCACCTTTGTGGCACACTAGCAAGTGAACATCATGGATTTGGTGATTGGAAAGAGCCCTGTTGTATCCATACTCACACAATTTAGATATCTTACTTCTCACCCTCCACTGACCATCAACAAATGATTTATTGTCCTAAACATGCCCTGGAAAAATATTTCTTCAGATAAAGTACTCAAAGTAAACCAGAAGAAATATGTTCTATAACATGCTACTGTGGTTTCTCTTACTGGTCTTGAAACAATAGGAGTCATAAGAGTCAACTTTGGTATAGTGTAAAATTCTCATTTCTTTGTAGGATGAGGGGTTACAAATGAGCTATTTGGGATCTTTAGGTTCACTGCATGAGGCAGACAGAAGTGAGATCTCAATCGGGGATCTCATATTCCTAACACCTACAAATGGCATTTCATCCTTTAATGATAAATGCAAGCAAGGCATGCATTTTAACTATCTAACTCTTAAATTGTGAAAATAGACTACCCACTAAGTTAACACTAAAAACTAATAACTTTCTCTTAATTCATTAATAATGCCTACAGTTCTCTATAATTGCATATATCATAATGCTTTTAAGTTAATACAGTGTAGTTCATGGGTCAACTTTGTACTATGGACATAATTGTTTTACAGTCCTCATTGTAAAATTGAATTGGACAATAGCATTTAATAACCAAGATATTTCTATACATTGCAAAGCCGGCATTAGTGGAAGTGGAGGGAAAGACTCTCTGAAGACACAGTAATTTCTATTCATTAGGAATTCAGCAGGCAGAGTACCAGGAAACAGGGCTCTTGGCTGCTGCACGGAGTGGGCTGAGGGTTCATAGTCAATAGTCCTTGAGAGTGGAAGGTGGGAGAAGGGACAGTGATATGAGCTATCCCACGGCTAGAGCAGGGGTCCTGCTCTTCACCAGGGCAACACAGGGGCTAGGGATGGGGATGTGGTGCCTGTGTCAGAAGAGTGGTTACACAAAGAGACTTGCACTGATGAATAACTGTGCAAAGAACAGTGCAAAATAAATATCCCATTCTCCAAAGAGGTATATTTGGACAGTAATTAGACATGTGTTGTGGTTTCAGATTGAACTGGAAAGTGTTCCTCTCTATTTTCTAGAAGAGAGTTTGTGAAACGGACGTTAATTCTTCTTTCAGTGCTGTTAGTCTCCAGTGAAACGACCTGGGTTTGGATATTTCTTTTTAGACTTTAAATCACAAATTCACGTTCTTTAATGTTTATAGGACTATGTGGATCATCTAATCATTTTGGGGGCTTGTGGTTGTGAAGGAATTGGTCGATTGTGGTTGCCAAATGTTTAAAGACAGAGTTCATTGCGATATTCTCCTACTTGCCTTTAAATGGCCACAAGTCTAAAATGATAACCTTCGTCTCATTTCTGGTACTGCTGATTTGGGTCGTTTTGTTGTTAATCTTGCCTTGAGGTTTATCAATTTTCAAAGAGCCAGCTTTTTGTTTCTTTTATCTTCTCCATGGCTTCCCTATTTTCCAGCTCATTGTTTTCTAACTTTATCTTTTTCATTTTCTTAGTTTTTCTTGCTTTGGGTTTATTTTGCACTTCTAATTTCCTGAGGTAAGCACTAGGTTAATGATATTGGTCTTTTCTTGTTTATTTTTTTAATGTTTTATTATATATTGTTTTTATTTTATGTGCATGAGGGCATGGCCTACATGTATGTAAGTGCACAAGTGTCGCGTAATGCCCGCAGAAGTCAGAAGAAGGTGTCAGATCCAATGGAACTGGAGAGTTGTGGATGGTTGTTAGCTGCCTTGTGGGTGCTGAGACTTGGACCGAGGTCCTCTGCAAGAGCAGCCAGTGCTCTTAACTGCTGAGCTGTCTCTCCAGCACCTTCTTGTTTCTGATGTAAGCCTTTAATTCTCTAAGTTTCCCTTCCCATGAGGTCCCTGCTGTTTGCAGAGAAAATGCTTTCATCTCCAAAGTTGTATAATACACTTGGGTTCTCAAATAAACACTCTTCTTTTCACTCCAGAATCAAATGCTCTCTAACTTTACCCTGGTGATGTTTTGGTTTTTTTGGCAGAACATATTTCTGATCACAGCACCATTATGGACACTGACTGCCCTCATTAGTGAACCAACACCAGCAGATCCTCTTCCAGAATTCTAGCACACCAGGACAAGTAACCATGTCAGGATGTGACTTTCCCAAGTTTAAACCTAAAAAGACCTTCATTAAACTCATTCTCACTAACATGTGAGCATGTACATCTACATTTCAGTAGGGAATCCTTCTGGAATCACAACCTCAAGGCCTTACGGAGCTCCATCACTGCACCTGGCATGGGGTGGATTAAAGATCAGTCCTCTTCATGAATTTGTTCTATGAAGGAGTGAGATAAACCATAGCAGGACCAACAAAACCTTCTCCATATTTTGTTTTAAAGCTACTAAAAATAGACATCACCTGTAGGATTGGAAGTTTAAAGACTCACTGGAGAAAGTAGATGGAAAAGAATGTCTGAATAGTATTGTATCGGTTGTTTCAATGCACGGGTCCTTCATGTGTTGTCCCTGAACCAGCATCATTGACATTATTTGGGAACTTGTCAGAAATGTAGATCTTAAGGCGTACTCCAGGCTTAGTAAATTTAAAACTTTAGGATGGGGCCCAGGAACCTGTGATGTATTAAGGCCTTCTGGATGGTTCTGGGATAGCTAATGTCTGACCAACACTGCTCTGATAGGCATACAAGTCAAAAACCCAGCTCTTGCTCCAAATCTAGAATTTCTAGTAACCTAAGAGGAAGATTTGTTGACTAACTGAGCTTCATCATGCTGTGACTTAGCTCCTCTGGAGATAAAAAGATCAAGGTGGCAAAGGAGGGTCTGTGGTCCAGGAGAGTCAGCCTCTGTTGAGGCAGCCCAGTAACTGAAGTCCATGGGTCTGGCTTGCATTCTCATGACTGAAAGTACGTCAAGGTCCCAGGATTTCTTTTCTCCTTAGTTTATAGAGGTTGAGTATCCCTAACCAGAAAATCTAAAGTCTGAAAGGCTCTGAAATTGAATTTTTTAAGTTTTTTTAAAAAAATTTATTGAATTTTTGTGTATTTCATTCAGAACATCTCAATCAATCATCTTTATACCCCATTTTCCACCTGCACCCTCCCATACCCCCCACACTGAGATTCATACATTCTGTCACTTGTGTCAAGGCCTATTACGTCAAGCTAGTGTCCCCAGATGTTCCTCAGTGCTGAAATTTTTTAAAGTGATGATACTTAAAAGTTTTGAACTTGGAATTGAGTTTGGATTTTCACATAAAAGATGCTTAACAAGCAAAATCTATACCTATACAAGCTTCTTTTGCACTACACAGAGACTACTACAGAATGCCACAACTGATTACACACAGACTTTGTCTGTGAATTGCCCAAGCCTAGGTGGCACATCTGCAATGCAACCTCTGCACCTAAGGCTCATAGAACACAGAACAAGGGGTAAAGAGGGCACTAATGAATATCTTAATTCTCATTAATGAAGCTCTTCATGCAACAGAAGGCCAGGAACACAAAAGGTCACAAATGGCCAAGCGTAGAGACTTAAAAGTCTGCAGAATGCTGGTCCTTAGACAGGAAGTTTAATACTTCACCCACCTAAGGTTCCACTGTGGAAAGGGGATGGAAAGATTGTAACAGCCAGGAAGGAGGTGGATGACCATATGGAAATAGAGTCCTACAAGCTCCTGGGACCCTGCTCATTGGAACCTGCAGCAATGGTGTCAGCATGCACAGGACCCACACAAACTCAAGCAGACAGAAACCGAGCATAGAACTGGGGAAATGGACAGCAGATCCCAATCTTAGCAGAACTATTGGCAGCTCATTACCACTGGGTAAGGACCGGTTGCTCTTCATAAAAGGAGGGACTCTGGATAGGTTGACTAGACCTCAGTGGTGGGGACACTAACTTGACACCATAGGCCTTAACACAAAAGACAGAATGAATGAATTCCAGTGGTGGGGGTGGGGGCGGCTATGTGCGGTACCAGTGGGGACAGGGATATAAAGATGATTAAGATTGATTGAGATATTCTATATGAAAAATTTAATAAAAATAAATTAAAAACAAAACAAAACCAAAAACAAATACGCCCAAATTCAAAAATCTCCAAGATTGAGAATATATATGGTCCCAAGGGAGACACTGAGCTCAGGCCTACCTGGAGAGTAGGCTTAGAGGAAAAGCAAGGGCGAACTCTGCAGTGGTTTCTCACAGAGGAAATGGGGAAGCAAGAATCATTGCCTCTCTCTTTCTTTCTTTGAAAAACTGCTGTTGGAACTGACCTAGAACAGGGTGCTCACATCTGCAATCCAATCAGAATGTGATACACTTTTGGTGATCCGGGTCCAACTAACCCATCAGCTGTTCTGTTATAGCTATGGGACTTGCCAAAGGTGAGCTTATTTGCAGGAAGGGTAAGTTTATTAACAGGCAGGAAGGAGAGAAGCCAAGGGCCCTCCTTCCACTGAGGGACCTTTTGCTCTGCTCATTAAGGGGTCTGTAGCAGGCAACCAGGTGAACTGAAAACAACTGGTGCTCACATCAATCAATTTTGCTACTTGTTAGGAGCTCTAATTAAAGAGCAAAATCAAAAAGAGAAAAAAAGAAACCTCTGGGGAGCAATGATTAACGTCGGTTGTGTTTCTTCCTGTGGGACTTCTATAATCCTTGCTCCCCTTAGCACTCCAAGTTCCAAGTTCTTCACAGGAGAACACAGGCGCTCACCCTATTTCCTTTCTTCTCATTCTTCCTTTCTTCTTTGACCTAAAGAAGCAGTTTGTGAAATCTTAGCTACAAAAACTGCAATTAGAAATCCAAGGAAGAGCCAGGACCATATGTGCATCCACAGTCTGTCTCAAACAAACCATTTTTTAGGAAAAGAGCACTGAGATCAAAAAGAAAATTTGGGATTGGAGTAAATTAAATCTAATCTCATCACCAGAGCTTAAGGACAGACCTGCCACCTTCATCCCAACATAAACAAGTAGGGAACTTAGCAGTAACTATGAGGCCTCTTATTTCATAAGGTGGATTTGGAAAACATTTAAATTGTATGTTTTCATAACTATAATATACTGCACAAATACAAATATGATTCATTTTATACTGTTAGCCACATCTTTAGGGATTGAAAAAACACACATTTGTAGGAAAAATATGCAGTCTGGATTTACTAAGTTAGCAGATGCCTCTGGAAATCTGCCTTTAGGTAATGACTCACCATGCTATAATACTATGAATAGGAGGCTTTGTAGAGGTGATCACAGTCTGGTTGATGTTTGTATAGAAACACCACACATTCAACATATGTAAAGATGTGAATTCATTGGTTGGTTAACTAGATTGGTTTGTTATTGTTGTTGTTTGCGTGTTTGTTTGTTAAGACAGCCTCCCCGTAGCCCCAGCTGGTCTGGAATTCACAATTTACTATGTAGGCCAGGCTGGACTCAATCTCAGAGATCCATCCACCTGCTTCTGTGTCCTGAGTGCTGGGATTAAAGAAGTGTGCCAACAAGCCCAGCAAGCCAGATTGTATTTTTGTCCAATGTGAACAAATGCCTGAGAGTTTAAAAAAAAAAAAAAAAAAAAACTAAAGAAAGGTCTTATTTTGGCTCCTGGCTTCAAAGGCTTCATTCTAAGGCTGGGTGACTCCATTGTTTCTAAGGCAGAATGCTACAGAGGAAAGTAGAGATGTAGTTGTTCACCACGTGGAGGCCAGAAAACTCAGAAAAGCATGCCTGAGCAGTGGCCTTCCCTCCGCTGCCTTTATTCTATCCAGGTGCCCTATCTATAAGCTGGTAACATTTGTTTTGAGGAGTGGGATCTTACTAATCTAGGTGATTATCAATTCAATCAGTATGACTATCAAGATTATCCATTACAATTACCAATGTATTTTGAAGGTAAAAAGGATTTTGCTTCTGTAAAACATAAACAAATTCAGTTTTCAGTTCTCAATGTTTTATACATTTCTTTTGAAAGTAAATAAAGACCTCTTTTACCTCCCTCCCATCTTCTTTTCCTTTCTCTTTTTCTTCTAACGTACAGAGAAAGGATAAGGCACACCTCTTCACTTCACTATAATGACTCAAAAGGTACTCATACTTTGTGATTACAGCAAAAAAGATCAAGATGAATATATAGGAATGCAAAATGTTTTGGAGGCGAAAATAGTTTCAAAAGGAATTACAAAGGTTTCTCATGACCTTTGGGAACCAGGATGTCCCACTTTTCAGCCTGCATGCTTCAGTGTTACAAAGCAGAAGTGCTTCTCCAACCTTTGAAGTTTCACAGATTTTAAAATCTGCCAGGAAGAGGTGCAGCGTGGGAATGGAGAGATGGTTCAGCAGTTAAGAGCACTGGCTGCTCTTGTAAAGAACTCCGGTTCAATTCCCAGCACCCACATGGAGACTAGCAATGTCCATAACTCCAGTTCCAGGGGGTTCAATGCCCTCATCTAACCTCTGCAGGCATTGCACAACACAGGTGCACTTACATGCATGCAAGCAATATATTCATACACATAAAATAAAAATAATAAATAAAATATTTTTTAAAAAAAGAGATGCAATGTACGAGCCCTTAAGGGTGCTTATAAGCAAGCTGTACCATCACATTTGAGAAGTGTACATAATGATAAAAACAGAGGTATAACAGCATAGCAAAACCACCCAGACTTCTCTTTGAGAGACACAGATCATTTAACTGGTGTCATTGGCATAACGAACTGTACTTTTCTCTAGTATCTTAAGCTAGAAAAATATTCCTTACCTGGCTCAGTCACAAAAGTCCACAGAAATAGCAATCAGTCGTTTGCAAACAGAATGCTTCCTAAGCATGAATGCATTACTGAGCAGGACGCTTCTCCCAGCTAGGCTTCTGAGCAACATCAAAATGCCAAAAAAGTGACAAAGAAAATCCCAGGGCAGAGAGCTAACTGGTTCCACTGGGATCCACCAGACAAGAATATTGAGTTTTAAAGAGTAAGACATAAATCTTCAAGTAAGGAAAACTACAAACTTGAGTCATTTCTTCAATCTACAACCGGTCTCTTAAAGCAAACATTGAGGACTGCCTGGGGAAGTGATAGGACATTGGTTGACAAGTTTTCTTGTGGAAAGGTCCTGTATTCAAAGACAAAGATTTGCATGGGTGCCAACCAAGTTCAGGAGAAGATGTGGGAGAGCTCTGCAGGGAGCAGATGTTCACACAGACTCTGCTCTCCTGGGGACACTAGGTGCAATTTATTCTGTGAACCCAGATCCTACCTCTCTGTAGTGATTCTCTTTTCCACCTTCATTAGTCCCTGTAATAGTAATTTGGACATGCTCCTTTTATTTTCTGTCACTGCCCTTATTCTCCAACTCCCTTTTCTTTCTTATTTTTAGATAGAACAAAATCATTATGGTTTGGAGTAAGTTGAGCTCCTATGTGCACACATCAGTCCTTAGTCTTTGGATGTAATTGGAGATATCCAGGAATGTGTTTTGATGGGACTAGTCTACATGACTCTATACCTCTTGGTGAGTCAAAGAAATAGCTTGTCTTGAGTAAGATAAATAATAGGAGACTTGATACAAGAAGGAAAATGGAAACTCTAAGACCAGGAGTCTGCATGCAGAGTGAAGTGAGACAAATAAAACCTGCAATAATTTTCCATTATTGTCAGTCCCTGGGTCATGATTTCCTTTGTGAGTACGGATAACTCCAATGACAACAGGAAAATGAGTCTGCACCTGACACTGGCCCCAATTACAAGTCTGTTTTCCATAATCTGCTGATGCACCTTTTTCCCATCTCCCCTCTACTACAAAGACCCAGGTCCTTCCTGCCTCTTCCCACCTTCCTCAAACATGTTCTCTGAAGACTGATATTCCAGCCAGTTACCCAAGACTTATAGATCAGAGCAGGCAATTTAGAAAGCAGTTTGGTTCATCCAAACTGCTAAACACAGAGATGCTAACAAAAGGAGCAAACATCACGAACTGCTTCTCATCCTTCTTCTTCTCTACCACCTCCCATAAGGAGTCTTATTAGACATCATCTTTTCTCTGTTCACAGTCCCTATGTTATATATCTATGAATGTAATGCATGTTTATCTGTGCTTTCTGCTTTAAGAGACATTTTTCACTCACTGAGAATAGGTTTTATTCCTTTAGAAAGATATAATCTCTGTGAAGAGTGTATTTTTTTTTTAGTGTGTGGAGGGGTTGAGTATACTTGGGGGGGGGTACGTGTGCACATGTGATATGTATGTATGCATGTGTGTAGGCCAGAGGACAACCTAAGGAGTATTCCTCAGAAACACCATCCATCTCACTCGAAGCACTCTCTTATTGGCCTGGAGCTCATCAATTGAGCTAGAACAAGTAGGCAGTAAGCCCCAGGAACTCTCCTGACTCTGCCCCAGTACTGGTATCACAAGTGCACACCATCATACTGTGTGTGTGATGAGGAGCAAACTCATGTCCTCATGCTTGTGAGGCAAGCGACTTTACCTCCTGAAACCCCTACTGCTTCTCCCCTAGTCTTCTACAAAATATTGTGCAGAATTAGCAAGTGTCATCCTCCCACTGGTGGCAGCCCCAACTATTCTTTCTTCAATCTTAATGCTTTTTAGTTACAAACTGGGTCAGTCCACTTTCTATTGCCAGTAACACACAGTCACAGGCCAAGACAGTTATAAAGGCAAGAGATTTATTTTAGCTCATGGATCTCTGGTACCGGTGGTAATGACCTGTTTGCTGACAGAGGCCTGAGGCAGCTCAGAATCACATGGAAAGAGACAGGAAGTGTGTGTCTCCTGTCTCTATTTTCCTTCTTATAAAGCCATCAGGATTCAATCATGGGATGCTACCTTATAATTTTATCTAAACCTAATTACCACTGAAAAGCCCTGCCTCTAAGCCCCATCATAGATTAAGTTGGGACCCTCTTAACACTTCACAATGGGGATTAAATTCCAACACAGGAACCTTGGGGGACATTCAAATCAAACTATATTCTAAAATGCAAACACAGTTATTCCTACTGCAGAAACTTGAGATCTGTGCTCACCTCCTGCCGTTTGAAGTTCTGGACATATTCTTCAAACTGTTCATCTTTTGTCTCATCAGCTTTTCCCAGCTTCTGGAGGACCTGGTTTGTGAAGGAAACAAAACAGTTTGATTTAATGACGTTTCCAGTGCAGGATGTGCCTTTTCAGTTAAGGCTGCTGCTTTTCTCTGGGCACTCGGAGGAGAATCTCCCTTCAGTACTGCTGGCTTTTCTGTTCCAGAAAGCTACCGCATGGTGGTTTTGAGGCTGAATGAACTTGAATTGTAATCACAGATTGAGTACCCACAAGCTGCGCCATACTGGGCCTCAAGGCTCTTACTGCATTGCATTCATTTACATAGTTATTTGTTTCTTCTAAGAGCATGGATGCATCCATTTCCTAGGGACAGCATTAAATTCTCCTGACCATGTTCTAATTCTCCCCTAATTCGATAAACATTCAAAGAGATCATGAGGTATACAAAGCCCCATGCTAACCACTGAACCTCCAGAAATACAAAATAAATAAATCAGAACTGAACATTTATTCAACATCTGACAGTTTAGTAGAATACATAAGGCAAGTCCATAAATTAAAAATCAGAGTCAATGTATTACAAGCAATACAAAGAAATTACAGAGTGTTCTTAACAATAGCCCAAGGAGCTGAAGTTTCCAGAGAATGGTTTTAGAAGTTCTTTACAATCTGCTATTAGGAATTCCAATGGACAGGAATGAGGCAGAGTTCATCACAAACAAGGAAGATATCTAAGCAATCACCATAGGAAGAACTATGCCTGGAAGACAGGAAAGGATGCCAAGCAAAACATTTCTTAAAGACAAACAGAAGGTCACTTGGGAGCAGAGCAGATGGAGCCCAAGTGCTATACTGGCTTCACTGTTCAACATTAAGTCCTCACACCTTGTATTGAGACCGACAGCTTATTCGAGGACATGGAAATTTCATAAGCACTGCCTTGTAGAAATTCACCCTCTGATACTCTATGGCATTGTCAAACATTTTAAAGTACAGAATTATGTAAATAACATTCTTGACTATGTTTTGGACCAGATTTTGCCAATTTCTTCCCCCAAATGAAGCTGTAGATTTATAGAAGATTTATAAAGAGATTTTATAAAGAGACCCTTTCAAACAAGGACCAAGTGAGAAAAGTAAACTAAATCTTGCAAAGAGACCACAGAGATCTCGGCTGCTCTTGGTGCCGTGTTTAGCTGACAGTTTTCTTGGCTTCCTTTAGACTAGGCTACTGTTCGACTCCAAAAGGACAGAGTAGACTTGGGATGTTGATGCAGTAGAGATGCAAAGTTTCTGTCCCAGGGAAAAGATTAACCACAAAGATGGTGTTTATAAAACTCCTAATTCAAAACTTCTTTTAAAAGTTATTAGTTATTATCATGTTAATTGAATTTTTTTAGTGTGTGTGTGTGTGAGAGAGAGAGTGTGTGTGTGTATGTGTGTGTGTGCGTGTTTGTGTCTGTGTCTGTGTGCGTGCATTCCCAAAGATGCCATAGTGCATGAGGTCAGAAGACAATTCCTCCACATTGGTTCTCTCCTGCCACCTTGTGGAATTTCGGAATCAGACTCAGGTCATCTGAGCACAAGCATCTCTAAGCGTTGAGCCATCTTGCCAGATCAAGATTACAATTTCCTTATTAAATACTCCATAAATACTTGGCTGCTCAAAATATACCTTGAACCAATTTGATATCTTACTAAACATTAAGATAATGAATTGAATAAAACCTTTGACATGTTTTATATTTATGCTTTAACAATCAAATCAACTTAGATGCATAATGCAAATGCAAGATATTGCTGCGATTTTCATTTTCTTTTTGGTGGAAAATGTGTAGATCCTTTGTTGATAAATAAGATATGATTAAACAAAGAATGACAGCTGGTTGGATAATAAAATAAGAAATTAAGACTCCCTCCATGCCAGTCACTCTCTGCCTTCTTCCTGGACCCACAGACGACAAGGCCTGGCCCCTAATGGCCTACATCTTCCCCACCAGTGTGCAGGCACCATCTCAGACCCACTGCCCTTAGTGGGAGCAGCTGCCTTGACTTTGCCCCCCCCCCGCCATTACCATCATCATCCCAAAAGCTGCCTTGTTAGAGGCCTTGGAAGTTGCTGACATCTTCTTTTTGGTTGGGGAAGCAGCATCACTCTTGAGACCGAGGCCCTGGAGCTTCAACTCTTATAGTATTTTTGTTACTACTGTTGTTATATTGAAAAGGAAACGCATAATTATGAAGGTCACACTTGGAAGAGAAGCAAAACTGAATAAACTGGGGGCTCCTGACCTCTCATCTGTCCCCCACATTTTCATTATAATTTTAACAAAGAAGAATTTAGCCTTATTGCTTCTTTACTTTTTTGTCTTTTCATGAAAATTTCTGTTTGAAAGAAAATTCTGACAAATGACCTCTGACCATGCAAATACACACACTTGCGTACACACAAACACAAGCCCTGAGGTAACAGGCGAATGGCAAGTAATATGAACCAAGTAGTTTTCCCCTCACTCTCAAAGTCCTTTTCAGGCACTCCAGATTATGAAACTCTTTAAGAAGTGGCAAGTCCTCATCTGATGACAGCTGTTCACTGCTAAGGAAGACTGCCAGTCTCTTCTCAGCAGGCAGCAGCAGGCAGGTTCTCAGTTCCTCAGCCTGCTGTTGTAGTGGATGGACACATCTTTTCCACGGGAGGAAAGCTGCAGGTGTGTACTGCACATCAGAAACATACATCTCCTAGGCTGTGTGGTTGAGGTAGTGGGAAGATCACTGACAGATTCCTGCTCTCAGGTCTTCATGGAAATTTCAAATCATGGTCCCTTGATTTTCATGTTTTAAGAATGACATCATATAAATGACACAATAAAAACACACAAAACCATTCATAGATGGAAAGAGACATAAACGAATTTCTAATTGGATGTTGTCATTGAGAACAACAGTAGTCTATAGAGAATTCTGAGTTCTAGTGCTCCTGCTTCTTGGTGCCAGCTGCCTTCAGTGTCAGTTACTGGACCAGAATAGACAGTATAAGAAACTTGGGATTATGTATGCATGTTTTTAAAACTCTAAAATATATTCTAATAAAACATTGATTATTTATACAAGAAGATAATTTTCTTCATTTTAGTGGCCTATTCCACAATTTCCTCAATGGTAATGTGTAATTAAGGCATTCAGAAAAAATCATAGCGATTAATAAATAACCTTTCATGATGCAGTTTGTGTTACAACTTAGATCTATGTTCCCAGAGTCTAATGTGTTGATGCTGACACCCACTGCATCAATATTCAGAGCTCTGGGAAAGATATTAGATCATGAGGGTTCTGCCTTCAACAATGGATTAATTTACTAGTGAGTTCATAATTTGATAGCATATATTGAGAGTTTATAAAAATGGGAGATGATTGTTAACTGCCATGTGGGTGCTGGGATTCGAAGCCCGGTCTTCTGCAAGAACAACCAGTGTTCTTAACCGTTGAGTAGATCCAATGGGGTACGCCCCTCTATGAGCCCCACCCCTTGTCCCTAGTCCCTTTCTATCTTTGTCAGCCTCCTGGCAGCCATGAGATGGCCTCTTTGTGCTCCTGTCTCCATAACGGTCTGCCTTATTTGGGGTCCTGTATTTGTTATTTGTTATGCTCCAGCAAAACAAAATACCTGACAAAGGCAACTTGACGAACAGAGGGTTTGTTTTGGCTTACAGTTCAAGGGGATAATCTATTTGGGCAGAAAAGTCACAGCAACTTGAGCTTGAGAAAGCTGGTCTCATTGCATCCACAGTGAGGAAGCAAACAGAAATGGATATAGTCCAGTTCTTCCAGTCCATGTAACGGTACCACCTACACATAGACTGGATCTTCTCAGATGAATTAGCTCAATCTACAAACTCATTCACAAATTTGACCAGAGATTGGTCTCAAAGGTGATTCTAGATCCTATCACTATGACAATCAGTATAAATCATCACAGCCTCAAATATTAGACTTAAAATACAGAGTGAAATCTTTGAAATTGTCATCAGAAATAACCCTTTTTAAATTTCCCTTTATGAGATATTTTGTCACAATAATGGATAGCTAGCCCATCTTGAACATATTATATTTATGTATTATATTCTGACACAAGTAAAATTTTAGTTATCAGTTACAAGACTACTCAGATTGATGAGTGAGTTAGTGTCAGTTGAGAGTGAAATTTCCAGAGGCATCCATCAAAGACCTATATCCAAGTCAGCAGTTCATGTATAAAGTAAAATTCTTAGCAGTGTCTACTTCACAGTTTTGTGTGGAACAAATAAGGAAAACATGAAAATGCTGACATATAACGCCTGGTATATAGTTCATGGACAGTAAATAAAATCAAATATTATTATAGATATTTTGTCTAAAACTACATCAATCATGTAAGTTTATGTTGATAAAAAGCAGAGGAAAATACTGAAAATGTTATATGATGAGAACCAAGGCTCATGAAGGATCTTATTAAGTTGAAATTTAACAGGGATAAAAGATAAAAATATAATTGTACCAGACTCCCCCAGCCACACTCACCCTCCCATCTCCCCTGCCGGTCTCTCCTCCTAGCCTGGGTCATGTCCCATTCCTTGTCTTGGCGCCCCAGGCACCTGGGAAACCACCACTGCTTCTTCCTGATCCTGTGCATCCAGAGCAACTCAGTTCCTTCCCAGGTCCCCAGAAGCACTGCTTCTGGGCCCGGCCCTGCCCTCGCCTCCCTCGGTTTCCCTGGGCCTGCCGGACCCACAGGCCTCTCTCCGACCCCAAGGCCTCTCCAGGGTAAGTCGATCTTGCCCTCCATGCCTTGATTCCCCCAGCCTCACTCACCTTCCCATCTCACCTGCCAGTCTTTCCTCCTAGCCTGGGCCTTGACCAGCCTCTTTCCTGATTGCCCTGGATGATCGTTCTTCTTCCTGGTCCTTTGCATCCAGACCAACCCAGCTCCTCAGTGCAGTCCCCAGGGGCCCTTGGGGCTGCTTCCCGCCCCAATCCTCCTTTACATCTCGGGTGGCACGGCCACCAGTGCCCTAGAACAGCATCTTTCCTGGGCCCAGCTCCCGGGGAAGTCCAACTCCCAAATTCCTGAGGCCCAAATCTATCCTGGAGGGATCCAGACCTTAGGAGAAAGCAGGAGAGCATCTGATCATCTGACTTGGGACTCTGTGGAAACTCCTGAAGACAAAAGCAATCTGGCCACTCCAATAAAAAAACAAAAGAGAGAAATGGAAGCTTAGAGGAACCAGCCTTTCACACCCAAAAATCAAACCACAAAGACACATAAAGTTCACAAAAAGAAGCAGACCTAAACTTGAAGGCTTGAGTCTCACACAAGAATCAGAAACTAAAAAATAAATTCACATGTCAAAATCATAGAGAAAAATAACATGAAAAACCAAAATACCATATCAACACCAAATACCAATAGTCCTCTAGAGGAGTACAATGAGAAACCCCTAGAGATAATGCAGGATATGGAACTCAAAAGAACACTTATAAACATGATAAAATAATTCAGTGAATTTAAAAGAACACACAAACAAATCAAAGAACTGAGAGAAGATAGGGATAAACTTCTGAATGAATTCAGAAAAGAGTTAGAAATATTGAAGAATACTCAGGCTGAAATGAAGAAGGAAATGAAACACTCAGTAAGCCAATTAGAAAC
>NW_008349483.1:182228-183588 GCF_000622305.1 Nannospalax galili
TGAGACTGACCTTGAACTCCTAATCCTCTGTCTGTCCTCTCTGTCTCCTCTGTCTGTGTCTCTGTCTGTCCTCTCTGTCTCCTCTGTCTGTGTCTCTGTCTGTCTCCTATTACACACCTCAGCTGTTCATATAGCGTTTCCAACAGCCCTCCCTCTAGCCAGGACCAATCAGGGCACACACACGTGCAGCGGGCAGGCAGAGTGCAGCTCATTAGCCACGTAGCAAGATCATCAGGCTGGCAGCACCTGTTTTTGGGCTCACCATACTTCAGAGTTGGGGTAAACAAGCGGGATTCACGAGCCTTGGCAATCAGCCAAGAGTTGAAGTAAACAGCACTAGGTTTGGCAGCCAGCCAGGGTTCCATCTTTGGCTGGCTCGGCTGTGCTCGCTTCCCACACACATCTTTCATTAATAACTTTAAATATTAATGGACTGAACTCCCCAGTCAAAAGACACAGACCAGGTGAATGGGTTAAGAAACAAAACCGATCTTTTTGTTGTCTGCAAAAAACCCATCTCAGTTTCAAGGACAGACACTATCTTAAAGTGAAAGGATGGAAAAAAATATACCAAGAAAATGGTACTAAGAAAAAAGCAGGTGTAGCAATTCTAATATCTGAGAAAATAAGACTTTAAAACTAATCAGAAGAGATAAAGAGAGTCACTTCATTCTGATCAAAAGAACAATAAATCAAGAACATATTACAATCATGAACATATACTTACCAAACTCTGGTGCACCCAACTTCATAAAAACAATATTAAAGGACTTTAAGACTCAGATTAATCTCAACTCATTAATAGTAAGGGCCTTCAATACCCCAGTGTCTCCATTAGATAGGTCAACAGGGCAGAGAGTTAACAGAGAGATATCTGAATTAAACAATACCATATATCAAATGGACATAGCAGATATCTACCGAGTATTCCACCCAAGCACCAAAGGACATACTTTCTACTCAGAACCCCATGGAACTTTTTCCAAGATTGACCATATACTGGAGCACAAAACAAACCTCAACAAATACAAAAAGATGGAAATAATTCCATGCATTCTATCAGACCACAATGCAATAAAGCTTACAATCAACACCCGAAGAAGCCAAAATCACCACACGAACACATGGAGATTAAACAACACACTCCTGAATGATGAATGGGACAAAAGAGAAATTAAGAAATAAATTAAAGTATTCCTGGAACAAAATGAAAAGGACAGTACAACACAACAAAACCTCTGGAACACACTGAAACCTGTCCTTAGAGGGAAGTTTATAGCTCTAAGTGCCTACATCAAAAAATCAGAAAGAACACAAATAAATGACTTAACACTGCAACTCAACACACTTGAAAAGCAAC
>NW_008349483.1:183894-185327 GCF_000622305.1 Nannospalax galili
GGAATACTTTAAAAACATATATGCTCCTAAATTTGAAAACCTAAAAGAAATGGACCGATATCTAAAGGCATGGGAAGCACCAAAATTAAACCGAGAAGAGATTATCAGCTTAAACAGACCCATAACACAGAAAGAAATTGAAACAGTAATACAAAACCTCCCGACTAAAAAAAGCCCAGGTGAGATGGATTTACAGCAGAATTCTATCAGACATTTAAAGAAGATATACATCTGATACTACTTAATTTATTCAAGAAGATAGAAATGGAGGGAGAACTTCCAAATTCCTTCTATGAAGCCAAGAATACCAAATATCTAATATTTGATATTAGAATCACTCTAATACCAAAGCCAGGTAAAGATACAACCACCACCAACAACAACAACAATAAAAAACTATAGACCCATATCCTTAATGAACATAGATGCAAAAATTCTCAATAAAATACTTGCAAACTGCATACAGACACACATCAAAAAGATCATCCACAATGACCAAGTCGGCTTTATTCCAGAGATGCAGGGATGGTTCAATATACGTAAGTTAATACATGTCATAAATGATATAAATTGGCTCAAAGACAAAAACCACATGGTCATCTCAATAGATGCAGAGAAGGCCTTTGACAAAATTCAACATGCATTTATGTTCAATGTCCTAGAGAGAACTGGACAGGAGGGAGGATACCTCAACATAATTAAAGCCATATATAACAAACCCACAGCCAACATCATTCTAAATGGAGAAAAACTGGAAGCATTCCCATTGAAATCAGGAACCAGACAAGGCTGCCCACTACCTCCACTTCTTTTTAACATAGTACTCGAAACTCTTGCAAGAGCAATAAGACAAGAGCAGGAAATTAAAGGAGTAATAACTGGAAAAGTAGAGCTCAAATTGTCCCTTTTGTAGAATGATATGATATTATATCTAAGAGATGCCAAAATTTCTACCAGAAAACTCCTGGAAATTAGTAATACGTTCAGTAAAGTGGAAAGTTATGAAATTAATCCACAAAAGTCTGTAGCCTTGCTATATACCAAAAACAAGCAATCAGAAAAAGAGTACATGCAAACACTCCCCTTCACAATAGCTGCAAAATATATATATATATATATATGATATCTAAGAGACCCCAAAAATTCCATCAGAAAACTCCTAGAAATTATTAACAAGTTCAGTAAAGTGACAGGTTACAAAATTAACCTACAAAAGTCTGTAGCCTTTCTATATAGCAATAACAAGCAATCAGAGAAAGAGCACATGGAAACACTCCCCTTCACAATAGCTGCAAAATATATATATATATCGGAATTAACCTGACCAAAGACATTAAAAACCTCTACAATGAAAAATTAAATCTTTAAAGAAAGAGACTGAAGAAGACAACAGAAGATGGAAGGACCTCCCATGCTCATGGATTGGAAGAATT
>NW_008349483.1:185347-189146 GCF_000622305.1 Nannospalax galili
AGACAGCAGAAGATGGAAGAACCTTCCATGCTCATGGATTGGAAGAATTAATATTGTGAAAATGACCATCCTACCAAAATCCATTTACAGATTCAGTGCAATGCCAATCAAAATCCCCATGAATTGGTGAAAAGACCATACTAAGATTCATATGGAAGCACAAAAGACCTCGGATAGCCAAAGAAACCCTGAGAACTAAGAGCAATGCCGGGTGGATTACTATACCAGATTTTAAACTGTATTACAGAGCTATAGTCATAAAAACAGCATGGTACTGGCACAAAAATAGACCCATAGAACAACAGAACAAAATTGAAGACCCAAATATGAGTAAAGCAATTTCAGCCACCTGATGTTTGACAAAGGGACCAAGAACATTCACTGGAGGAAAGGAAGCATGTTCAGGAAAGGGTGCTTGCAAAACTGGATCTCGATGTGTAGAAGAATGAAACTAAACCCCTATCTTTCACCATGCACAAGAGTCCATTTCAAATGGATTAAAGACCTCAATGTAAAGCCTGAAACTCTGAAACTGTTAGAAGAAAACATTGGGAAAAACCGACAAGACATAGGCATAGGAAAGGATCTTCTAAACCAGGCATCAATTGCTCAAGAAACATGGGCAAGAATTAACAAATGGGACCTCATTAAACTAAAAAGCTTCTGTACACAAAGAAGGCAACCAGGGAAGCAAAGAGAAAACCCACAGAACGGGAGAAAATATTCACCAGTGACACATCCAACAGAGGTTTAATATCCAGAATATATAAGCTATCAGAAAACCCATAGAATGGGAGAAAATCTTTACCAATGACACATCCGACAGAGGTTTCATAACCAGAATACATAATGAACTCCAAAAACAGAGAATCAAGACAAGAAGCAACCCAATTAAAAGATGGTATTCACCTGTGGCACATCTGACGGAGGTTTAACATCCAAAAATATATAACAATCTCAAAAAACAAAGAATCAAGAAAGAAAGTAACCCAATTAAAAAGTGGGCTAAGGAGTTGAACAGAGAGTTCTCCAAAGAAGAAATAAAGATGGCTAAGAAGCATCTTAAAGGATATTCAACATCACTACTAATTAGGGAAATGCAAATTAAAACCACTTTAAAATTTCATCTTACCCCAGTCAGACTGGCTAAGATCAAGAGAACAAATGATATCAAATGTAGGAGAGGATGTGGGGAAAGGGGAACACTGAGCCATTGCTGGTGGGGCTGCAAACTTGTTCAACACCTATGGAAAGCAGTGCGGAAATCTCTTAAAAAACTACAAATGAACCTACCATTTGATCCAGTTATACTGCTCCTTGGCATATACCGAAAGAGCTCATCCTATTGCAGAGATACTTGTACATCCATGTTTGTTGCTGCCCTTTTCACAATAGCTAGGAGATGGAAGGGACCTAAGTGTCCCTCAATTGACAATTGGATAATGAAAATATGGTTCATTTATATGATGGAGTTTTACTCAGCAATAAAGATGAAATGATGAAATTTTCAGGTACATAGATGGAACTAGAAACTCTTATACTAAGTGAAGTAACACAGACTCAGAAAAAAATAAAAATGACATATGTTCTCCCTCATATGTGGATCCTAGGACCAAACCCTGATAAGTGAGTATGTATCCAGACATAACTACAGGAACCAGGATAATGGAAAGGACACAGGGAGGTAAAGGAAAAGAAAGAACCTGAAAGGGAAGAACAGTAGGAAACAGGCCTTAATAAGGGAGATAGAGACAAAAATTGGGTTAGTTTAAGGGAAGGGGGAGGGAAGGGTATACAAGGAACCTGAGGAATAAAGGGAAAGAAGGAGCTCAAGAGAGGTAGGACCGTAGGAGAAGTGTATTATTAAGGGAGAAAGGGGGGAAATTGGGCCGCCTTAAGTGGGATAACTATGGTGGAGGGGTGAGAAAATGCGAGAGATAAATAATGCCTAGCTACTTTTGAAAACCAGAGGGAATGATATTACTCCTACAACCTACTGACAAATTATACATAGAAGATCAAAAAACATATGTCTAGGTAAGGTTTATCTGAGAACAATTGGTCTTTGCCCAAGATTTATCTACATGGCACATAGTAATTAAAAGTATCAGACTGGTGGAACTAACCTTCTTAGATGTTTAACAGGCATACTTTGAGGCCTATACTAATAATATGTTAAGAGGGACATAAAGGACAGTTTTTGCTCCTTGCCCTCTGTCCTGGTTTGTTTCTCCATTGCTGTGACAAAACACTCTGACCAATACCAACTTGGGGAGGAAAGGGTTTATTCAGCTTACATCTCCCAGGCCACATTTCATCAGTGAGCCCAAGGTAGGAACTCAGGTCAGGAACCTGGAAGCAGGAGCTGGAGCACAAGCCATGGAGGAACGCTGCTTACTGGCTTGCTCCCTGGCCTCTGCTCAGCCTGCTTTCTTATGCAACACAGGCCCACCTGCCCAGGGGTGGCACCACCTGCAGTGGGCTGGGCCCTCCCACATCACTCATGAAGAAGATGCCCCTCAGACATGGCCACAGGCCAGTCCAATAGAGGAAATTCCCCATCAAGGCTCCCTCAACCCAGGTGTGTCAAGTTGACACTAAAGCTATTCATACACAGTAATTAAAAATACAAGACTGGTGGAATTAACCTTCTTGGTTGTTTAACAGACATACTTTGAGGCCTATAATAATTTGGTCAGAGGGACATAAAGCACACTTTGTGCTCCTTGCCCTCCTAGGTCGACTAGTTCCAGGGGACTATGAGAATCTCTCAAAATGTCCTATAATGGTGGTGGGTCACCTGTCCTCTTGATCAAGGAGTCCGAGAAGACCACACCAGATAGGCTTGAACCAGTCTACAAAGAGGAGGGTCAACACAGAGGAATCATTTCCTCTATGCTTCCAAGCAAAGCCAGCCATGGTAGAGCAGGATCTTTGGCTTATCTTCACCTAGGCCGAACTGGTAAAAGAAAGGAGCCTGGGGCTCCTCCCAAGCCCATGTGACCCCTGAGGAACAGATCCTTAAACAACCTTAAGAGTAGAAATAAATTGGTTTATCAGGGCCAACTGTACGGCCCTCAACATCCAAAAGGAAAGTATAACCAAAGATTAAAGGGGTCAATATAATTTCTTAAAAGTCCATATGCATAGCTAAAGGCTACATAACAAGCAACAATGACAGATAGGAGATACCTTCTTTTGAGTTGTTGGCCAGGGTAAAAACTGTGAACCTCAAAATTTTATAGCCACTTTTGAAAGAGATGTATCTTTGCTTTGGAAATTGTTGTTGAGTGTGATAAAGCTGTAATGAAATGCTTCTAAACATTTTTTTAATTAAAAATAAAAAAGTTAAAGAAAAACATGTCAAGTGTTCACTCTGACACTCTAAGGTCTCAAACAACACAGCAGACAGTGGCAGAGGTATCGGAATATAAGGGCTCTAGTGGGTGGAAGGAGGCTATGGGAGGGTGCCATCTGGGAAGTGGGTGTAAAACTAGACCACTCAAGCAAATTATGAAAAATTTAAGAAAATACAAGAATGGAATATGCAGGAATTATGTGACACCATAAAAAAGCCAAACTTATGAATCATAGGCATACAGGAAGAAGAATTTCAAGATAATGGTATGGAACAGATCTTCAACAGGATTGTAGAAAAAAATTTCCCCAAATTAAAAAAAGACATGCCCATACAAATACAAGAAGCATATAGAGCACCAAATAGACAGGACCAGAAAAGAAACTCTCCAAGGCACATCATAGTAAAAACACTAAACATACAGAACAAAGAGAGAATACT
>NW_008349483.1:193802-195546 GCF_000622305.1 Nannospalax galili
CATTAAAAACAAATTTTCCTGTATGAAACTGTATTTTAATAATGAAATGGAGATCTTTTTTAAAGGTTAAAACCATATAATTTTATGTCTTAAAGGGTTTATACTGAGTTCAATATTGTATAACTGTATTAATTCAACTGTGAACCTCAAAATTTTATAGCCACTTTTGAAAGAGATGTATCTTTGCTTTGGAAATTGTTGTTGAGTGTGATAAAGCTGTAATGAAATGCTTCTAAACATTTTTTTAATTAAAAATAAAAAAGTTAAAGAAAAACATGTCAAGTGTTCACTCTGACACTCTAAGGTCTCATATCTACAAGAGGAGGGAGGCCATGGACAAAGGTGAAGGAATCCTCACTGCTTCTCTTACCTCTCTCTGCTAGGCATGTGCCGTGCTGTTTTTCGGACTCCAGAGTACTGGTCCTTTTGCCACTATCTAGGTGTGTTTTGGGACCTAGAGAAGTAGCTTTACTACAATGACCCTTCAACCTTGATTATTTAGTTCAGTCCTCACGATCCTTAGCCAGGAAAGAATAACATGGATCACTAAAAACACATCTTTTGGTGTTGTTTGTGTGCCCTTGAAGATCTCCAGGCTCAATCTCCTATCGTCCCCAGGCTCATCTTCCAGTGGCTGTATCTCTGTAGTTAGAGCATCCACTCCTCGCTTTGGCAGATTTCAACAGTATACTAGTCACATCATCAAAGTTCCTCAGTCTAGCTCGGGTCTTCCTGATAATTCTGGAAGACACTTTTTTTTTAATTTTTTTTACACCCACTTCCAAGATAGCACCCTCCCATAGCCTCCCTCCCCCCAATATATACACACACAAATAAAAAAATCAACAAATTTTTTTAAATGTATTATATTCGAGGAGGAAGCATGGAAATTTACATCATGCTAATTAGTAGAGGTGATAAACATTACCATTGAAATCTCCCCTATGACTTTATAGACATACACAGGTGCCAAGGATCCAAGTGCAACCGATTATGAGTAGTAATAATCAGAGAGACACGTGCACCAACATCTCAGTGTTAGTAGCAAAAACAATGAGTCTTACTGTAAGAAACAGTATATTTTAAAACAAAATGGAGATCTTTTTTAAGGTTGAAAACTGATTCAATTTTATGTCTTACAGGGTTTATACTGAGTTCAATATTGTATAACATACTATTGCTCTGGAGTATGTTACTGAATATGTTAAATCTTTACTGAAATGCTTCTTCTAATCATGTAGTTATTAAAAGTTAAAAAAATAATGATTAATAAAAAATAATTAGTAGATGTGAAAAACATTACCATTGAAATCTGCCTAATGACTTTATAGCCAATATCAGATGCCAAGGAGCTCAGAAAGTAACTGACTGTCCCTAGTAATAATCAGATATATAGAGATTACAAACGCATGTGCAAACATCTTAATGTCAATTGCATTGGAAATGAATTTTTCTGTATAAAACTGTGTATTTTAATAATGAAATGGAGATCCTTTTTAAAGGTTAAAACCTCATTCAATTTTATGACTTATAGGGTTTATACTGAGTACATAATGTATAACTGTAACAATTCAACTGTAAAACTAAAAATTTACAGCCAATTTTGACAGCCAATTAGATGCATCTTAGCTCAGAAAATTGTTATTGAATATGTCAATGCTGTTGTAATGAAATGCTTCTTCTAAGTATGTGGTTATTAAACAAATAATTAACTGGAAAATATATATATGTATAATGTATAATT
>NW_008349483.1:197429-199091 GCF_000622305.1 Nannospalax galili
TCATCAGTAAAGAAAGATGAAATCATGAAATTTGCAGGTAGATGGATAGAACTAGAAATTATTATACTATACTAAGTTAAGTAACAGACCCAGAAAAACAAAATGATATATGTTCTCCCTGATATGCGGTTCATAGCATCAAATCCTTATAAGTGAGTATGTATCCAGACATAACTATAGAAACCAGGACAAGGGTAAGGAACCAGGGAGGTAAACGTAAAGAAAGAATCTGAAAGAGAACAGTTGGAAACAGGCCTTAATAAGGGAGATATGGATAAAAATTGGGTTATTTTAAGGGAGTGGGTTGGGAAGGGTATACAAGGAACCTAGAGGATAAAGGGAAAGAAGGAGCTCAAGAGAGGTAGGACCATAGGAGGAATGTATTATTAAGGGAGAAATGGGGGAAATGTGGGCACCTTAATTGGGGAAACCATGATGGAAGGGTTAGACAATGAGAGAGATAAATAATGCCCAGCTACTTTTAAAACCCAAAGGGAACCATATTAGTCCAACAACATACTGATAAATTATACATACCAGATCAAGAAATATATGTCTACGCAAGGTTTATATGAGAACAAACGGTCTTTGCCTAAGCTTTATTTACGTGGCACATGGTAATTAAAAATACCAGACTGGTGGAACTAACCTTCTTGGATGTTTAATAGACATACTTTGAGACCTATACTAATTTAGTCAGAGGGACATAAAAGACAGTTTTTGTTCCTTGCTCTCTTTGGTCGACTAGTTCCAGGGGACTATGAGCATCTTTCAAAATGCCCTGTAACTGTGGTGAGTCACCTGTACTCTTGAGCAAGGAGGCTGTGGAGACCCCACCAGATGGACCTGAACCAGTGTCCAGTCTACAAAGAGTAGGGTCAACACAGAGGAATCATTTCTTCCATGCTTCCAAGATAAGCCAGCCATGGCCGAGCAGGACCTTTGACTTATCTCCACATAGATGGAACTGATAAAAGAAAGGAGCCAGGGGCTCCTCCCCAGCCCATGTGACCCCTGAGGAACAGATCCTCAAATGACCTTAAGAGTAAAAATAAGTTGATTTATCTGGGCCAACTGTATGGCCTTAAAGACCCAGCAGGAAAGTATAACTAAAGTTTAAGGGGGCCAATATAATTTTTTAAGAGTCCATATGTATTGCTGAAGGCTGCATAACAAGAAACAATGCCAGACAGGAGATACCTTCCTTTGAGCTGTTGGCCAGGGTAGGCCAGGAGACTCCCAGATATGGGAAAATGAACCCAGCATATGGGAAAATGAACAGCAGACCCCAATCTTATCTAAAGGATTATTGACAGCTGATTGCTGCTAGATGAGGAACAGCTGACCTTCCTAAAACAAAGACGTTTAGATAGGCTGACTAGATTTACCAGATGGACAAGTACTGGGGAATGGCTGGGGGTATTGACAACACAGCAGACAGTGGCAGGAAAGACAGAGTATAAGGGGTCTAATAGGGGGAGGCTATGGGAGGGTGCCATCTGGGAAGTGGGTGTATAGATGAGTAAGATTGTTTGGGATGTTCTATATGATATACACAGAAAAAAATCAACAAATTAAATTAGTTATATTTGAGGAGGATGCACAAAAATTTATGTCATGTTAAGTAGTAGAGGTGATAAACATTACCATTGAAATCTACCC
>NW_008349483.1:200132-210922 GCF_000622305.1 Nannospalax galili
TTTTTTTAATTTTTTTTACACCCACTTCCAAGATAGCACCCTCCCATAGCCTCCCTCCCCCCACTAGAGCCCTTATACTCTGATATCCCTGCTACTGTCTGCTGTGTTGTCAGCACCCCCAGCCATTCCCCACTACTTGCCCATCTGGAAGACACTTTTGGGAACAGATAAGACAGGGAATCTTCTCAGCTTTCAGTCTCATTTCAACAGCCTTCGGACTTTAAGAGTCTGAGAATAGCATACAGTAGAACTTAGCAAAGTAAAAATGAAATGGAAGTTCTTAAAGCGAAACAGGTAAGTGACTAGAGATTGGGAAAATCAGATGCAGCCCGAGTAAGCAGCAGCCAACACTGCTCCAATCACAGCTCTCTGATTAGGTACAGTGTTCCAGAATTCTGGTCTCTTCTGTCCTTCCGAGTCCTTTAAAATTGAGAACATCTAGTCCTCTGACTTAAAAAGAAAAATTTTTTCAGTGGAAAAAGATAGCTTTATATTGATCTTACAAAGAAAAAGGATTTTGAGCCCTGACATCTAAGGCTCCCCTCCCCCTGGGTTGGGTCTCTTTGTCTAAGAACTACTTTTCTATGAAAACTGATACTTCCAATGACTGAAGTCAGGGTGCAATGTATGCAAGACTCCAGTGGAAGTTGGCTAGTTATTTGATGCTCTGAGATGGACCACAGCTTCTTCACCAGATGCCCTCTGTGTTGTGTCAAAACTGCACAGGATAATATACTGGTGGTCCTCATTAGATCATTTAAATTAATCCTTTCTCATGCTTTTTAGTTAGGGCAGGAGATTCCTCCATGTACCACTAGCGAAATGTTTCACAGAAACTCTTGTCTGCTGAACTTGCAGCAATGGGCTCTGCAAAGAAACTACTGAGAACACATCTAATCATGGAATCCAGGAAGGTTCTATGCTCAGCAGTTTACCATACAGCAACTCTGTTCATGTCTACTTCATACAGACTCGTGGTGTCCGTTAACTACTTCATCAAGATGAATCAGCAATTGAAAATAGAAAACTGCTTCATACGTTTTTAAAAGGTGGGACAAATAGTCCAGAAAACTCTTTCTAAAGCATCAATTGAGAACTTCAAGTTGCTCATACTGACAAGTAGGAAACAGAAGAAAAGGGAAAGTCCTGAGAAGAGACAATGTGTTCTTGGTACCTTCCTCTTGTGAAAAGGCAATATGTTAACTCCATTGTTCTCTAATTAGCTCTCATCTAGCATAGTTCTAAATGTCTTATATTTTAAAATTTATTTAACTCTCCCCATGATCTAATGTGTTGAGTTACTGTGGTTATCTTCCTTTTATTGGCTAGGCCATGTAGGTGAATACAGTATAGCCATGTGATGATTAGAAAGAAACTACCAGTCATGTAGCTGTTGTATAACTGAGCCCAGATTCGAAGGAGACAGCTGAATGTCAAAGGCATTTCCTGATCCCCAGACAGCAGCAGCAGCAGAGAAGAAGGCAGCCTGGTGGTCACACATCTCCTGGCAAGTCAGTATGTTCCCTCCACTTTATATTCCACCCCAGTTGACTATTTCATATCAGGAATGCTAATATAAAATGATCCATAGTCTTCTTAAATAGAAGCCATTTGGCATCAACTCCATCCATAGAGATTACTATATCAACTCAGATACCCTCTGAGAAGGGAAACACATCATACAAAATATGTATTTCATCTTTCTTTCTAACTAGCCTATACTAGAACAAGCCCAGGAGGCTATCATTTCCTTGTGTTGACATTATAGATCAGGCCACTAAGGATGACTCCCAGGTAGCATGAGGCAGAGCTTGGATTCCCCAAGTTTCTTCCCATTCTTGACTATATCCGGGTGCCAGAGCCAGGCCTCTTCTCATTACACCTGTCCTGGCCAGCAGCAGCAAAGAGCTCCACTGAACACCACAGATTTCAGTGAGTTCCTCATAGCCCAGAATCTTTGTCTCAGAGAACACACTTTCAAGGAAGGCTGTGCCTTCCCTCTTCTCCAGCCAGGAAGTTTATGTGGCCAAGACTTTTCACTATTTCCAAGTCAAGCAAGTTTTTTTGAGAGTCTTTTTCATGTCCCTTTGAGGGGTATTTTGCTTTATTTGTTTCATTCTAAGAAAGAAGGTTTCACTCTGTAGCCCAGGTTGGCCTGGAACTCACTAATAAGACCAGACTGGCCTAGAACTCATGGCAATCTTCTTGTCTTAGTGTCTTGAGGACTGGGAACACTGGCAGGAGATGCCATGCCCATCTTTATGTTCAGAACGTCTTTTTCTTGCTTTTCAAAAGAGGAATTGAAAGACTAAAACAAAGGAAGGAACGATTTAAAAAGTGTTACTTAAAGGCTTGGACTAAAAAGTTTGGTAAAGGGCAAGATGACAGCCTCTGTAGAAATTTGGGGTAATGAAGTATTTGAAATCCTGTGCCAACCAGGAGCACGTCACAAGGCTGCCCACCTCTTTCTGCACTGCATTAAAGTTTGAATGTTGTAATTTATGTAAAGCTGAGATTTAGGTTTCAGTTATACTTCTGACTTAATGTGTTCTTTCTAGAATAGGGTTCTCCAAAGTGTGTTATGAGGGACACGAAGAAACCAGTATTAAAATTTTTTCCAGAATAAAAGTGTGGTGGTGGAAAAGCATGGAGTATTCTATGTCTGTGTATGGAAAGTTAAGGTATTGCAAAAAAAAATTTCAAAAGGGGGAAACCACAATGCTCATTAAAATTTAAATGAACACGTATCAAGGATTATTTTTTACCCAGTGATTAATAAGGGGAATTAAGAATTTACAACTAATTTCCAGGATAATTCAAAGAACTTGAACCTGTAAACTACAGGGAATGATGAAATAAATTTACACTGAGATCAAAAATACACAATTGCATCGGACCTTACATAATTCATGAATCCTTCAGAATGCTCCCCATCAATTCCAAACTATTAGAGACTCCATGAAGTCCTGACATAAAGAGACTTGTGTATATATACACATATATGTATATAATATTATGAGTGTGTACGTACCTTATGAACACTTATCTTCCCTAAAAGATCAAGTGCGGAGCTTTACTGAACCCAAGATCTCCAGATTACTTGTAAAGTGATTCATTCATTTTCTTTTTCTTCACATTTTAAGAGAGGCTTCCGCTTGAGTATCTTGGACCTAAGCTCCATGGACATGTGAATTCTGATTATAAAGAAGTTATTATAAAGTAGTTCTTAAAGAAAATGAGAAAACTTTCCGGAGCGCTACGATGGAAAATGTTCCTGGTGGGATGGGATGAGTGACACAAAGGCACATATAGAGAGGAAAGGGTGCACTGGTTTTTAGCAAGACAAACGCATATGCCCACTCTCTTACAGGATGAGCTGGACAAGGCTCTCCGTCTTTCTACAGTAAGTTTCTCATCTAAAGCTAGGGACAATATTAACACTTGCACTGTATATCTGAAGACTGAGTGCTACAACGCGTGAAGCAGAGTTATTTCAATGCCCAGCAATCAGTGCTCAGAAACATTGGTTACTAGAATTATTGACATGCTAACAGAATACTAAGCAATCTTTGAGTATATGAAGACGAAGTCATGTTGATAATACCTAAGATACACGTCTATTTTGACACTTTGATCATGCAGCTACGCTCTAGATTCTGAGGAATTTTTCCGAGCTGATGAAAACAGGCCAATAGGAACAAGCACAACAACATATCATGGCTTGAATCAAGACCTCCAGAGCAGGAAGCAACAAGGCAGGCTATCTATCTTCCTCAAGGAATACAAGACCCACCATGACCTCGCTCTACACAAAGGGTTTTAGGTCTGGCATCCATGGATAGATTGCAAGATGTCTGGGAATGACCTGGAACCACATGACTGATATAACATGTATGTTTTCATATTAGAATGAAGTTCATGGCTTCCATCAGAGGAGGAGCCAATACGAATAAGAATGAAATTCATGGGTACGATGGAAAGAAAATAAGTGAAACTCAAAACTGTACCCCACTCAACCACTGTTGAGATCTGGATACCCTATGCAAAGATGTAAGGTTTTAAAAATCTGTTTCTTCCTAGAAATGGAATAAAAAGCAACTCTGGGAAGGTTTTTTTTTAATTTTTTTAATTTTTTGGTCTTTTTGAGACAGGGTCTCCCTGTATATATATGTATAATTGTACCAAGTACCAAACTGGAACAGGTTGGATTTTAGCAATGCATGGTATATTAATTTCTTTTCCAGTTGCTGTGACAAATACAACTTAACAGTGAAAGGGTTTACTCTGGCTCATGGTTTAGCGGTCCAGTTAATCATGGCATGTTAGTCAAGGTGACAGGCATTTAAGGCAGCTGGACACATCACAGCCACAATCAAGATCAGAGAGCAATGAATGCATGCATGCTAGAGCATGGCTGGCTCTCTCCATTTTATACAGTCCTGAATCCAAGTCCAGGGAAATAGTGCCACTCACAATAGGTAGGTCTTCCAAAATCAATTCATTTATTAAGATACTCCCTCCATGACATTCTCAGAGGCCCATCTCCCAGGTGACTCTAGATCTCGACAAGTTTATAATTAATACTAACCATCATAAATCCATCCCCAGTCAATTTGACATACAAACACCACTTTAAGACATAAATATTCATCTCTTGTTCCAGAGGCTCATGACCTTCATATAATATAAAATACCTTCCACACAACTTTCAAAGTATCCATAATCATTAACAGTTCCAACACTTTAAAAAGTCCAAATTCTTTTAACTGCAAGCTCTTATGAAATTAAAAAAAAAAAAAGTTACATACTCCAAGCATGTAATGACAGGGAGTAAACATTCCTATTCTAAACAGAAAGAATCAGGACATAACAAGAAACAATCATAACAAACCAAAACCAAAATCTAGCAGGGCAAACACCAAATTCTGAAGCTTTATATCCGGCAGCTTAGAATCACAATGAAATTGGCTAGGCTCCAAAGAGTGTAGTAAGTCCACCCCTCCAGCTGTGCTGCCTGTATCAGACATACCTGTCTCCATCCATGCACACACTGTTCCTGGCAAATGTCCAGTGGTTCTGGCATCTCAAACACCTTTGGTCTTTAGCGCAACTTAAGCTTTACCTTCACAGCTTCATACAATGGCTTCTCAGGGCTCTTCTGCACGAACTCAGACCTTGCCACATATTGTCTGGCCTCAGCTGTCCTCTATGACCCCTGAAATCCTTCATCCTTCATTCCTTCAAAGCCAGTACCATATGGATAACATAGCCAATCTCTGCTGCAAGCTCAGGACAGAGCTTCTGATGGGTTGGATTTTGCCCCCAGAACACCCTTTTTATCATCCCAGTACAGGAGATTCCCCTTCAGTGGTGTTTTCTCCTCAACAACCACAGCTGCTTTCTAGCATCAGCTTGGATGCTCTCCTGTCTTGGAATTTCCTCTACCAAACAAATGAGTCCATTTTCTTTAAATTCAGATTCACTCAAGTTTTCCAGACTGGCACAGTGAAGCCAGGATATGTGGCCAAAGTATCACAGGAATGGCCCAACCCAGTTTTTGATAGCATGCTTTTTTTCTCCTATGAAATCTCATGAGCCAGGACTCCACAGTCCGTATTTCTGTCAGCATGCTTATCGTCCAAGCTCCCGGCAGAATGACCCAGGAAGCTCTGCTTATAGCATTCAAGGGCTTCTAATCCAAAGCTCCAAACTCTTCCACATGCCTCCTGTAAACCAGTTCCCAAGGACCTAAGAACACAGGATCAGATTGGCCACAGAAGCAGCCCCACTCTTCAATTTTGGTCTTAATTTATTTTCTATCACTCTGATAAAATATTCTGACCAAAGCACCTTATGGGAGAGAGTGCTGATTTTGGTGCACAATTCCAGGTTACAAACCATCATGGCAGAGAAATCAAGGCAGCGAGAAGCCTGAAGTATTTGGTGACATTGTAACCACAGACAAAGGAAGAGAGCAATGAATGCAAGCACACTAATGCTTAGCTCATTTTTCCACTCTTATTTAGCCCAGGATCTTCTGCCCAGGGAATAGTGTCACACAGTGGGTGGGTCACATCAATGAACACAATCAGGGTAATCCTCCACAACATGCCCAAATACCCATTTCCTAGGCCATTGTAGCGTCAGTCAAGTTGACAATTAATACTAACCATCACACAAGGTTTCCACCATTAAGTGCAAAGAAAGACTGGCTTTAGCACACAGTCAGTGAGCCAACAGTGTTGCTGCTACCCATGTACCTACAACAATCATGGGCTGCACTGATGAAGATTAAACCAGAAAAACAGTCCTGAAATGAACAAGTCAGCAACCACACAAATACACAGGCTTTACAGGGCCAACTAAGGGAACCTCCAAAAACAGAGCGCTAACATCACGCAGTAAGAGAAATGTCTGAAATAACTTGAGCGCTATCTTGGAAAAGAGAAGACCCAGGGAGATATTTTAGGTTTCTTCAAACATTTGGTGAACCATTATAACAAAAAAGCATCAGACTTGTTTTACTGAAAGTCAGTATCAAGAAATAGTATCAGCAGGTAAAAGGAAACAAAACCTTTTTCCATGTACAAATTGTCATTGTGGTTGCCTGAAAATTAACTAGTTTGTTGTAAGAGGTAAAAACCTCACTATCCTAGAAGTTATTGAAGCTGAACTAAGTAAGATGCTAGCTAGAGATGTATTCATCAAACAGGTGAATTAAAGCAGATTCCAAATATTTTCTAATTCTAGGGATCTAATGTCATAGTAGACATTTTCCCAGAGAAAAATACAAAGCACAATGGATAGGTATGGAAGAAAGTCTCAGATATTTATAAAAGTCAAACACCTGCTAAGGATTTCAGGAAATGAAGCTATATTCTAGGGTTAGTGGTGGTGTATTGGAGAAATGGAGCTGGGTAGAAAAGGCTAAAGAGATAGGAAGGAAAATGCAGAAAGGAAGGCTTAATCAGCAAAACCAAAGGCTTTAATTTTCTTGTGTACAGACCATGAAGAACCAATGGAAAGTTACCCTAGAGGAAGCCACATGATGCTCCTTGATGACACTGTGGAGGACAGATTAGAAGAGAGCAAGATTGGAATAATGAGGCTGTTTAAAGGACTGTTTAAACAGTCCAGGCAATAATTAGCAGAGCTAAGCTAGAGGACAGAAAAGCATAAACCTTTAATCCAATATATAATACCAGTGGCTTATCAGATAAAAGGATAAAGGACAGAAAGCCGTCAAAGGAGACCTCAGATTTCTGCTCAATAGACCGAGGGGGTATTATTTCCTCCAAATAAAACGGATGTTGCTTTGTGCTTGTGACATTTAAGACAATTTGATAGCATCCGGGTAGAGATATGTTAAACAGCATGAGATGATCAGAGTTCTGAGAGAATGCCCTCTGGAATATGGTATTAATGAATGTACTATAGTATGTGAGAAGGCACAAAGAACAAACGGTGTAAAGAAAGAGGTGAATCAGGGGCTGGAGAGATTGCTCAGTGGTAAGAGCACTGACTGATCTTGCAGAGGGTTCCCAACACCCACACAGTGACTAACCACTGTCCTAACTCCAGTTCTAGGGGATTTTATGCCCTCTTCTGACCTCCACAGGCATTGCACAACATGAATGCACTTATATACATGCAGGCAGTGCACTCATGCACATAAAAATAAAAATAATGAATAAAATATTTTTTAAAAAGAAAGAAGTGAAGCCGGATGTGGTGGCACACAACTTTAATCCCAGCCCGTGTGATATACACAGAAAAAAACAACAAATTTTAAAAAATGAGTTAAATTTGAGGAGGAAGCATAAAAATTTATGTCCTGTTAATTAGTAGAGGTGATAAACATTGCCATTGAAATCTATCCAATGAGTTTATATCCATACACAGGTGCCAAGGATCTGAGTGCAACTGACCATAACTAGTAATAATCCTTGGGAAACAGAGGCAGGCCAATAAATCTCTGTGAGTCAAGGCCAACCTGGTCTACATAGTGAGTTCCAGGCCAGCTGGGGTTACAGGGAGACCCTGTCTCAAAAAGACCCCCCCCCAAAAAAGAAAGGAATGAAGGAAAGAAGGGACGGAGGGAGGGATGGAGGGAAAGGAAGAAAGAAAGGAGGAAAGAAGTAAAGACAGACAGAGTGCAGGAGAACCATGATTAGAAGAATGGGCAAAAGAAAAGAATCTTTGAGAAGAGACTAGAGACCAGTAGGTATGGTCAAAGCAGGAGTAAATTCACAGAAGCCAAAGGAGATGCTTGAAAGTATTCAGAGAAACCAAGAATGATAAATACTGAAAGACCAGAATGTAGTAACCAGAAGATTCTTGGGGAACTTTCCAAAGACAGAAAATAGATGAGCACAAACTAGTAGGGTTTTGACAGTCTGATAGAGCAGGTACTCTTTTGGGAACGTGGGATCATGCAGAATCAAAGAGATCAAAAGCAAAGCAGGAAGACAACTTGGGATCGTCCATCCTAAGGCCCTTTTCAGTATCCCCTAATGCAATTACCTCTCAGATTGAGTCACAGAAGCTGCCCCAATGACATGGGTCTCACATTCTTTCCTAGAGCAACTGTATAAAGTGTCCAAGAAAACTCACTATGTATTCAGAACTCTAGTTTAGGCCATTTCCCAACAATGTAAAGGCAAATGTCCAAAATTCTGACCAAGTTTTAATTTCCGATAGAGAAAGGCAAATTAAATCCTGACTCCTGCAGGGGTTGGGGAATAAATTGCCATGCCTAGCATTTTTAATTGGGAATGGAACTGTATGCTGGCAGATCTTTAAAAAATTTGGCATTTGAAGCCAAAGGAAAAAAATCACAATCTTCCTTTTCTCATGAAAATAACTTTTGCTAATTAAGGGAAAAGATCAAACCAAAGTTCAGATATGATGAGGTATGACCCCAAGCAATAAAACTAGCCCATGAATCAGAAGCGGAGAAGTTGATAAGGGCAAAACAATACAGACTGTAAAGAAGTTCAAGGGGAAGGCCATGTGGGCATAGCAGAGATATGTGTTCATGACTGGCTTGACTCTGTGAGAAAAAATATAATTAGAAGCACTAGGCAGAAATGGCTCCTGAGATACCTTAGAGAGATCTACATAGAGGATGAAGGTGAAGACTAGATGAGCTTCCAACCATGGATGACTCATGGTTTCTTGAGCTGGACTCTAAAAGTCAAAGGAAGAACTACAAAATAATTATTTTTCTCTAAATAATGAGACACTCCTCTCTTCACATTTTCTGACTTTATAAATAGAAGAGGAGGAAGAAGAGGAGGAGAAAAATGAGGAGGAGGAGGAAGAGGAGGAGGAGGAGGAGGAAGAGGAGGAGGAAGATAAAATCATGTAAACGTTATCTACTGAATCCAGTAGACTACATGGGATGACCAAGACCTGTTTTGAACATGATTGGGAGGAACTATCTTCCTGTCTTACCCCACAGCCAGATGACTCAATAATTCCTCAATAATTTCCTTATTCCCACCAGCCAGCTTCTCACATAAAAAAAAAAAAAAACATGTAAGTGGGGTCCTGCCCTCACCTCCCTCTGCTTCCCTGGGCTGCACAATCCACCAGCCTCTCTCCTGGGTAAGTCAAGCAGCACCCATTGTGCTGTGACTCGCCCAGCCTCATTCACCCTCCCAGCTCCCCTGCACCATCGCTCCTCCTAGCCTGGGCACTGGCCCATTTCTTGTCTTGGCACCCCAGACACTGGGGCTGACCTCTCAGCCCAGAACCACCACTACTTCTGGATCCTTTGAATCCAGACTAACCCAGTTCCTTCTAGCAGTCCCCAAGAGCCCTCTGGGCCTGGTCCCACCCTCACCTCCCTCTGCTTCCCTCAGGTGCACAACCCACCAACCTCTTTCCTGGGTAAGTCCAGCAGCACCCACTGCGCTTTGACTCCCCCAGACTCATTCACCCTCCTACCTCCCCCACCTGTCTCTCCTCCTAGCACGGGTACTGGCTCATTCCTTGTCTTGGCAGCCCAAACACTGGGGATGACCTCTTGGCTCAGAGCCACCACTGCTTCTTAATCCTTTGCATCCAGAACAACCCAGTTCCTTCTTGAGGTCCCCAGGAGCCCTATGGGCCTGTCCCATCCTCACCTCCCTCTGTTTCCCTGGGCTGCACAACCCCTTAGCCTCATTCCTCCACGCTGGAGCTGACCTTTTGTCTTCCTGATCTTTTGCATCCAGACCAACCCAGTTCCTCAGTGCAGTCCCCAGGAGCCCTTGGGGCTCTTCCCCACCCCATCTCCCTCTGCATCTCTGAGTGTCAAGGCCACAAGCTGCTGGAGACCAGCATGTTTCCTGGGTCCTGCTCCCAGGCCAGTCCAACCCCCAAATTCCTGAGGCCAAAATCTTTCTTGGAAGGATCCAGACCTTAGGAGAATGCCTAAGAGCATCTGATCCTCATCTGACTTGGGCCTCTGCGGGAACTCCTGAAGACAAAAGCAATCTGGCCACTCCAATATAAAATCAAAAGAGATAACTGGAAGCTTAGAGGAACAAGCTTTTCGTGCCCCCCAAAATAGGTCAACAGGGCAGAGCGTTAACAGAGAGACATCTGAATTAAACAATACCATATATCAAACAGAACTAACAGACATCTACCGAGTATTCCACCCAAGCACCAAAGGATATACTTTCTACTCAGCACCCCATGGAGCCTTCTCCAAAATCGACCACATACTGGGGCATGAAACAAACCCCAACAAATACAAAAAGATTGAAATAATTCCATGCATTCTATCAGACCACAATGCA
>NW_008349483.1:219085-236388 GCF_000622305.1 Nannospalax galili
TTTAATTTTTTTAATTTTTTGGTCTTTTTGAGACAGGGTCTCCCTGTAGCCCCAGCTGTCCTGGAACTCACTATGTAGACCAGGCTGACCTTGAACTCACAGAGATCTGCCTGCTTCTGCCTCCCGAGTGCTGGGATTAAAGGCGTTGAGAAGGTTGCTTTTTTTTTTTTTTTTTAACCATCTCATGTGTTACATATCATTATGATATTTTTGGACAGTGTTTTTTTGTGTGTGTGTGTGTGATCTTCCTTCCCCAATCTCCCCCAACACCACTGCCACCCCAACTCACCACTTGAATGCCCCTCCAGATCCTTCTCTCTTGTCCCATGTACCCTTTAGCCCACCCCCATCCTTTCCTCTCATCCAGTATCACCTTAGTCTCCTTTCTAGGTTTTTAGACTTTACCTACACTTCTGCCCGTTCAAGTTTACACTGTGTCTATTATAGACTCGGGTCTGCAAATAAGGAAAAACGTTTTTTTTTTCATTTTGCAACTTCGTAAAGTTAAAGGAAACACAAGCAAAAATACTCACTAGACTGAAAAATACTTAATGAGAAGTGATTCCTTCTCTTCTTGATTTAATGCCTTTACTTTAAACTGCAATATGAAAGAATCACGGGGACCTCCGATTTTATACACTCCAGTTCACTGACTCATTGGAAAAGACCCAAAAACTTTAAAGTATATTGTCAAGGCTCTAGCTTCAGTCTCTATGATAAAACTAAATCTTTTAGGGGTGGTAAAAGTCTGTGAAAATTGGAAAAATTTTGATTTTGAGTAAATTGGTCTTCAATTCTCTTTATACAGCTAGATGAACATGTTTTGCATGCTTTTCTAACTCTAAGAACCACATATGTGACAGCAACACTGCCCATGCAGCCAAGAGAGCCTCGGGGCAACTGGAGTTAGCTGAGATCAATGTGATTAGTGACTGTTTCATGCCACAAGAAGCAGCAGAGGTAAGTTTGTAGCTGAGGAAATGGAATATTTCTATGTGAAGGATCCTCCTTTAAACCAGATCAGCACTCACACAGGTGTGTCCTTCTGAAGCTGGAGAATATGGGCTGGAAACTGTGTGGAACGTGACCCAAGAACAACTGAATTTTTTCTGTTTTTTCTGATAGGTTTTATTTTAAAGACTAAAAGTCATTTATGGGGGTGGCTTGCTTTCCTGTCTGTCTGTCTGTCTATGGTGGGAAGAATAGTGTGACCACCGTCTCATCCCATCGCAGTTCTTCCTGCCCCTCCCCACCCCCCACTAAAGTGAGGAAGTCTACCACCTCAGGACAAACCTGCTAACTTTTGTGTCATTTCTTGTAACCAATACCACCTTTTGGTGACTTGTCTCTTCCTGCTGCACGACACTGTGAATGAGGAAAAGGTTAAAGATTACTTGGTACTTAGAGAAGTTTTGACAAATCTTAGTTATCTCTGGTGGGGAGATGTTCTGCAAAACCTCAAGTAGAGTGTCCCACAGGCTCTTAAATGGCCTCCTGAAAGCCATGAACTACACATGCATATTAGGGCTCATAAAACCAAAAATGAGAGCGCTCCAACAAGGTGTGTGAGCCCACAGGTGAATTCAATGATAGTTTCCTTTTTTAAAAATTATTTTTATTTGTATATGTGTATGAGTGAATTGCCTGCATGTATGTAAGTACACACATGTAGTGCAGTGCCTACGGAGATCAGAAAAGGGTGTCAGATCCCCTGGAAATGGAGTTACAATGGTACTTCTGGATCCTTTGAATCCAGACTAACCCAGTTCCTTCTAGCAGTCCCCAAGAGCCCTCTGGGCCTGGTCCCACCCTCACCTCCCTCTGCTTCCCTCAGGTGCACAACCCACCAACCTCTTTCCTGGGTAAGTCCAGCAGCACCCACTGCGCTTTGACTCCCCCAGACTCATTCACCCTCCTACCTCCCCCACCTGTCTCTCCTCCTAGCACGGGTACTGGCTCATTCCTTGTCTTGGCAGCCCAAACACTGGGGATGACCTCTTGGCTCAGAGCCACCACTGCTTCTTAATCCTTTGCATCCAGCCCAACCCAGTTCCTTCTCAGGAGGTCCCCAGGAGCCCTGTCGGCTTGATCCCACCCTCTCCTCTCTCTGCTTCCCTGGATGGCATGGCAACTAGCTGCCCGAGAGCAGCATTTTCCTGGGCCTCGCTCCAAGGCTAGTCCAGTCCCCAAATTTCTGAGGACATCTTTCCTGGAGGGATCCAGTCCTTAGTAGAAAGCCTGAGAGCATCTGATCCTCATCTGAATTGGGACTCTGTGGGAACTTGTCTCCAGCCCCAATAGTTTCCATTTTTAATATTCATGGATCCAAAAGTAATAATGACAGAAAAAAACAGACATGAACATTATATAAATTGCAGATATGGATGGGATTTTTTTTTAATGTAGAGATTGGGAGTAATGTGATAGAACAAAATGCACGTCCTCTGCAACTGATGCCTGATGTAGGACTGGACATTGTTTTCAGTTCATTTTGTTCCCATTGCTATCTAGAGAGCTGTTTCCAACCAGGAAGGAACTCTGAGGGTTTTCATAGCCTTCCCAAAGCGCTGGACCAGCGGGGTAACACAGACACAGTACCAGACAGATACAGCTCCTCATGGCTGGCTGAGGGTTATCTTCATCAGAGCACTGGATCCCTCATCCCCCACCCTACCCTTTACACTCCCCAACTTGGTGTCAGGTACTCAACACTCAAAGTACTTTTCCCACTCAGAACAGGCAATTGCCGCAAATGAACAAATGGGTGAATAAATGAATGAACCACTATTTCTGATAACATTTCTGTACTTTGATTCATGCCTTGATTTTCTGTTTTCTATAGCTATTTTTAATGTCTGATTAGCAAGCAGTGAATGAAAAGAGGAAAATCTATAAAACATAGTCTTGTACAATGCCCACTCTTCAGAGTTAAATGGGCTTCTTGAAGAAGAATTTCATGTTCTACTGTTAGCATAGATTATAAAATTTGACACAGAACCTGCGGTACTAGAGGACATGAAGTCGGAAGGGGGTGGTAGTAAGGGAGGGGTGGAGATGGGGAAGGGGCTCTGAATATGATCAAATGTGTTGTATGAAATTCTTTAGAAGTCAATAAAAATATTTTAAAATCTTTTTTGAAATAACTTTGGAATCTTGTAGAAATATTGTGATAACTTTGGTAGGCTTCTCTGAGGACTAGCACCAGGTTTGTCTGTTGGCCATTTTGGAATAGGTTAAGAAGTTGTTTTAAGAATCGCAGACTTGTGCCAACATCTCAGTATTAGTAGCAAAAACAATGAGTCTTTCTGTAAGAATTGGAGAGGAAAGCAATTTGGCCACTCCAATATAAAATCAAAATAGAGAACCGGAAGCCTAGACCAACCAACTTTTCATACCCAACAAATAAACTAGTCACATGAAGTCACATAAAGTTTACAAAAAGAAGCAGACCTAACCTTGAAAGTTTGAGTCTCACACAAGAATCAGAAACTACAAAAGAAATTAACATGTCAAAGTCACAGAGAAAAAAAATAATAACAAGAAAAACCAAAATAATATATCCCCACCAAATACCAATATTCCTCTAGAGGAGCACAATGCAAACCCCCTAGAGATAATGCAGGACATGGAACTCAAAAGAACAATTATAAACATGATAAAAGAAGTCAGTGAATTTAAAGAACACACTAACAAAGAAATCAAAGAACTGAAAGAAGATAGGGATAAACTTCTAAATGAATTCAGACAAGTTATATTGAAGAATACTCAGGCTGAAACGAAGAAGGAAGTGAAACATTCAGTAAGACAATAGAAACAACAGGAGAAAGCATCACAAATAGGATGAATGAAATGGAAAACAGAATATCAGGACTAGAAGATAAAGTGGACAAATTAGACCACTTAAGCAAAGATTATAAAAAATTTAAGAAAACACAAGAATGGAATATGCAGGAATTGTATGACACCATAATAAGACCAAATTTATGAATCATAGGCATACAGGAAGGAGAAGAATCTCAAGTTAATGGTATGGACCAGATCTTCAACAGAATTATAGAAGAAAATTTCCCAAAATTAAAGAAGACATTCCCATACAAATACAAGAAGCGATGAAATGCTTCTTCTAATCAAATGGTTATTAAATTTGAAAAAAAAAATTTAAAAATAATAATTCTTCAAAGCATGTAATTTTGCTCCTTAATAATTAGTAGATATGAAAAACGTTACCATTGAAATCTACCTGATGACTTTATATCCATGCTCGATTACAGCAGATACTTCTGTGCAAACTATGAAAGCCAAAAGAGCCTGGACTAAAGTAGTCCCCAGTATATGGTCGATTTTGGAGAAGGTTCAATGGGGCACAAAACAAACCTCAACAAATATAAAAAGACTGAAATAATTCCACATGCACAGATGCCAAGGTTCTCAGAAAGTAACTGACTGTGACTAGTAATAATCAGTTATATAGAGATTAGAAACGCATATGCATCTTAGTATCAATTTTATTATAAATGAATTTTTCTGTATGAAACTGTATTTTAATAATGAATTATCAGACCACAGTGCCATAAAGCTTGCAATCAACACCAGAAGAATCCGTACTCACCACATGAAGACATGGAGATTAAACAACACACTCCTGAATGATGAATGGGGTTTATACTGAGTACAATATGGTATAACTATATTAATTCAACTGTAAACCTAAAAATTTACAGCCAATTTTGAAAGAGAGGCCTCTTAGCTCTGGAAATTGTTACTGATTATATCAATGCTGTTGTAATGAAATGCTTCCTCTAATTAGGTGGTTATTAAATAAATTAAAAAAAAGAATCGCAGTCTTGCTGGGCGTTGTGGCACACACCTTTAGTCACAGCACTTGGGAGGCAGAGGCAGGCAGATCTCTGTGAGTTCAAGGCCAGCCTGGTCTATATACTGAGTTCCAGTTCAGCTCAGGTTACAATGAGACGTGTTTGATCTCAAAAAGATCAAACAACAACAACAACAACAACAACAACAAAGAATCAAAGTCTCAAGCATAGGAAACAGATGGTAATCAGTAGGAAGAATATAACTGTATCTGCAGACTTTGAGTGACAGATCTACAATCCTTGTATAAATGAACAGTGATTCTGAAAGAAACCTCTGCTTGCTATTCACATCCTTTGTAAATACTAGCAGGCACTTCTATGGTGCGTTCTCTCCATTTGCCCCTCTAGATCCACCTGTTTAAACATCCAGGAATCCCAGCTCTAAGGACTATACCCTTCCCTGGCCCTTTACCTTCTGTCTAGAGTCAACCAATGGCATGGGCCAGCCTGAAAGGGAAGGGGAGGAAGGGAAAGTTGTGGCTCGTTCTGACTCTATCCTAGCCAGCATCACCATCAGAAGTCTCACTTTTTGCTTTCTCAGGTGCACCAACAATCATCTCTTCGGTTTTGTGAATGAAATTTATCCCTATATAAATGTCCCAGCATCCTCCATTTCCACTAGTTTCACCATCCTGACTGGTGTCTCCTAACAGGTGAATCCACAGTAAATTCTGGGACAGAACTAAGAGACCAAAATTCCTAGCTCAAAAACATTCACTACCTTATACCTGTCAGTGATGAGGAAAAATGAATTAAAACAGCCCAATACACTTCTACAAAAGAATAAAAGAGTAACCATTAGTGAATAGGAAGGGATGGAAAGGATGAAGGGAGGTTGGATAAGGGGAACCAAAATGTACCAGACAGGAAGAATTAGTTGTGGTATCCAGTAGTACAGTAAGGTAACTGGTGTGCAATAATTACTTATTTCTAATTAACTAGACAACAGTTGAAACTTTCCCAGGCAAAAGAAATGAATGTTTGAAGAGATGGAAATGTTAATTACCCTGATTTGATCATCATAGAATGTAAACATTTATTGCATTACTCTCATAAATATGTATACTATATACTTTTATATATACATTATATATCAGTTAAGAATATAAGTACCACTATTGTGTCATGATCTAGAAATGATCTAAAAAGAAACCAACACAATTCAAGAAGCCAGAAACAATGCCCACAAAAAACAAGTGTGAGCATTCTAACCCCACAACAATGAGACTCTGCCAGCTAGGACACTTTCAGGGAACAAAAGCCCTACAGTTGGCAATGGATGCTTATCATTAAAAAGTGCTTAGTAGGATGCTCTTGGCCTTCTGTTGGAGGCATTTTCAATTGATGGTAGATGATGCTTTCCCTTCTTAATGGTTTGCAAACTTCCAGCACAGAGTTTACACAACAGTCTCATCAATGCATGTTCAGATGCTGATTCTCCTTCTTGAGAATTCAGGGCACTCACAACCAGAATCCCAGCAGCCTCTTTTGAAGTAACTAATAAATTAGTTATAAAATTTATGTGGAAAGTCAAAAACGCAGAATAGGGGCTGGAGAGATGGCTCAAAAGTAATAGCACTGACTGCTCTTACAGAGGACCTGGGTTCGAGTCCCAGCATCCACATGGTGGTTTACAACTGTCCTTAACTCCAGATCAGGGGATCAGAAGCCCTCTTCTGACCTCTGAGGGCACTGCACAACACAGGTGTACTTACATGCATGCAGGTAATACACTGATACACATAAAATAAAAAAAATAAAAAATCCAGGCGTGGTGGTGCACGCCTTTAATCCCAGCACTTGGGAGGCAGAGGCAGGCAGATAATAATAATAATAAAGTATTTTTTTAATTCAGAATATCCAAAACTGTTTTCAAAAGAAAAATAGAATAAAGAAAGATGCTATATCCTACTCCCAAGCCTTTAGAAGTCAAGCTTACAGAAGATAAAACTTGAAAGGGGATTGATGACTTAACTTCTGTCCTATCAGAAAGCTAATTTCACTCAAAACCTTTGACTTTAATACCTCGTAAATCCTGAAAACAGCAAAACAAGAGCTAAGAACTAACTTCACATCATTCTTATTCCAAGTCCATGGGGAAATCAAAGTCTATATAGGGTCTTGGTGCTAAGTACAGAGAATGTATGATAAACATCAAAATAGAAACTGTAAGGGCTTGACCATATTTCTGGGACAAAGCCCCCTCTACACTTCACTGTCTAGAGGTGATGCCTATAGAGTTTCCAGATCCTCTGCTCATGATATGAAGTAATAGATAAGCATTTCTCTATCTTCTGTTTAAACAATCTAGATACACCTTCTTCTAAAGTGTTGGTTCTTTGTCTTCCAACTCCTATATATCTTCTAAAAGTATAACTTACAATAACTAACATCTGATTACTCAGAAAACTGAGAATATTGAAGTCTCATCAATGTAATGTCCAAGTAAACTGAAAGGAACAAACACTTTCAAGTCTGTCACATACTGGGATGGTTAGTATTAACTATCAACTTGACAAAATCTAGAATCACCTGGGAAATGGCCTATGGGAATGCCAGTGGGCAATTATCTTACACTAGTTGATGAGGGAGGATCCATCTTAGCTGGGGGCAGGGCCATTTCCTGGCTGGGACCCTGGACTGTATACATGGAGAAAGGGAGCCGAACAACAACATGCATTCATGTCTCCCTGTTCCTGATTCTGGATAGAATGGGACCAACTGCTTCAAGCTCCTGCTGCCTTAACTGCCCTGTCGTGATAGACTGCATCCTTGAACTGTGAGCCAGAATAAACTCCCTTAGGCTGCTTTCGACAGGGCATTTTAGCACAACAGCAGGAAAAGAGAGTAAGGCGCATAGTGTCCAAGAATGAACTGGTAATTTTGGTGAGTGTGCCACGTTCTTTATTTGATGAGTTCTTTCATCTCTCTTACCTTTCTTCTTCTAATACCATTCATAGGCACCCTCACACCAGCACCATCTGCCTCCCTTGAGAGCTCACTAGAAATGAAGAATCTCGTACCATACTCCAGAGTGGAATTTGCAGTTTTACTAAAACTACAGGCAATTTGCCTATACACTGAAGTTTGGGAAGTCTACTCTCAATTATACACTCGGTGTTGTATGGGACCTTTAAACTCGAAGAACTGAAGTCACTCTTCTGGGCACTGGGTGTAGATGCAGAAGGATATCGGGAATCATCAGCTTGAAGCTGCAGTATTCACAGAGTGCATCCTCAGTGCTGGCTATCAAAATGAATGAATGGTTTCTGCTCAGTATTTCTGTGTTTCCTTAAAGCAGAGGGCTGAAAATTTCCAAATAAGTGTTCTGCTTAGTTGACTCAGCTCTGGTTGTTTGTGGTTTAATTTGCATTTTAATGAAGCCATCAAAATTTGATTTTTTATGGAAAAGATGCTGCTGTAAACCTCTCTAGAGAAAGGAGAATCATTCTGTTAGTTACATTTTTATCCAAAATATGTGAATTAACTTCCAATTCCAGGCTCAGTGGCATTCAACAATTTCACATAAAAGAAACAGTAATATCCATGAAGTTTTTCCTGGCCAGGAACCAAAGTAATAAATAATCTCTGATTTGCTCAAAACCCCTGATGACTGATCCTGCTCTTTCATGCAGAAATAACAACTGAAACAAGATGAGCTGCATCTGGCTTCAGATTTCAGAACAATGTCTCAAACAACTCACTGCAAGCATGGGATTTCAATATCTGGTAATCACAGTTATAAATAAGAGAAAGCTATATGTCAAATGTGCTATGAAGACATTTCTACATAAAATAAGACATTGGCTTTAACCCAATAGTTATAGGCCATAACACCATTAACATGGCACCAATCTTTGCGTCTTCCTTCAAGACCTAAGGAGCAGTCAACAACCATACACCCACTCAAAAATTGACTGTGAACAAGGTACCATGTTTGCTTTGTTCTGAGAGTCTGCAAAGAGAGTCTTACAGTTGTGCCAAGGTAGGTTTTTCTCCATATCACTGTTCTCTTTCTTTGTCCCTTTCTTTTGTACTGTTTTTAGGAATATCATAACAGATGTTGTTGGCATTAAATATAAACTAATTATGTTGTGTTACACTGTGAAAGATGACCAGAATTATCAAGGGATAGTTTCATTTTGTAGAAATGTCTCTCTGTAGAAATGTAGAACTGAAATATCCTCCAGAGATGCCCAGGACCTGAAAGTTCTCCAGGTTCTGCCCATGGACATAAGAGCCAAGGGAGGAGGCTAGAAAGATGGCTCAGTGGTTAAGAGCACTTACTGTTCTTTCAGAGGACCTGGGTCCAGTTCTCAGCATCCACACAGTGGTGGCTCACAACCAACTGCCGGTGACTCCAGTTTCAGGAGTCTCATGACCCTCTTCTGGCCTTTGTGTGCTTCTACACATATGTGGTACACATAAACTCAGGTAGGCACATACACACATGCACTTAAAAATAATAAATAAATCTTAAAAACCAAAGAACCCAAGGGATCCTGAGAAAGGTGGGGGGCTGCAGTTGGTAGGTAAGATGGCACATAGAGGATTAAGGGGAGGAGTTGGTAGGTACATAACTACACATCCCAAGGATGCTGCTAATGCAGTGTTTAAGAGCTATTAGATTTCTCATTATTAAGACAAAATACTTGACAAATCAACTTAAGGAAGGAAGGAATGGTCGTTCTGACTAACAGTTTAAGGGTATGGTCCATGGTGGCGGGAAGTCAGGGTGAAAGGGGACTGAAGCAGCTTTCACATTGTGTTCATGGGTGGGAAGAAGAGAGGGACAAATGCTGGTGCTCAGTTCCCCTTTGCCTTTTTATTCAGTCCAGGACACGAAGCTTATGGAACAGTACTGTCCACATTTAGGGTGGGTCTTCCCACCTCAGTCAACCTAACCTAAGATAATTCCTCACAGACATGCCTAGAGATTTCTTTCCATGGTGATCCTAAATCATATCCATTTGGTGATCAAAATTATCTGTCACAGGAAAAACTAATGGAAAGAGGAAAAGAAAATCCTGCATAATACTCACATATCTGTGGTGTGTGTGTGTGTGTGTGTGTGTGTGTGTGCGTGTACGAAGCACACTGTGAAGCTCCAAAAGTGAGGTGCAGAATGGACCATTTTCTGGTTTCCTTTTGAACAGAGACCTCTTTTATCACTGGAGCGTCATGGAACTGGATCTCTAACAAACGCACTTGGGGGACCTCCTGGGCTACAACACAGGAATCCTCACATTTCTGAAATAGAACTCCCTGGCTGGCTACCCCTGGGTTACCAGACAGGTTTCACATGCAGCAGGCCTGCCCAGATCATTCTAATGAGCCCCAAGATTGCACACGTTTGTCAGATATGGGAAAATTCTTAAGTGTAGTCCCAAAGTCATTGTTATAATTGAAATGCCCAACTTGTATGACATTCAGAGGTGAGAAACATGAGCTAATAACTGGATGTCTTGCTTGATATCAGCTCTACCTCTTTGACTCCATGAGTTGACGGTCCATATCTGCTGGCCAACACACATTTCACACAGGGTCCCAACAGCCACCAGCTCCAATCCTTATGTTAAAAGCCCTTTCAGGTGAAGCTCAGATATATATATATATATATATATTAGTGTCACTATCTTCCCTGCATGAATAATTCAACATAAAGAAGATTCAGAGAAGAGGCGAAGAGCTTTGGAAAAGATTCAGAATGCTGCTCTGCCCAGGATAATTGAGGTTTCTTACCTCTTCTCCATTGCTCTTTCCTCATGAAAGTGAAAACTAAATGATTCAATAAAACTATCTGTGTAATGTGTGTACATGGAGCCCTTGGAAGGAAAAAGATAGAATTGTCTGCCAGACCTAAATCCCTTTTCTGCTGTCCCTGTGCCCTTAGGACTAACCCAGTGCACTGTTTCCTCCTGGGACCTGGCTTCACCCTCTGTCCCTTCACAAGTGTCTGAAGACCCCCCACACTGCACTGTTACAGAGGTCTCTTGATCCAGTTGTACCAGCTCCTCTTGTGACTTCAGGCCTAGCAGTATATAGCTTCTTGCTATCTAACATCAGCTGTTGGTTCATTCAACATAACACACGTGCATGAACACAAACACACACACATGCCCGTCAAACATTTCACTCAACAAAGCCTATTGAACCATCTGGGCTGAACAATTTCCAGCATGGTTCTGGCTGATAAAGTATTGTACCATCTCTGTCCCTGTTTCTCTGGCCCCATTGCGAACCCAAGCATGGTAAAGACCAAGTATGTGAATTTTTAAAACACACATGCACTGGGCATGATAGTGCACACCTTTAATCCTAACACTCAGGAGGAAGAGGTATATGAACTCTGTGAATTTAAGACTATTCTGGTCTACATAGCATTTTCCAGGCCAGCCAGAACTACACAGTGAGACCCTGTTTCAAAAGAAATCATCTTTCAGAGTAGCTTGTGGCGGATCAAACATGCCATTCTAATGCACACTGACTAGTGCATTTAGGTGTGTATTAAATTGTGCAAGTTCTGAAGCTCCAATCGCAAAATAACCCAGCACCTCAGAAAGGGCAACACTCAAGATTAAATCCATTAAAACTGTGTTCCTGACCCTTCAGTGGGGCTGATGGGGGGTCTTAAGTGCTTTTTGTCTTTGAGTTTTATAAAATTAGATTCCCAAATGTGAACTGATTTAAATAGAAGGCTGGTGAAGTTCATAGCAAGAGCTTCTCGGACAGGCCTAAGCCATAGGCTCAGAGACATTCCTCCACCTCCAGAGGCTGGAAAAGTGCTTTAAAGCTGCACCGGAGTTAAGAGTATTGAGCTTCATAGCAAGGTTATAGTCAGAGAGCCTGGATTCTCCAAGCATCACTAATTTCTGCCTCTGAAGGAGTGTTTCTTTAATATGCTAAAAGCATTGGTAGCCTCTAGACCCAGCCTGGGTCCTTGCTGCATCACAATCCATTACCCATCTCCTTTATTTCACGCACCTGGCTGGGACTGGCTCCCTAAAGACAGGAAGATGCACAAAGCTTCATCTGGGTATTCTCCTCCAGCACATTCAAGCCTTGTTCCCTTTGGAGCCCACGAGAGAAATTTGAGTTTGTTCAACAGTGTTTTTTTGATGATTTCTTACGTTCAGGAAATAACAGAGAAAATTTGAGATTTCAGTGGCTCCAAGGGCAGCCTAGGCTTTCCTGCATCCCCATGTACAAGTCCTGGGAGAATTCAGTCAAGGTCCCTAGAGGCCTAAAATCAATGGTCATTGACATAAGGGCATAATTTGATTCAGTCTTTTCAAGTTATAATTTGGCAACAGCTGTCAAAATCCTTTAAAATGTCTATATTTGCTGTCTCGGCAGGTTTCTTTTATGGATATGCTCAGAATTTAATCAGAGACATCTTTAAAAGATGCTTGCTTATTTTATAACAAAACCCCAGAGACAAACTGAGTATTTTCAAATGAAGAACCCTTTAGCTATACTGCTGACATTTCTATTTCTTATATCATGATAAGAAAGAAATAAAAAATTACCCTCCCACCCAAAAGTTCCAGAAAAAATATAATTGGCATTGTTTTCAATGTATTACTGAGCTGGCAAGAAAGTCAGTCATGCCCAGCCAATGAGAATGGTCTGGGAAGCTTACCCTGAGGGTGGTTTCCACATTGACAGCTACCCTCCTAGGACTGACCAGAGATCAGGCTAGCCCAGGGTGAAGATCACCTCAGAACACCTGCATCCTCTTCTCTTCATCACAGGCTAAGGCTGGCATTCTAGAGGACTACATTTTCAGTCATGATGAATTAAAACAATATCTGTTCCCAAAAGGTAAACACAATTAAAAATGCCTCTTTTAAATTTACTGCTCTAATTACTATACAATGAGCAGGGTGTGGCGGTGCATGCCTTTAATCCCAGCACTTGGGAGGCAGAGGCAGGCAGATCTCTGTGAGTTCAAAGCCAGCCTGGTCTACATACTGAGTTCCAGGACAGCTGGGGCTACAGGGAGACCCTGTCTCAAAAAGACCAAAAAATCCTAATTACTATACAATGAAATGCATTTCTGGAAGTAGGGAACACAATCTGGATTCACTGTATATGATGGGACTGCACAGCCCCACTATCTGTGTGGTCAATGGGCAGACCTCAAGTGAAGCATTCCATTTAAAGCAGTGCTAAGTAATGGTGCCTCAAGGTCCTTGATTTAGCAAACACACATATTAAGTATCTTCTAGCAGGGCATGGCAGCACAGGCCTTTAGTCCCAGCATTCACTCAAAAGGCAGAGGTCAGTGGTGGATCTCTATGAGATTGAAGCCAAACTGGGATGGTCTACATAGGGAGTTTCAGGTTTGCTGGGATTACATAGTGAGAGAGAGAGAGAGAGAGAGAGAGAGAGAGAGAGAGAGAGAATATCTTCTGAAACAGAGGGAGGTATTCATTTTTATTGTATGAAATACTTATGAGATTATAAGAAAATTATAAAGATAGAGATAGAAAAGTGACAGGTGATAGATGGTAGATAGATTGAAATATGATAAGATAGATAGGTGATAGATAAATCACAGGTAGAAGAGAGACAGATGTGTGATAGATCTGAATCTATGGATTTGAATCCTGGGAAGCAATGGCTTAAAAAATGTAACAGATGGAATTATGGGTTTTATCATTTTCTCATAATTTTAGTGTTTTCCAAATATTCTACAATGCACATATGCTTTGAAAATCATAAATAGTTGTTAGATAATTGATGTCCGGTTTAGAAAATCCTTTCCTATGCCTATATCTTGTAGGTTTTTGCCAATGTTTTCTTCTAACAGTTTCAGAGTTTCAGATTTTACATTGAGGTCTTTGATCCATTTGGAATTGACTTTGGGGCAGGGTGAAAGATAGGGGTTTAGTTTCATTCTTCTACAGGAGGAGATCCAGTTTTGCCAGCACCATTTCCTGAACATGCTATGCTGTCTTTCCTCCAGTGAATATTCTTGGCCCCTTGGCCCCTTTGTCAAATATCAGGTGGCTGAAATATCATATGCTCATCTTTGGGTCTTCAATTTTGTTCCATTGATATACGGATCTATTTTTGCAGCAGTACCATGTTGTTTTTATGACTGTAGTTCTGTAATACAATTTAAAATCTGGTATAGTAATTCCCCCGGCATTGTTCTTAGTGCACAGGGCTGCTTTGGCTATCTGAGGTCTTCCGTGCTTCCATATGAATCTTAAGATGGTTTTTTTTCCAATTCTGTGAAAAATGTCATGGGGATTTTGATTGGCATTGCATTGAATCTATAAATGGCTTTTGGTAGGATGGTTATTTTCACAATAGTAATTCTTCCAATCCATGAGCATAGGAGGGCCTTCCATCTTCCTATGTCTTCCTCAATCTCTTCCTTTAAAGATTTAAATTTTTCTTTGTAGAAGTCTTTAATGTCTTTGGTCAGGTTTATTCCATGATTTTTTTTTTCCAGCTATTGTGAAGGGGAATGTTTCCATGCACCCTTTCTCTGATTGCTTTTTATTAGTATATAGAAAGACTCCAGACTTGAGTTTTCTGGTGGCATTTTTGGTGTCTCTTAGATATAATAACATATCATCTACAAAAAGGGACAATTTTATCTCTTCCAATTATTACTCCTTTAATTTCCTGCTTTTGTCTTATTGCTCTTGCAAGAGTTTCAAGTACTATGTTAAAGAGAAGTGGAGATAGTGGGCAGCCTTGTCTGGTTCCTGATTTCAATGGGAATGCTTCCAGTTTTTCTCCATTTAGAATGATGTTGGCTGTGGGTTTGTTATATATGGCTTTAATTATGGTGAGGTATGTTTCCTCCAGTCCAATTCCCTCTAGGACTTTGAACATAAATGCATGTTGAATTTTGTCAAAGGCCTTCTCTTCACCTTTTGAGATGACCATGTCTTTGAGGCCATTTATGTGATTTATGATGTTTATTGACTTATGTATATTGAACAAACCTGCATCTCTGGGATAAAGCTGACTTGATAAAACTTAACCTTGAAAAAAAACCTAATCTATAAGAAAACACTTGAAGTGAAACTGATGTGAGCACTGCATAACTTTTACTTCTTTTAACTTTATTATTAGACACCTGGTATATACCAGACCCCACAAAGCATAAGCAGAAATACAGAGGAATATGGACCAGTCCTGGTCTCTGGAGCTCACAGCTTTGACAAGGATTCCAAACTCTAGCAAATGTAAAGTTCACTTGTGCCTGATGGGTTCACACCAGATATAGGCAAACACCTGAGGGAGGACCTCGCTCAGCCTTGGTTAGCAGTCAAGGAAGGCTTTCTGAAGGGAATGCGCCTGAGCCGTCTTGTGAAAGCATAGAAGCGACTCAGAGACAGAGAGGAAGGGTGTGTTGGGAGGAGACGGCACCCCCCTCCCTACAGTTCACCCTTCTCTGCCCCCTGCTCTGCTTATCTTCATAGCCACTATCACGTGCCAATACGATGTTATTGACGCATTCGTCTCTGTTTGCTATGTCTTCCCCTCTTCGTTAGCAGTTTGGTGGAGGAGAGGGCTTTGTGAGGTATTAGTCAACAGAGCCAAGCGTATAATTAGTGCTCATTCGTTTACCGAGTAAAGGAATGAAAGGCAGACAAGAAATGGAAGCGTGAGTAAGAGTACTGTTGCCAGTCCATTGCCTTTAGAACATGGGTTACAGCATGACATCAGATGAAATGGGAAGGAGATGCGGAGTAAGGATGGAGTGCCCACACTATGGGCATCCCTTGAGGAGATGTGACAGTCTAAAACAGCAGCATAAAGGGATGACAGTACAGGAAACATAACAAGACTGAGACAGCTGTGGTCACAGCTGGCAAGGACAGAAAGACAGGCTGAACCAAGATGTGCAAAGAGGCACATCTACTCCTTTATGCAACAGCCCTTCACTCACCTACAATTCTTTGAGTGAGGCATACCTCTAGTAGGTGTATTGTAGCTTTAATTTTATGTCAAGCCCTGCTTTAGTCTCCAGTGACATTGCTGTGGACAATGCAAAGGCCTTTCCCTCTGGAGTTTATATGTTGTGAGCTATAATGAAGCATTAATTTCAAGTGTTAAGTGCTATGGAAAAAAAAAAAAAGAAAGGAGACAATAGAAAGATCCACAAACTGCTTAAGAAATAAAAACTGCAGGAGACCATGAATTTATCAAGGAATTTTTAGCACACTCGCTGCTGGCATCACTGCTAGAGTAAAGAATGCATCTTGGGAAATGTTCTCAGCATAGAGACTAGAGAAAGTACATCCAGCTGGAGCCTGTAACAGATGGCCTGAAGAGAGGATTCTAAGGTACACAACTCAGAGGCAGTAAGACCACAGGTGTGCAGCTAAGTGTGGGGTTGCCATATGATGCCTGTCTGTGCATGGTCCAGACATGATAAATGCAGGTCGGTACACCTGACCGGAAATGGTCGACTGGGATCTCAAAGACAGAGGTTTGCCTCTGACAATTTCGCTCTGCACAGAGGAGCCTAGTTTTAAATTATGACTCAGCTTGCACGGAGAACCAGAACTTTTCTGGACCAAATGAGTTATCGCCAAGCCAAGCTTTCCTCAGGCTGAATCTGAATCTGAAGAACCTTTGAAATTATTTGGATTAATGCTACTTTTAGTCCACTGGGAAACAGAAAGAAAGGGATGGTGAGGAAAAGAAGACAGGAAAAGGGATGGTTAGTGGGCTTCTGGTTGAGAGTCATGAACTGCTTTTTTGAAGGAATGTTTGAAGGCTAGGAGACATAAAATAATATTATATAACAATTTTCACAGCTTGAAGAAAACTATATTTTTTGTTAAGGTGCTGGTGGGTGTCTGGTTGGTGTTAATCCTGTGACACTCCACAGGCTCAGGGAAATCCAGCGATGCAGAGAGGTCAGCAGGAGACAAAGGTCAGCAACACAAAAGAAAGCACAGTGCTCACACTGTTCCCGTATTCAGACCCTCTGCATTCACCCCCTGATCTATGTTTTCACCTTTCTTTTTTTTTCATTTTATTTTATTTTATTTTATTTTTTAAATTTCAGCACATTTTTTTTGTTTTTGTTTATTAGAAGAAGCATTTCATTACAACAGCATTAACCTATTCAATAATGTTTTTCTGAGCTGGAGTACATCTCTTTCAAAATTGGCTGTATATTTTTAGGTTTACAGATGAATTATTATGCTTGTACAATCTTTTACTCATTATAAACTCCATAAGACATAAAATTAAATGAGGTTTTAACGTTTAAAAAAGATCTCCACTTCGTTGTTAAAATACACAGTTTCATGCAGAAAAATTCATTTTAAGGCAATTGACATTGAGACGTTTTCACATGCATTTCTAATCTCTAAATACATGACTATCACTGGTCACAGTCGCCCACCTTCTGAGCTCCTCGGCATCTGAGCATGATTACAAACTCGT
>NW_008349483.1:236497-255760 GCF_000622305.1 Nannospalax galili
ACAATCCATTGTCAGTATTCCTTTGGATAGAATTGGGGTCTGCTGTTCATTTTTCCAGTAGTGTGTTGGGTTACTATCTGGAAGAGCCTTTATCCATCCTGGCCAACAGCTCGACTGAAGGTATCGCCTGTCTGGCTTGGGTCTGAGTATGGAAACAGTGTGAGCACTGTGCTTTCTTCTGTGTTGCTGACCTTTGTCTCCTGCTGACCTCTCTGCATCGCTGGATTTCCCTGAGCCTGTGGAGTGTCACAGGATTAACACCAACCAGACACCCACCAGCACCTCAACAAAAAATATAGTTTTCTTCAAGCTGTGAAAATTGTTATATAATATTATTTTATGTCTCCTAGCCTTCAAACATTCCTTCAAAAAAGCAGTTCATGACTCTCAACCATGAATTCTGAACTTGTTTGTTTCATGAAGAAGTAAAGTCACAGAGGACATGCCCTTTCCAGGCTCATGTTGTCAAAATATATAATCTATGTGTTTTCTAGCTTCAACAGGAGTTGAAGCTTGCCAGCTGCTAGCATTTTGTCATCTGGCCTCTGGGCAGGCCCAATAAGCATCCTACTAAAATCACAGTACCCTGACACATTTCTCCAGCTCAGGTCTTGATTAGGATGTACAAACAACAGAGCAGTCAAAGGCCTGCCTAACTTACTGCTTACCCAAACGAGGTGAATCTGGATGAAGGACAAAGGGGTGCAAATGTAATCTTTAGTCTAGGAACAAGATACTGGCTTCTACAGAATGTTCTGGAAAAAAGCCAGCCTTGTGGTTTCAGCTACACTGGGTTCCCAATGGAATGGGGAGCCAGGGATCTGGGCAATGTGCTCAGCCAGCCTTCATTGACAATAGATTCACATGCCCAGCTGGGTCCTGAATGTGTTATGTAGAAATTCATGGAAGGTCTATTATGTCTCACTGACAAATGAAGATTCCTAGTTTTAGTGACTGTACTCCATGCTGCTTACAATATGCTTTATTTCACTTGAGCCTCAGAAACAACCCAGAAGCTAGATACCCTCATGCTACCCAGTTTACAGATGAGGAAGCAGAGACTTATAGGCATTAATAAATAAGCATTACAGCTAGGTCTAGAAGGCCAGGACTACGCTCTTAACGACTTCCTGTTCTGTGATGTTGAGCTTGAAGACTACCCAAGTCAAGGGCCATATGGCCTTTGTGCTGGGATACCCATAGCACCTGTATCCATGATGCTGACTGGGAGAATTTAACACGGTCTTGTCTAAGTTACTGTAAGTCTATTTGAGGTACAATGGCAATATGACAAAGGGTATGGTCAAAGATAGTTCTGTTTCATCTGGAATTCTGTTAACCAGAATCCTTTAACTACAACAAAGCCTTTCCTGTCCTGTATGCACATTGCCTGGCATTTGATGGTGAAGCTGTGAAACTCTTCCCATGAACCATTGCAGACTATCACTGCATCCCTTAAATTTGAACTTTGGCCCTGTGATTTGCTGTGGCCAAAGAGCATTTAGTAAACAACAGGCAAGTTGAGGTTGAAAGTGCCTACCCAAGAGTGTGTTTCCTTTTACCTGAGAATCCTAGCCTACCTCTCTGTAGATAAACCCAGGGTAGGTGCTGGATGGTGAGGCATGTACAGCTTAGCCTCTCCACTGTTCCAGCTGATAACAAATCACTGGAGAAGTCATTGGGGTCATCCCTCAGCAGCTATCCACAACACACAGACAATCCAGACCCCAAGAATTCCCCACCTAACTGTTGGAATTGAGAATTGAAAAATGCTTGTTGTGTCCAGCCTCTAAGTCCTGGGGTGCTTCTTCCCACCACCAGTTGGCTGGCACAGCACTTAGACAGGAGTGGGGTGACTGTCCATTCACCCCATCCAAGCCACACTTCTCAATGGGCTAAGCTTCTTTATGAGAACTCGTTCTGCCCTGTCTGGTGGCAGAGGTTTGAAGGTGCACCTGTTCCTGTGGTTAAGGCAAGAGGATCACAAATTCAAGGCATGCCTAGGTTACAGAGTGAGATCAAGGTTAGCCTCAACAACTTAGTGAGATCCTGCTTCAAATTAAAATTAAAAGTACATAGGACTAGCAATGTAATTCAGAGGTAGAACACATGTGTAATTTAACACATGTGTAGCATGCATGAGGTTACAGGTTCAGTTTCCAGTATTGGAAAAGGAGAAGGCGGGAAGGAGAAAGGGAGGGAGGGAAGGAGGGAGAGGGAAGGGGGGAGGGAGGGAGGAAGGGAGGGAGGGAGAAATTTCTGAGCTAATTGTGCTTAGAAAGAAATGGAAAGATAAACCCACAGTATTGTGTGACTGGCATGTGGGTGACCTCTGAAAACAGGAAGAAGGTAGAACTCTGACTCAGATGAACAGGGACACAGAGCCCTGAATGTGTATGTCCCTCCAAAACTCCTACGTTGAAACCTCCTGTGACTTTGGAGATGGAGAAGGAATTAGGTCTATATGAAGTACTGGTGGTGGGGACCCAGCAATAGGACTAGCCCTGCAGGAAAGAGACACAGTGTTTCTCTTCTCTGCCATATAATGACACAGCAGGAAGGCGGCCATCTGCGAACCAGGAAGAGATTCTCACTAAACCCAGAATCTTCCAGGCTTTGAGCTCAGGCTCATAAGAAACAAATATCTGTTGCTCAAGCCATACCATGGATTTTTGTTATTTCAGCTCAAGCTAAGGGAAAATGTTCCCCAGAAGAAATGGGCCTTCAGCTGAGAAGCCCAAAAGAAAACAAAGAGGCAAATGAGGTGGGTGGAATCTGAGGGGGTAAAAGTCATCTCCTGGATGGAAAGGCCAACTTAGAACAGATAAGAGGAAAGAGTCAGCAAGATACGCATGGAGCAATCTCTCTAAACAGAAAAAACAAACAAACAAACAAACAAACAAACAAAAACGGCCTTTCTGCTTAATCTTCTTAGGCAAAATGCATAGACAGTTTCAAATCTTTCCATGAAGCCCTGGTGTTCAAAGAGAAAGCCCTCATAGACTGTCACGCCATGCTAGGCAACTGCCTGATAGGTGAGGCCACGCTAATTGCTCTGTGGTTTCCTTTCCTGATTAAAGCAATTGATTTTAAAGCAGATCTTAAATTGGGATGATGTTACTTATAACAGCGTGACAGCATCAAGATGGAACCTTGCTTTCGAAACACTGTTATTACTTACTGGTAACCAGTAGAGAAAGGAATAAAGTCCTAAAGTTTTCTAACACCATAAATTAGCAGATGCAAGGCAAAACATAAGCATTCCTAAATAGTGAGGTGACATTAAGACTCAGTCTGAACAGCTAAGGCAATATTGGTCTGATTGTAAGAGAGGGAACAAGGGGAAGAGGCTTAGAGTAAAAAGGAGTGGAGGGATGAGAAGTGAGCAGAGCCAGCAGTATCTATTACTTGCCATATCTCATTATAAGAATACTGCAGCCAAAGAAATAAAGAAGCCAGCAATGCAAGGACCATGTCTGCACAGGTGCACTTCCCTGCTCCTTTGAAGGGAGAAAGCTGCACTTAAGACAGAATTCAAACCTATCCTGAGTCAACTAAGCATAACCATCAATATCTGAATTCAATAGCGGTACCTTCATCTACATTTGTACCCAGGTGGGAAACCCAGTGTTATAAATGCTGTGTTTATCTATTTGAATTTAAATGTATTTTCTGAGGAAGGCACTGGAAAGAGGTGTTTTTCAGGGCTATCACTCTACAAGTGCTCATTAGGAATGCAATGATGAATGGATGATGAAAGAATTAGGAAGAGATAGGGCTCACCAGGAGGAATGTATATCAGTATTCTAAAAGAACAAACATGTCTGCTGAGGGGAGCAGGCTCTGCTAATACTGCTTTCATTCATTTAATCCCAGGGAGCATTTGAATGATACAAACAGTTTTAATTGAATCATTATTTGAAAACAACCAAAATTTTAATATCTCCTTATGAGTTATTGATTAGGGAGATCTCAGAGGTACCCAAAACAACACAAGATGTTGCCATTTCTCTTGGTTGCCTACCATAACTACATGGTGAAATCCTATTGCTGAAGACACCACCCACTTTGAATGCAGAACGTACAGAAATAAACTAACCAGGAAATTCTCCACCTGCTGGCGAGCTTACATAGTGCCAGAAGTTACTACGCAGGCTCCTGGGGGAGAAAAAGACATTAGTGATCTCCCCTAGCCCTGGACATTGCATCCTACCATACTGACCTGCCTGGCAAGCTGTGCCCACTAGCACAGTAGTGGCAAGACTGTTATGGGGTAACCAAATGTTTTGTGATTGGGGATAAGGCCTCCTTCGCAGGAGAGATTTCATATCTGGATCAGAGGATCCAGTTCCTGCCTCTGGCCTCCCCAGGCATTGCATGACCTGGGTGCACTTACATACATGCAGACAAAAAACCTCATATACATAATAAATAAATAATAAATAACAAATAAATAATAAATTTAAAAGAACCAAGGACAGCACAAAGCTGGAAGCCCCGCCCCCCAGTCCCTCTGCCTTTTCAGATGCTAGGAGAATGGAACTCAGACAGTCCCTTACCCTGTTTCCTAATAGCCCCATCTCCATGGGAGGTGTATCTTGCCAATACTCCACTCTGTTGCCTGTATTCCAGTAATTCCCTTTGAATTAAGAATAGTTATTTGAGAGCTGAGTTGATGAGGAAACCCTAACAACCTAAAAACTTAAATTTCACCTATAAAGTCTTTCCTTCCTGCAGTGAATCTTACTTTGTTCTAGCAAATGACTATCTGAAAATATTGTTTAGTTTGATTTACCATAGTTCTATTTAGGGCTTCAACCCTCCTTTGTTGATGCTGTTCAAGCCAGATATGTATATTATATTGCTAGCAGTGGTCACACCAAAGCCTTGCAGCCTGCAAGCTGTCGTCCAGGAACAAGGCCCAAGAGTGTTTTCAGTCAGGGTCTGCAGTGGTCTTCACAGGACCTTTGTCTACATGTGTATCTGTAGCCTAATCTCTTCTTCTTACAAGGGCATTAGTCGGAATGGATCAAGCCCCACTCCGGTGGCCACATTTGTTTTATCTTTTAAAAACATTTAATTAGCATATACAGTATTAGGTTTCATTATGGTATTTTCAAACACAATTTGATTTTGTTGACTCTCCCACCATCTTTTTGCTCCCTTCCCCTTGCAGGCTTCCACCCACTCCACACCCACTGCATTCACATCTCCTGCGCCCTATGGTCCTCCCATCTTCCTCAACATCTCTTTCTCCCCCTATTGGTCTCCTTTCCAGTTTCATGGCTTATACCCACACTCACCCACATGGCTGTATTTTAACTTTATAATGTCTGTAAAAAATCCAGCTATATTCTGAGGCTCTTCGGGCTAGAGCGTCAGCATATGAATTTTTGAGACACGGTTCAGCCTGTATTGGTGGTTGGGTGGAGACAAAGGAGGTTTCCCTCCTTCAAAGCATGCTTCCTTTCCAACAGGACTCCCTCTGTGCTCATATTTTCTCAGCTTTATTTGTTTGGTTTTTTTTAAGTTTTGTTTACAAGACTAGACAAAACGCTAATAAGCCCAAAATACTGAAAAAGAAGGTCAAAGCAACATTTTTAAACTACCGCTTCCCATTTTGAAGACTTACACATAAGGCCTTCGAGTCAGTCTTCATTTGAGAGCATCAGTATGAATAAGAACCTACGTCCCTTTAGGGAGAACGCATCTAAGCTCTCTCCTTGCATTTCCCCCTTACTCTGTTTTTAGAGATGTTTGTGTTCGTTTTTAGGTCTGTGTACTTGTTTACTCGTTTCCGGAGTCTTGTTTGCTTTTACAGCATGTTCTTCCTGTTACAAAGGCAAAGCTTTGCTATGTGCAAATATGAAAATAAAACATGACAAAAACCCTGATGCTCTTGGGGAAAAGACATAGAGACAAATTAAAATGCTGTCAGTCTACGAAGGAGCTCAAACTTTCTTGAAGCCTGTTAGCTCTTTTCAAATACACAAAGGATAGAATTATTATGGCAATGTATTTCCATCCATAAACTTACTCCACAAAGGCACCTGCTCATTTGGAGACTGTGGTACTCAAAAGGATGGTACTAACCCCGGCCACCAAGTGTAGGAGAATGTTGCATATTGTACGTGGTGCACTTTAATGAAAACTTCAAATTGAAAATAATCAGTGTTTCATTAAGTGAGAAATGCAGTTTCATGTTTACAACATATCCCCAGTCCCAAGAGTAACAATAACCACCAAACTACAAGATTATCGGTACTCTCCTTTTGAATCTATACTGAAAATATTTATGTACATTTTTAAATCACCATTTCACAAACAAAATTTCATCCTGCCTTTATTTTTGATAGCATCTAAAATTTACACAGCAAGCATTACAATACAATAGGCATAAGTGGTAATACTTATATGTTTATATTTTCCCATTACATATTACATTATCTATTTTTCATTGGCAATATCTATAAAATATCATAGATGTAACAAATGGTTCTAAATTAGTTTTCCATAGCCTCTTGAGATTTTAATAAAAACTGACTTTAAAATGCAACCAGGTCTTGCTTATTATTGTTGTGGCATTCTGCACAAAGATAAACGAAATCAATTTAGGTGGATCATTATGAATAACTGAAAATATATTCAGAATCCTCTCTTCTAAAGTCTAAATCTGAGCAACTGTCCACCAACCATGTGAACTTCACCAGAGATGCTGCTGAAGACCTGGTTGAGACGCGGTCCTATGACCACTATGATGACCGCAATTATGCTGAAACTGCACCTTGACTTAATAGGAAAACTGAAGATTGACTCTTATTTCTGCCACAGGCATAGGGCCAGGCAAAATAGCCCACCTAATACCCACCTTCCACAACACATCTCATGCCCAGTAGCAAGACATCTGGTTTGCATTAACGCTCCTATGTAATGGGACTTGTGGGAGAGAACAGAGTAGATGACTGCTGGCAATGGTGGATCTCTCAACACTTAAGAACCTCACAAAGGAAAATGGGAAATTTTATAACAGATAGATACAGCTTAAAATCACATGCACAGACATACACACACACAGAGGAGCAACTGCCCCTTCTAGTCAGCTGACTCTTTGTGGCCCTGGGTCCTGTGACACTTGAAGGAAGGAACCACTCCTGAAGCATGGAGCAATGAGAAGCTTCCAGAAGGGGCAAGAGAGGTATCACAAGCAAACTGTGACAAGGATGCTTTCCCCCAACAAGAGCAAGGTGGATTTTTCTCCCAGGTTTGGAATCCATCATTTCTTTCAGCGGTAGTCAATCACTCCTGACAACCCCAAAAACCTTTCTCTCCTTAAAGCATGGGAGAAGTTACTGCTAGCTAGCTTCTGCTAGCCGTGGCACTTCATGTTTGCACCATGAAGCAAAAGTTAATATAAACTGCTATCTGCCATTCCTTGGATGTCCATGGAACAAGGCTGGGGTCAAGAAGCAAATCTCAAGTCTTCTATTCACTGCTCTGGCCTTCCTGTTCCTCTCTGTGCCCTCCAGCACACCCTAGGATGCATTCTCTCTCCTACTTCCTTTCTGTGCTTGGCCTCCACATCAGACTCCAAGGACTTCTGAGCTTACAGTCATAGTAATTGTTCCAACTTACTACCAACAACAACGGTGGAAATAGTGATAGAAATGAAACTCCCTGTACCTGCCTGGTAATATGCAATGGTTGACTTGCATTGTCTCAGTTTATAATCTAACCTGACACTATAAACAGGAAATTTGGTGGAGGATTATTAAGAGGGGGTGTAGATACTGGAAGGTATGATCAAAATATTTTCTATAAAATTTTCAAAACTTCAATTAAAAAGGAAAAAATTAAGTATATGATTTACATATGTAACTAATTTTTCTAGTAGGTACATTAAGTTAAAATTAGTTCTAATACTGCATTTCTAAAATTCTAATGTTTAATGTATAGTAATAAGAATCATTGATAAAAATTTACATTCTTTTGGGTACTTAGTTTTCCAAGTCAAGCATATATTTACATGTACAGCACACCTCCTTTCTATTACCCGTACTCCATGGGCTCAGTAGTTACACGCAGAGCTAGTGGCCACCATGCTGGAAACACAGCTCAGGCAACAGGTAATACAAATACTGTTACTGAGTAATGCAAAATCTGAGGCATAGAAGGTCCCATATGAGCCAGAGTGAGTCTCAAACCCAGGTCTACAAAATCTACTCACTTAGCTGGTAACTATTTTGTCATTAGGATATATATCTTTTTTGTCTTGTGTGTGTGTATTTGAGACGGGGTCTCCCCATAGCTACAAGTGGCTTGGAACTTGCTATGTTAACCAGGCTGGTTTCAATCTCACAGAAATCCATCTGCCTCTGCTTTAGGGGTGCTGGGATTAAAGCCATGTGCCACCAACCCTAGCCCTCCATCCCTTTTAATAATAGTATTTTTATTAATTCTTTAAGTCTTTTTATTTTTACTTTTTGTCTTTTTGAGACAGGATCTCCCTGTGGCCCCAGCTGGCCTGGAACTTGCTATGTAAACCAGGCTGGCCTCAAACTCACAGAGATCCACCTACCTCTGCCTCCCAAGTGCTGGGATCAAAGTCTTGCGCCACCAAGCCCAGCGTATTTTGATCATATTCAGGATCCCTCGCTCATCTCCTCTCAGACCCACCTCCACTTCCCTACCCCGCTCACTCCATGTCCTCTATTCTTTTATTGAGGGCTGTGGGGTGGAATTTGTGTTCCCCAAATGCTCTTGAGAATGGGATCATAACCGGGGGCCTGGTCAAATTCCCTGGCATGATACCCTTAAAGAAAACTGACTCTCCCCCTTCCAGCAGCTATGAATTGCCAATGCTTCCTCAGCTAGGGCTGGGGCTTCTTGGCTGCCTCCTCCTTCTATGCTGGGTTTTTGTCTGGCTTGGCCTTGCAGAGGTTTTCCGCATGCTGTCACAAGCTCTGTGAGTTTATATGTGCAACTGCCCTTTTGTGTCTAGACAGCAGTTTCCTTGTAGTCATCTACCACCTCTGACTCTTACAATCCTCTCCACTGCTTTCGCCATGATCTCTGAGCCCTTCAGGGAGAGGGTGTGCTATATGTGACCCATTTAGGGCTGAGCACTCTGCAGCCTCTTATTTTCAGAATATTGACAGTTGTCAGTCTCTATGTTAAACACCATGTGCTATAGGAAGAAGCTTCTCTGGAGATAAATCTTTTAGTATCTGATACATTTAAAACTTCATGCTGGGCATGGTGGCGCATGTCTGTAATCCAAGCACTTGGGAGGCAGAGGCAGGAGGATCTCTGTGAGTTCAAGGCCAGCCTGGTCTACATAGTGACTTCCAGGCCAGCTGGGGCTACAGGGAAACAGTGTCTAAAAAAGACAAAAAAAAAAAACTTCACCCATTTTTCTGATGTGTAATCTACATAATATTAACATTGAAAAATAAGTTATGCTACTTAAGATAATAATCTAAAACTAAAAAGTGACTATGGATGAAATATTCTCATCACAGTGCTACATAAAAGTGAATGTCCTAAAATGGGTGAGCTGGTAAGTAAACATGAAGCAATATCAAGCAATTTATACTCAGATAATGTAGTTCTTTAAAATTACTGTATTTCAGGAATTTGTAGTGCTAACATTTCAGTATGTGAGTGCCTCGTGCACTTGTATCTACTGCGTCACATACACACTGCATCTGAGTATCTATGTCTGCCTAAAGAAAAGTAAACACCGTCTCATATTATGTGAAGCACGGAACCACCTGATAATAGTACTTGCCATTAGTACAGGGGGAAAGTCAGTAACAAAGACAAGTATAGCTAGGATAAAACTGCTTCCATTTGCTAATCAATTGATGCAACTTATAAAAATATGGAAATTTTAAAGATATTTGTAAGAAAGATAGAATCAGAAAGTCTTGAAGTACAAAACAAATCTGAACTCAGGGGGTCGGCAGTGGGGAGGGACGGTGTAATCTCAGTGAGAGGTTCTGCGTGGCATTCTGAGGGAGGCTGGGCTAGCACTAAAGACAACAGAAAGTGGTTTGTCTAGGTCTTTTGAGATATTATTTATATGTTCTTTGTTTATTAATACAGAGATGGAAGCAATTTTCATGAACAAGAAAACCAAAATGTTCCAATTATCTCACTTTTGTCAGGCCACATATTTCTTGGAAACAAATTACTGAAACAAATGAATTAGGTTTCTTCAATCTAAATGGTAATTCTCCATGACAGCAGAAATTTTACATCCGCTGCTCAGTGCAAATGGATGTTCAAGTAGTCTGACTGCAAATTACCCTTATCAATGCTGGGAGCTGGAGGACTGGGACTCCAAACCCATGGGCCAGGCTCAGTCTCAGTCCCAAAGCAACCTTTTCGTGAAGAAAGTATACCCCAAAGCAGCAGAAAGTGCAACTTTAAAGAAGTATTGGATCCTACATTACCAATGATGATCTGAGAGTGAGGTCAGTCTTCAAGCGTCACGCTTGTTTTGTTTTGTTAATTAATAAGACAAGGTGTTTTTATCCCTAACCCAGTTGGATCTGGAGAGTGAAACAGCCGGTTTGAGTGTTTACAATATGGGGGTTGCAGGGGCCTAGAAACTAAGTGAAACAGTGAAGTCCACCAAAGACGAGCAAACATGGACAACAGGCTGCTCCCACACCTGAATGGAAGTGGAGGCAAGGACCAAAGTCACCTGAGAGAACGCATACACCAAAAACTGTCCATGGGAAGCTGCTCCTGGAACAGCCCCCAAGGTGAGGCAGGGGAGAAGCTCCTTGGTTTCATCCCTTCCACCCACTCTCCTAGCTCTCAAGGATCTCCTTGCCAGCTAATCCCAGCTGGAATCTAGTTGACGCAGTCTGGGATGTGAGGGTGCATGGCCCAGGGGCCCCTCCAGCACAGAGGAGACTAAGGACAGCAGGTGCAGGACACAGTATCTGTCGTCACTGAGGACTCACTTTCCAGCAGCCTGCTTTGGTGTGATGTCAACAGTCCACACCAAGAGAATGAAATACATTATCTTTGTCATTATGGACAAAGTGGTGTCAAGACCTATTCGTTACACAGACTCTTCATTCTTTTGGGAGTGCAGGGGAGAGTTCTGTGGGTTGAACCTAAGGCCCTGTACATACTAGGCAAGTGCTCTATCATGGAGTTATATATCTCCAGCTCTCTCCTTTCTTACTTTTTAATTTGAGGCAAGGTGACACTAAGTTGCCCAAGCTTCCCTTGTCCTCACTCTGTAGCCCAGGCTGGTCTTGAAGCAGGAGCTTCCTGTTTTAGTCTCCTGGTCAGCTGGGATTGCAGGTCTATGCCCCTAGGCCCAGCAGACTATACCTTCTTTTGAAGACTCTAAGGGGAGATTTTTCTAATGTTCCTAGCACTGAAACTATCTGTCATTCCCTGATGTAGGGAAGATTGGTGCTCGGGACACTGGATTGTGCAAGTACTCTTGCTTCCTGTGTCCCAGGCTCAACCACAGCTGGACTGTAGCTCAACCGTGGCCTCCTCTATACCATTTCTATTTTTTCTTAGTTTCTCTTATTTTCAATATTTGCTGTTTTGTAATTTTTTGCATCACTGCCACTTGACGTAAATAGCTCATGGAGTATGCAAGGAAAAAAATATACACATGGATATACATATCCACTCACTTCTATAAGTAGTCTACATGCCTCACTTTGAACACAGGGTAATAACAGCTACAAAATCAAATTGTATAACATAAATTCAATGAATGAGCTTTGCTAACATAGTAAAGTGAATTTAATTTCTAACTACACTTGTCAGACAAGTTGCAGCTATTTATTGTTTTTAATTTATTTTGTAATATTGTAAATACTCATGCTTTGCTTTATTGATTTATGTAAAATGGACTAATATTTCCATAATCAAATTAATCATTCCTTTATGATTTCCTGCACTGACTGCATAGAGAGGAAACTTTCCAAATCTTAAGATCAAATAAGTAATAGCTTTTAGTTTTTCATATGTTATGGTTTCTTCAGATTAAAAAAAAATGAGTGCTTTAGGACACAAAAATACCAATATCAAACAACTATACGGAATCTGCTTTGTGCCAGATATTATCTTAAATTATAATTCTGCATAGTTACTAATACAAAAACTTACTTTTCCACAAGTACTGTAACCTGAATTAATAGCCACTAAAGTCAATGCCATTTTACATACAAGAAAACCTTCCCACAGAGGTGAAGAAACCCAACCAAAGCCACACAGGCTGAAGTGGCAGGGCAGCATCCGAATCTGGATTTTAGATTCTCCATGCTCAAACAGCCCCACACAGTAACTCAACTGATGGCAAATTAAGGCAGAAAAGTTCACATGCTCTTTCTTGGGTCACCAACGAACTAGTCTAGCAACCTTGATGAATCATCTTTATTTCCCATAATTTTCCACATATCTTATTTTCCCTGGTGTCACACGAGTGCCAGACGACAAAGGTGAAGCAGAGCTTTGATAGCTCCATCATACACTACAGACACAGCAACTAAGAAAACTGAGATGATGATTGATTAAAGTCCCACTACTGGAGGCTTGGGCCCTGTGCCATCTGGCTGGTGGTGCATGAATCATCCTCCCCTGTGCCTCTCTCAGACACAGGACCCTCATACACAAATGAACACTCAACAACACAGAACACTGTTGCTCTCTCATTAAGACTCCTCAAATGACAAGATTAAGGAAGTCGAACTGTGATTCACAACTGCACTTATTTTCTACTTATTAAGAGGGAAAAGCAGCTGAATTGACAAGGATGACATACAAGTCAAAAATCCCACTCATAAGCACTTATAAAAGAAATAATAGAAGTGGTTCTCAGTGCTACACTCACGTGGTGGGACCCTAGGTAATTTAGGTATTCTACTTATTCTGTGTTTTCCAAATTTGTCATTTACTAGTATCCAAGTAAAACTCATGATTAAAACATTTTACAGTAACAGAACAGTGTAAGTGATCCCAAATTCCAGTCTCCTGTTCTTATCCTTCTACTGTGAAAATGTATTCAGCCCTACACTTGTAGAAACTCCTCCACTGGGCCCTGGGATTACAGAAGCCAGAGATGTTTAGTCTCAGCTGTAAAGTCTGACATTATTTTAACAGAAACTGTGTAACCATGGATATCTGTGTAGCTCAATGTGAAGTTTTAGTATGACTAGGACTATCCAAAATGGAGAATGGAAATATTATACCAATACTAAGATTTGAAAGGAAGTTTTCAAAGGCCAGTGGGATGCTGCCCACCTTGCCTGCCCTACCTCTTGCACTTGCACTTCTCTCCTGGACTCTATACTTACAAGGCATTCACATTGGAAGCCAAACATAGGGGGTGGCTGCTCTGCTGAGTCCCTCAAAATAGTTAGGCATGCAGTGTCAGTGGCACCCCTTAGGGCTTCCCCACCAACCACTGTAGCTTTGACTGTCTTCCCTAATTAAGCCTCTTATAAGGCACCTTCTCAGTTGATATACACTGTAAAAGGCTAGGCTTAGCTGCTACTAGGGTTTCTGAATCTGTAGAGAGGCAGTGGTATGTAAGAACATGGGTGTTAGGGGTCAAAATTAATGAGCAAAAGCTGCATCCATAAGCCTTTGAATTAATCATCTAATGCCAAAGAATTCAAACATTGTAAAGCAAGGTCTAATTACACACACACGCACACACACACACACCAAACAAACAAACAAACAAACAAACAAACAAAAACCTCTAATATTGAATTCCCATCTGTAATTTCTCTTTATTGGCTCCCCCCGTTCATTTCCTCAGAGCAGAACTGATCCCTCTGCACATGACAGCCTTTCAAATGTTCAATTTAATATCCTGAAATGTTGAATTATGGCAATTTCTCCTATAACGTGCTGCTGTTCTGCTTTTGTTATTTTTTCTTCTTTTCATACTTATCCACCTGAGAATACCTAGAACAAAGTATGGAAGGCCTTCCAGGAAATCTCTGGAGTGCAAATTTGATGCCCAGACACCATGATGCCTGCCTAATTTATCCAGTCCATGACGTCAAGGAACAGAAGACAAAAGACGAAGATGTGGAGAGTTGTCCGTTGCTCTTTTTCATTTTCATTTATTAAGCAAAGCCTAAGGAGCTAAGGCATAACCCTCAAACCCAAACCCAAGACTTATTACCTTATCTAACACAAGGAATATGTGCTGAACATGCAGTTACAAATCTAGATTCTTCCACACAACTGTTGTGTGCTTTTGAGCTTGACCTTTCTTAAGTGTTTCCTCATGCCCCCAATAGATAGTTATAATGAAATTATAATATCTGCCTGGAAGGTTTGCTTTAAGAAACCAGATGCAGTAAGACATTTAAGGCCCATGATGTGGTTCAGTAGCAGCAATAATAATTTTTATTTATTAATGAAGACCCTATGGGGTTCTTCTCTTTTAATCTACTGCAAATCAGCTCAACATATGTGAGGAAATTTGGAAATCAATTTTGACTATCAGGAACAGGCGAAAGAGTGCTGCTTTCAACATAAAACACTGCTATTGTTTTAAAATGTTACTAATCAAGCTCCATCCAAAGACAAATTCAAAAGGGATAAGGAGAAAGAAGTGGATGCTTACAGTCTCCAAACTGTACTGGAGAAGAAACTAGTCTCACCCCTGGAGCTTTCCTCTTCTGTCCAGCTCTGGCCCTGTCAGGTCCAGGTTTCCTCAAACAGTCTGCTTTTCTCCACATCCAGATGCCGAGAAATAGAATCCATAGGAAATAAGAATCCCTTCACTATAAAGTAGTACATTCATATTCCAATGATATGCTTCTTTCTATTGTGAGTTTATTTAGCGTAAGTCAATCACAAAGAATTCTGGGATACTAAGTTCCCTCATGGCAAGAGAATCCCTTTTAATTTTTTCCCCCTGATAACCAGTAGCTCACACTCTCCACAGCGCAATGAAGAGTTGGGGAACAAATAAGGTGAAAGAGAGAGGAGGAAAGAAAAGGGGCAGGAGAGAGAGAGAAAGGAAGTCAATAAAAGAGGAAAGGAGAAGAGGAGAGAAGAATGGAGAACAGACAAACGAACAAATGATAACACTGACAGTGCAGCCTCCTGGGATGCCCCGCCTCCCCCGCCCCCGGCCCTCTTTTGGCAAATACCAGAGTCTTAGGAGTCTTAATATTGAAACACACAAGTGTGTAGGCCCTGCTTCGAATGACAACAGACACAACTACACTGTCTGGCAATGACACAGATGGGCTGAGAGCAGTTGCAGACACTGCTGCATAGACGAATGGAAGCCCTGAATCCTCACAGGTGACGCCTTTGATGTTCTTAATTCCTTCCAGGAGAAGGAATCATACCTAGCTACTACAGAGACAGAAAAAGCAGGCATAACCCAATGTGCCCTTAGTCATTAAAGCCTGCTGAGCTGGCTGCCAGTAAAAAAGCGAGAAAGCCTTATCTCCACCATCTTCCTAAAGGGCAGGACCTCACGTCCTCTGTGTAGATATGAGGAGAAGCAGGAAGGACTACCAGATTCACCAATATGCAATATGTAGGGCATTTATGCTAAAAGAAATTCCTAAAGAGTTTTAGTTCATGTAAGGTCAATATTTATCTAAGAAGAATCTAAGTGAAAAATATTTAAATATTTATCAATTTGTTTAAAATATCAATAAATCTATTACATGTCAGCCTAAATAACACTTTTGGATATGTTTGGCTTTCTGTTTGTAAAATGTTTAAATCCCCTTACTGCCTGGCTTAGTAGAAGACAGATGGGTTCTCATGTCTCTGGGTGCTCAGTCTGTTGAGTTATCATATTCCTGCAGACTCTGGAAAACTGTACTACACACTTATAAGAAGGTAAGGGCAACTAAGCAAATGACACCTTCTCATTATGCAGCTCTCTGAAAGCCTCTGAAAGGGCATTGGGTTTGCCCATGAATTCTTGGATCATATTTTGAGAACACTAACTCTAAACCACATAGACACAAATGAAATGATCAAGAAAAATCCAGGCTGTATAAAAGATGTTTGATCATCAGTCCAGCACCCACTGTGCTGGTGTTCTGCAGGGTGCAGGGCACAAAGCCGGGAGAGAAGCAGAAATACACACTACTGGACCCAGCTTAGAGCTGAAAGAAGGACAGGTCCACTGGACATCTGATCTAACAAACACAGTCAGACTCCAGACCTGTTCCCTCTGACTTACTTTCCAGCACCATTCTTAGAGAATGATGTTCACAAACCTAGAAATGAGCAAGGCTGACAAACCAACCAGGTGGATTGACATTGGTTCCATGGTTCCTATGTTGCTGCACAATATATAAAGGACATGTTATCTTCTTCTGAGTGACTGCTGCAATTGTTGGGTGTATTGTATTGTCTTATGTGTAGTGATCACTTGATATTGCTCGATATTTGAAGGATACCTTAATGTTTTAGAGAGAAGAAATGCCTGGTTCAGAAATCTACATACAAAAAAAGTAATGACTGAGTCCTGAGTGTCATGTCATTTCAATAGCTACACTCCAGGAGAGTTCCTCAGGATAGAAATGGATGATCAAAACTGATAAGAAGATGTATCTTCACCTTTCCCTGGTGGACAAGTACAAAATAATGAATGAAGCCCACTCCTGAAATTAATACTGAGTTCAGGGGCTGGAGAGGTGGCTCAGTGGTTTAAGAGCACTGACGGCTCTTACAAAGGACCCAGGTTCAATTCCCAGCACCCACATGGTGGCTATGAACTATCCTTAACTCCAGTTCCAGGGGAATCCAAAGCCCTCTTCTGACCTCTGCGGCATTGCATGACACAGATGCACTCACACACATGCAAGCAATACACTCATACACATAAAATATACTGAGTTCGCCAAATGATTTTGTGAATTACGGCTTGGGAAGGAAAAGCACAGAGGAACAGAGAATGTGTGGAGTGTGAGATCAGTCCTTCACTTACAGGAAACAGTTATGGAAAAGAGCTGCTCTTGTGAAGCTCCACAAGGCCAAATTGATTTCTGATGTTCACGTGCATTTACAGATTCATTGGAACAGTGTTTCAATTCTTTTAAAAAAAATTTTATTTATTATTTTTATTTTATGTGTATGCGTGTATTGCCTGCATGTAGGTAAGTGCACCCATGTCGTGCAATGCCCACGGAGGACAGAAGAGGCTGTCGGATCCTCTGGAACTGTCCTGTTAAGGACAGTTATTAGCTGCCATGTGGGTGCTGGGATTTGAACTCAAGTCTTCTGCAAGAACAACCAGTATTCTTAACTGCTGAGCCATCTCTCCAGCTCCGTGTTTCAATTCTAAATACATAAAATACTCATTCTCTCTGCTTGGGAAAAAGTGACTAATTATAAAAGTCTTCTCTTTGCCATAACTTTCTTTTTTCCCTAGTATTGGAGGCCAGAAAAAAAAAGATCCAAATATTTGGTGTATATAAATGGTACAGTCTCATTATTCTATCCCCAAATTCCCATAGTGAGATGCTACAGGAATAAAAGGCTCTGTATTCTAACAAATGTGTGAGCCCCTCTATTTTGTATCTCTTCCTTCACAGTTTACAATAACAGAATAAAAGCTTCTTACACTACTAGTTACTCATGAGTTTAGACAAATAGTAGATCCAAATCATTCTCTTTTGAACTTCACCCATTATTTCATATTATCTACTAATACTGCCAAACACTATGACCCACACTACAGCCTCCATTATCAATCCTGAGGTCACCAAACACAGGGGCCCTGGATGATTGGGTCACATCTGCAGTTGGGGTTCCTTTTCCTTCCACCAATAACCTGAGGAGTCAAGCGATTAGTTAATCCTACTATGTTTCTTTGATACACTAATATATTCTCAACCCAAAGGCCTAAAATAATTCACTCACTCTCATTTATTTAATGACTATTTACTAAGAATGTAGGATATACTAGGTACACTGAAAGCCCTGAACAGTAATAGATGCAGGCAAATTAAAAAGAAAAATGAAATAGGAGGCTGGAGATATGGCTCAGTGATTAAGAGCACTGGCTGCTCTTGCAGAGGACCCGGGCTTGATTCCCAGCACCCACGCGACAGGTAACAACTGTTCTAACTCCAGTTCCAGGGGATCTGACACCCTCTTCTGACCTTCGCAGGCATTGCACGGCACCGGTGCATTTACATACATTCAGGCAATATATTCATATGCATAAAATAAAAATAATAATTTTTTTTTAAATTAAAAAAAGAAAAAAACATAGTTATCTTGAGAGCTGTCCACCTATGGTTGGAGAACAGATAGAAAACAATATTTATATTATAAATAAAACACTCTATAACATGGTTTTAAAAAGTGCTGTGGAGAAATATAAAGCAGTAAAGTGTGCACAGAGTCCTGGGAAAACCATGATCTTAAGGGGTTGAGAACGGGCTTTACTTTCAAAGATGATAGCTGGTATTGATAGGTGGCTAGTATCAGTGAACACCACAGGTAAACTGAGTCAGTCACTGCAAGGGGATAACACTGAGAATTCGTCAGAAGAAGAGTTATAAGAGATAATGGAAGGCGGGAGCAAGCCAGGTAGAGTTTGGAGGGTTTTGAAAGTTCTGGTTTTCTTTTGGGTATGTGTGAAATGAAAACTTGATAGAGGATTTGGATAAGAGAGACTGACTCCCTCTTTTAACAGGAACTATCTGATTACTGAAAAAGACACTAGAGTGGGACTAAAGAGGGAGTTGGAGAGATCAGTTTTGCACACACTAAGTTTGAGATGTTAATAGACACCCAAGGAGAGAAGTCAAGTAGGCAATTAAACATAAAGATATAGAGTTCAGGAGAAAGGTGAAGGCTGTAAATTCATTCTCAGTAGTGTCTGTATACAAACGAAATTTTGAAAGTTGAGACTGGATGACGTGTACTCCAAGTGAATTGTGAAGATAAAAATGAAAAGAAGTCAAGAGACTGAGCCACAGGCATTCCAACATTAAGATGTTAAGATGAGTAGGAACCAGCCAAAGAGGAAATGTTTCAGATACTCTGGAAATAAGGGAAAGAACCCAAGATGAACAAATAAAACTGCAGAGATTTTGAGACTGAGACATGACCATTGATTAAATAGCATGAGGATCACCATGACCTTCACAAGAGCAATTTAAGTAGTATGGTAGAAAGCTTGAGTGGAAAGAAGGAAAGAAATTAAAAGTGTGTGTGTGTGTGTGTGTGTGTGTATGAGACAGAGAAAGAGAGAGAGAGAGAGAGAGAGAGAGAGAG